>NC_035436.2:137393836-137741053 GCF_002127325.2 Helianthus annuus
CAGGATAAGGAAATTCCAAGTTGGGGATATGGTATTGAGAAAAGCATTCCAGAATACCACCAATCCTGCTGATGGGAAATTGGCACCAAAATGGGAAGGCCCTTATTTGGTCGAAGCCGAAGCAGGAAAGGGGGCATATACACTGCTAACCATGGAGGGTAATTTGTTACTAAGAGCCTGGAATGCTGTCCACTTGAAGAAATATTTCATGTGAGCAGGATCCTTCTGGCACATAAGATCCTTACATTAGAAGTATCCTTCAAGGATCCCTGAAGTATCGATGATCCTTACTCTGGTAATGTCCTAAGCTCGAACTCTTATTTACATATTTTCTTATTTAAGGATAAGGATCATGTATCCTTCATCCTTCTCTCACGAGATTTTGAGTTCTGATAGTCCAGGTATCCTTAGCATATTGTCGACAATCTTCAGAAGTAATTCAGATCCTTGGGTTTAACCCCAGTTGTTTGGGCTTGTCCCCAGTTATCCTTGGGCTTGTCCCCAGTTTCGCCTGTAGCGCACGATGATCCTGGTATAGTTCAAGTCTTTGGGACCAGTACTCGCTTTAGGGGCTGATAATTCCATCGTACTGGCTATACCTAGGATCCTACGTATAATGGTAGACGTACCATACATCCGTTCCTTAGGTTTCTAACGTTTTCACGTTAGCTAAGGTTTTGGCATTATCATGTCACTACGTTTGGATAGTCGCCAGTAAGGGCCATACTCCAGTTCACCTATGATCCTTGGGCTTGTCCCCAGTTATCCTTTGGGCTTGTCCCCAGTGATCCTTTGGGCTTGTCCCCAGTTATCCTTTGGGCTTGTCCCCAGTTATCCTTTGGGCTTGTCCCCAGTTACTAACTTGTCTTTTATATTGGCTTAGTCCCAAGTTATATTCTATTTTCAGGTTTTCGAAGTTAAACAATTAAGGATCCTCAATCCTTATTATCCATTAAAGTTCTTCTTATGGTTATCCTGATTAAAGGTTAGGATCCTAACTTGGATTCTCAGGTATGATCCTTAACTGTTTTGATTTCATTCATTATTTTGAATAACCCTTACACTTTGACAACTGAACCTATGATCCTTAAAATGAACTACTTTCTGGAAGTTTTCGACTATAGGATATTTGATCCTGGATCATATCCTAAATTTCTTAAACATAATTTGCTTAACTTTTCTTACTCAGACAAGTATAAATCAAAACAATTGAGAATTTAAAGGATATACAAGGATAACATCACAAGATAAGTCAAAAGTTAAAAGTTTTATTCATTCACAAAATATTTAACCCTTTAAAGTTGTCAAAATTGCCAACCCACGTTTCTACCAGCAAAATGTCACACCCCAACCAATGGCGGAAACATCGGGATGAGACGAAGTGTGAAGATTGCAAGAGACTTCATAACGCTATTTGTGACAATATGTAGTAAACCGATTTCATTTCATAAGTAAATTGTCAATAATACAAGGAAATTCAAATAACAACAAGTTCAGAAGAAATACATAACATCATAATAAAAATTGATACAACATTAAAACCTAAACGTCTACGTGTGTATCTAGGCATCAACGCTACTTCATTTCATAGCATCATCATCATCAACCTGTAACATGTTAAAATAAAATTCAATGCAAAAGCAAAGGCGAGTACACAAGGTTTGAATAATATAGCATAAGTATAAAAGCATTTTACTCGAATCCACATGACAATTTGTAAGCAAGGTAATTAGCATACATATCATTACGTCTAAACCCAAAGTGTCCACTAGTATTTAGCATCCCTCGCCACAAAAGTGACGAGACCGTATAGTATAAAGACCTAACAATCCCCCGTCGGGTGGTGTGCTACTCCTATAGCGCTATAATTGTTAAGCGAGGGTATAAGATAGTAATGGCATAAAGCATGTATTATCAAGCATAACAAGTAGCATGTATATCGGATTGAGTTCGCAAAGTATGTTTAAGTGTGTGTAAGTGTAATTTTTGTATGGTAACATGTTACAACCCAAAAGTGGTTTAAAATGTAAATGGGTCGAGTGTACTCACAAAGTTCGCATATGTTTTCCGATTATCCAATTGTTGACGAGTAGAGATTTAGAGTCCGAATGTATAAGGGTTAAAGTTCAAGTATGCTTAGAGTCGAGATTCGGAATAAAACAACATGAAAGTATTATATCAACATAATCATCTTCAACACATAACACTTGTATGACACTTGGTAACCACGAGGGTTATAATAATGTTTTCATGAGTTCAACACTCATAAGAATCATAACAAGGTTTAGGTCCTAGATGATGTCCTACTACTTTGACAAATGAACATAAATTCAACATCAAAGGTTCGAATGTACATAAGTATTATTTAGGTTATGAAGTATATATTAATAAGTCCTTACTACAAGTATTTCAAGCATGAGGTAGAAGATTTAATCTTCATTTAGGTACCTCAAATGTGTCATAGAAGTCATGTAGGAGGTAGGAAGAACAAGCTCCCATTTAGGCACCTCTTATGTGTTCACCACTACACTTGATGTAAAAACAAACAAGGAGGGTCTTGAACAATATTAAGACAATAATAAGAACAACTATACTATGAGAAATCATCAAATCATGTGAGGATTCTATGTTGGATAACCCAAGTTGATCCATAATCACTCCTTCATCAAGCTTGAAGCTTGAACATGACTTGTGGGTCAAAAACCCTAAACAAAACAGAAAGTATTTGAGGATTATCCTCTGATTTTGTATGTCTCAACCTTGTTTTTAAGCCTAACTAACCATAGGAGTGGTTATAAGCATAAGGACATAGGTTTGAGTGAGTTAAACTCATGTCTAACCAAAGATTAATGAAAACAAACTTAAACAGTGGACTTTGAAGCCTTTTTGCCGGAGTTCCAGGGACTTGTTTGCTGTGAAACAACCCTAGAATCAAGGCCAAGGTCAAGCCAAGCATTCTGGAAAAAGAATGGACCAAAACGGATAAGAAATGAAGAAGTTATGCCCATTTTCGTAAAGCTTGATGAATCTGCTCGAACCTGAACTTTCAGCAACGATTTTGAGTGATTGAGAGAGATTTGAGAGTGTTTCTAAAGTGCAAAAGACTTGGGAGGCCTTGGGTATTTATAATGAAGTGATTAGGGTTGGTTTTGGGTGAGTAATTAATGCTTAAACAAGTTTAAAACTCAAAAAAACATCAAAAACCCGCTCAAACAGCGAGCTGAAAGGTTTATTTGCGCTGATCAGGCCATTTTAAGGAGTGCTTAAATGTAATTAGGGTCGAGTTTTGTTCAATGTGATGACCCAGCTCAGTTGGTTGTGCGTGCAGTTGCTGAAACTGGTGACCCGGGTTCGAGTCCCTTGGTCAGCAGTTTTTGTTTATTTATTTTTCTTTTCCTTTCTTTTATGCCTTATACTTTCAGCAATTACCCAAACAGTCCCTGTAAGTTTAAAGTTTCAGAAAATAACTCTAACACCCCTTGACTTTAATTAAAACTCAAGTTATGTTATTTTTAAAGGAACTAACTTCTTAGTTTAAACTAACTAGGTTAGTTTGTATATACTAACTTTAAAAATTAATGAGACTAACTAGATTATTAATAAAATAAACTTTTTTTTATAATAATTTTAATAAATTTAATTAATTTAAATAAATTAGAATCGATAAACAACGAATTTAAATTAGGATAAAAACCTTAGAATGATTATTTATTTCACGAAGCTTCCGAAGCTCATTATTTTAAGAGTTTTAACTAGTCTAACGAGTATCAAGTGTCGATAAATAATGAATCCTTGAATAATATATCGTTCAAACGAGAATTTCATTGTGATTCAGGTCTCGGATTCTACAAGGTTACATCGAAGCAACGATTAGAAGAACGCAAATTTTCCAAGAATAGGATTATAAACAAAGGTTTCCAAATATAGAAGGTACGAAATAGCAGGGCGTTACAGTCTCCTCTCCTTTAGGAAATTTCGTCCCGAAATTTATTCAAGAGGAAGACTTGAGAGAGGTTTTTGACAAGAAGGTGATTATTTGAAATTGAGACTTGAAAATTTTGAAACGTAAAAGGTATGAAATTTTGAAGTACGACAAGATGGGTTTGTAAAAGAAGTTGTTTGGCTCAAATGATTTGAGGTACCTACATAATTGAAAACGTGTAGGTGCGTATGTAGGTAAAGTGATAAGTTAGGATTCGATCGTTTAAACAGGCTTGAGGTTCGTATAGAAGAAAAGAATAATGGAGAATAATGAGAGTATGGAAGTGAACGAGTGATTCTTAATGAATGCAAGTATAAGAGTGGCATAAGTATTGGTTAGACGAAGTAGTGTGTTAAGAATGAAGTCTCGTCGTGGATAATCGGATATAATGCGGTTGTGAGTTGTTTAAATTTTGCATTAGGTCCAAAGGTCTGCAAAACACTGAATTTCTCATGGCACGTTTTACGATATTTTGGTAACATGGTGAAAACACTTATATATAGGAAGTACCAGCGGCGCATCCACCATGTTTTGACCACATTACGTCCGTTTCATATTTGGTGTCATGTGACATTCCGTATCTTACCACACACAGTAGTACACTCTAGGGTTCTCATGCGCTTATCACTATAATCCCGTGTGCACCCGCGATTATTTTGATCGTCGCATGATCTGCATAGGTTGTACTAATTGTGTATGAATCAGGGTATACATAATTAAAAAAATAAATAAATAAATAAGAGTGTGTACGTATAAGAATATAATATATAAGCAAGTCCATGCTTAAGTATGTATGAGACCTACGCAAGCGAATCCCTCGGATTACGCTCACGTACAGGTACGAATGTATGAATCAAGTGTATGAAAGAAAGTATGAGCATAAATATAAGTTTAAGTATGAATATACACGTAAGTATGAGTATAAACATAAAACGTGTATGAGTAGTATTAGTATTGGTGTAGACATAAAATGTATCGTTATGAGTATGAGTGTAGGTACAAATAATAAAGATTGCGTGAATAGTTTAAATTGAAATATAACGAATTTAAACATGTGAAAACGATCGAAAGGTTGAGTATGTAGAACGGACGGTTTAAGTGGAGTTGTCGTGAGGTAGTGACAAAAACATGTACGATGATATGCATGTATAGTTGTTTAAGCGAAACATTGAGCTTATCGAATCGAAATTAGGTTAAGCTTGATTTGAAGGGTAGAATATAGTTTGTATATGTAAACGAACATAAAGTACTCATTGGTTATGCATAACGTATTTTGTAACGAATGAAAATGATATTTTTGTTTTAAAAGAGTTTACGTATGTTGAAGGTTATCGGTCCCCATGAAGTCTTCTTGCCCACGTGTTTTGAGATTTGAATGACGACTTAAGCGGTGTAGGAAAAGGTCTTCGAAAAAAAGTAAGTCCGTTTCATCAAAACAAGAAATTTTGAATTTAGGAGGTTTTTGTGAGTACGTTGATCCTTGGAAAAAGGATTTATCAAAGGTCTTAGTGTTCATTTTAAAGGGTTTTGACAAATGGTTCGTTGATGTTGGAAATAGTATTTGGTAAAACGATCTTATAATATCTATAAGATCCTATAAGTAATTGAGAAAGGTTGGTTTGGTTTCAATTAAGAATGGAAGCCTCTAGTATGACGATATAATGTGAGCATGTTTTAGTGATTAAGTCGAATATGAAGCTCATGGGCAAGAGTTTCATTGGATCGATTAAATTGATATGTAGCATTTCGTAAGGTTTTGAAGTTCGAGTAATAAAACGTTTTAAGACATGATTAAGAATCTCGTGTATATGAGTTGAGTGAAAATAGATTATAGAATAAGAAGTACGTTTGATAAACCAATGTATTTTGAAATCGGAATGAGTAGGTATTTTGAATAATGATAAACAATTTGGGTATAAAATATGATCGAGTTTGCATAATAAGATATCTTGAAGAGACGTTTTGGTAACGATCACCTAGGTAAGGGAATCACCCCTAACTCGTTGGTGAGGTCGTTTTAAGAAAAGGGGAGTGGAGTTAGTCGTCAAGGTAAGGAAATCACTCCTATCTCGATGATATGTCTCCACTTGTCGTTACAAGGGATATGAATTTAAATTATATGAAATCATGCATATGTATAAATGTATGAAAATGATTCAATATGTTGTGTGTGTGTGAGGAGTAGAAAGTAAATTCGGATTCGAAAGATTGCATCGTATAAAATAAATAGTAGGACACATGTTTGATTAAAATTTAGGAGGGTTCCAAAACGGAACTTTGACTAACCAAAGTGGTCGAAAAGTCTCTCGAATTTGAGGAGCATGCTTTGGCCTAATAGGTAAAATACTCTCGCCGACAAGTCAGTTAACGGTATTTACCCTTCCGGTTACTACATGTCACAAATCGATCGAAATCTCGAGACTTGGCGGGATTTATGAAAAACAAAAAAAAAATCGAGGAATGGAACTAGTCGACAAGGTGCGGGTTTCACCCCTAACTTGACGATTTCGTATCCTAAGTGTGGTTGGTACTCGTCGGGTCAAAATTTAATTTCAACACTTTGACGATGGTCCACTAGAATTAAAAGCGGAAATTCTCCGTCAAGGTGAGGATCTCACTCCTAACTTGATGGTGAATTTTATGTAAAAGAAAAGTAGATTGAGAGTCGTTCACCAAATTGTGGGTTTCACGCCTAGCTTGGTAAAGTTGTCTCGTTTGTGTATTACAAGTGGTTTCGATTTTAGTATAAAAGAGTAAAAGACGTATGTTCAAAATAATAATAGCAAATACAAGCACATAAAGAATTTTAAGAAAATAACACGTAAGAGACATTTCAAGAATAACATGTAAAGATATTTCATAAAAGTAGCATGTGAAGCAAGTATGGTCGAATTTTGGTGCTTAACTATAGACTAGGTCAAAAGCATGGCAATTTTCCTAATTCCCTATAGTTATGGCTCTGATACCAATCTGTCACACCCCAACCAATGGCGGAAACATCGGGATGAGACGAAGTGTGAAGATTGCAAGAGACTTCATAACGCTATTTGTGACAATATGTAGTAAACCGATTTCATTTCATAAGTAAATTGTCAATAATACAAGGAAATTCAAATAACAACAAGTTCAGAAGAAATACATAACATCATAATAAAAATTGATACAACATTAAAACCTAAACGTCTACGTGTGTATCTAGGCATCAACGCTACTTCATTTCATAGCATCATCATCATCAACCTGTAACATGTTAAAATAAAATTCAATGCAAAAGCAAAGGCGAGTACACAAGGTTTGAATAATATAGCATAAGTATAAAAGCATTTTACTCGAATCCACATGACAATTTGTAAGCAAGGTAATTAGCATACATATCATTACGTCTAAACCCAAAGTGTCCACTAGTATTTAGCATCCCTCGCCACAAAAGTGACGAGACCGTATAGTATAAAGACCTAACAATCCCCCGTCGGGTGGTGTGCTACTCCTATAGCGCTATAATTGTTAAGCGAGGGTATAAGATAGTAATGGCATAAAGCATGTATTATCAAGCATAACAAGTAGCATGTATATCGGATTGAGTTCGCAAAGTATGTTTAAGTGTGTGTAAGTGTAATTTTTGTATGGTAACATGTTACAACCCAAAAGTGGTTTAAAATGTAAATGGGTCGAGTGTACTCACAAAGTTCGCATATGTTTTCCGATTATCCAATTGTTGACGAGTAGAGATTTAGAATCCGAATGTATAAGGGTTAAAGTTCAAGTATGCTTAGAGTCGAGATTCGGAATAAAACAACATGAAAGTATTATATCAACATAATCATCTTCAACACATAACACTTGTATGACACTTGGTAACCACGAGGGTTATAATAATGTTTTCATGAGTTCAACACTCATAAGAATCATAACAAGGTTTAGGTCCTAGATGATGTCCTACTACTTTGACAAATGAACATAAATTCAACATCAAAGGTTCGAATGTACATAAGTATTATTTAGGTTATGAAGTATATATTAATAAGTCCTTACTACAAGTATTTCAAGCATGAGGTAGAAGATTTAATCTTCATTTAGGTACCTCAAATGTGTCATAGAAGTCATGTAGGAGGTAGGAAGAACAAGCTCCCATTTAGGCACCTCTTATGTGTTCACCACTACACTTGATGTAAAAACAAACAAGGAGGGTCTTGAACAATATTAAGACAATAATAAGAACAACTATACTATGAGAAATCATCAAATCATGTGAGGATTCTATGTTGGATAACCCAAGTTGATCCATAATCACTCCTTCATCAAGCTTGAAGCTTGAACATGACTTGTGGGTCAAAAACCCTAAACAAAACAGAAAGTATTTGAGGATTATCCTCTGATTTTGTATGTCTCAACCTTGTTTTTAAGCCTAACTAACCATAGGAGTGGTTATAAGCATAAGGACATAGGTTTGAGTGAGTTAAACTCATGTCTAACCAAAGATTAATGAAAACAAACTTAAACAGTGGACTTTGAAGCCTTTTTGCCGGAGTTCCAGGGACTTGTTTGCTGTGAAACACCCCTAGAATCAAGGCCAAGGTCAAGCCAAGCATTCTGGAAAAAGAATGGACCAAAACGGATAAGAAATGAAGAAGTTATGCCCATTTTCATAAAGCTTGATGAATCTGCTCGAACCTGAACTTTCAGCAACGATTTTGAGTGATTGAGAGAGATTTGAGAGTGTTTCTAAAGTGCAAAAGACTTGGGAGGCCTTGGGTATTTATAATGAAGTGATTAGGGTTGGTTTTGGGTGAGTAATTAATGCTTAAACAAGTTTAAAACTCAAAAAAAACATCAAAAACCCGCTCAAACAGCGAGCTAAAAGGTTTATTTGCGCTGATCAGGCCATTTTAAGGAGTGCTTAAATGTAATTAGGGTCGAGTTTTGTTCAATGTGATGACCCAGCTCAGTTGGTTGTGCGTGCAGTTGCTGAAACTGGTGACCCGGGTTCGAGTCCCTTGGTTAGCAGTTTTTGTTTATTTATTTTTCTTTTCCTTTCTTTTATACCTTATACTTTCAGCAATTACCCAAACAGTCCCTGTAAGTTTAAAGTTTCAGAAAATAACTCTAACACACCTTGACTTTAATTAAAACTCAAGTTATGTTATTTTTAAAGGAACTAACTTCTTAGTTTAAACTAACTAGGTTAGTTTGTATATACTAACTTTAAAAATTAATGAGACTAACTAGATTATTAATAAAATAAACTTTTTTATAATAATTTTAATAAATTTAATTAATTTAAATAAATTAGAATCGATAAACAACGAATTTAAATTAGGATAAAAACCTTAGAATGATTATTTATTTCACGAAGCTTCCGAAGCTCATTATTTTAAGAGTTTTAACTAGTCTAACGAGTATCAAGTGTCGATAAATAAAGAATCCTTGAATAATATATCGTTCAAACGAGAATTTCATTGTGATTCAGGTCTCGGATTCTACAAGGTTACATCGAAGCAACGATTAGAAGAACACAAATTTTCCAAGAATAGGATTATAAACAAAGGTTTCCAAATATAGAAGGTACGAAATAGCAGGGCGTTACACAAAACGTGGCCCGTCCACATGGGTTGGCAAAGGGTGTCCATTGTTCATGCGGTCATAGCAGTGCAGGAAACAAAGGTCGGCAGGATAACAAGTGGCTTCATCCCCCAAACAGAGGATCCCTCCACCACCTATTATCCTACCTACTGTTCAAAGGATCATAGATCCTTACCCTAAAAACTATTGTTCAAAGTACAAACCATCAAACTATTCAAATAAACAACCACCAAACAAAAAAAAATTGGGCTCCGGCTAAGTCTCGAAATTTCCATCATCGCCCAATCCTGCAGCTCAATCCTTCGCTGCACCATCACCACCGGCTCCAGTTGCCTCTCCACCTTGATCCTTGCCAGTGCCTCCACCCTCGAGCATCGGGATCTCCTCATCCTCCTCATCATCCTCCAGCTCAGCCAGCCTAGCCTTCCAACCTTCAACATCCCAGGTGCTCTTATAAAAGCAGGATCCTGGGCTTCCATGGCCATTTGCAGCTGGATCTTGTACATAGCTATGGCGGCAGAGACCTTGGCATCCTGGGTGATCTCGTGCTTCTCATAGTCAAAGTTGATCAGCATCTTGGCAGCATCATTCTTGGTGGCCTGGAGCTCCTTCTGAAGATCGGCTATCTTGAGATCCTTCAACACCCCAACCTGTTGAAGGTCAGCAATCTGGCGATCCTGATCCTCAACATGGCCAACATATGTCTCTACCTCAGCAAATTTCTGCAAGGAAAACAAGGAATGATCTCAGAAACCAAGTGATCCTTAGACTAGCAGGATACACAAGCAGGACAGTGATCCTTACCTCGTTGATGTAATCCAGACACTGTTGGCGGAGCAGGGGCAGACCTTGCAAATCCTCAGCTTCAGGGGCCTTTCTCTTCTTGCCTCCTTTTCCCCTGATAGGTGCTTTAGGGGCTGAAGCAGTTGGGCTAGCAGCAGGGGTCTTCTTCTTAGAGGATTTGACGTTAGTAAGATCAGTGATGCCGAACTTTGAGGAAGATTTGGTGGATTTTCCAGCACCTGCACAACCAAAACAAGATAAGTATCTTAATTTTATTTGACTCTCATTATACTCCTTAAATAAGAATACTTACTTGACATTGTGACAGAAGCAGAGGATACTTCCTGAGAATCCTGGGTGCTAATCTTGAAAGTTCTGACTTCAGGATCAAGCTTCTTAAAGGCCAGGAGTCTCTCTTTTGCAGCAGGAGTCAACTTCAGATGTGAAGCGGAGATAGCTGCACAACAAGAAAACAACAGAACATCAGTGATCCTTATACTAAGGGACAAGTTCTACGGTGATCCTTCCCAGGATCCTCTATCCTACCATGGGTAACCCACTTCTTGGGCAAATCCTCCCCATCAGGGATGGTATCTCTCCTTACAAAGAAAAACCACCGCTTCCAGTTAGTATCATTCTTGGTAGCCTTGAAGATCGGATGCTCCTCCCCGGGTCTACGTTTGAACAGATAACGATGGGAACCAAAGGTGGTCAGATCGTATAGCTCACCCAACTCGGCCATACCTAAGTCAATCCCCTCTTGCTCGATGATCCTCTCAAGGGTAAACAAAACCCTCCAGATCATCGGCATGGGTTGGATGTAAGATATGCCGGTCAAGGAGAAGAAGGCTTGGGTGAAGGCTGGAAAGGGATACGTGTAACCTATGGAAAACGGGATCACAGGAAAGGCAACCCATGAATCGGAGGTGTGATCACTCAGGGCAGAAGGATCATAAGCTTTGAACACCGTATTTGCAGGAAAACAACACCAAATCCTGTCAATCTGAGGATCAGCAAAGATACAGCGTTCTTTAGCAGAGTTTGTGATGATCCTTTGGCTCTTAAAGGGGCTTTCTTTCTGCTGATCCTTGGCAGGAGAATTCCGGAGCAACATTTAGAACACAAGAAGAAAAACAGAGCAATCGAGAGAGAAGATGAAGGGAATACCTGTTCAATCCTCTGGTTGCGGTTATAAAGGGAGAAGTTCTTGATTTTAAATGCAAACGATCCTATCCCTATCTCTATTTATAATCATGATTTATGCAGGGCTGTCACCTCCGTGACGTCAGGATTGCAACGGATAGTTCGTTCACAACGGCTATATATCCGTTGAGTTAGTTACAGATAAGATCAGCAAAATATAACTCGTTAATATTACATAATTACTCCTTATATTTTGGGGGCAATTGTTAGGGCAGGATTTTAATGACCTGTGATCCTTACATGATATCCTAACGAGTGATCCTTGTTTCTTTGGCAGATAGTGATCCTCAGAAGAGCTTCAGGATCAGGATCATGGATCATCCTAAGGATCCTCATACTAACGATTGTTCTCTTTGAATTTAATGTTGTTTTGCAGGAATTACGAGTTGGACCTGGTATTGGCAACGTTATTAAGGAATCTTTCACGTAAATCTCGCACATACACCGCCGGAAATAGACATTGTGGAGAATAAGGAAACTCAGCACAATTTATGGGCAATTAGTTAGGCTAAATTTACTTCTATTTCTAAAGGGGTAACGAGCTAGTAGTTAGGTGACTTGCCTAAAATTCGACCACACACGCTTATATAAATTGCACTCTTGAGCATTCGGAAGACACAACACACTTCTTACACACCCTAGCATACTACACCATAGTGATCCTTGTACCTAGCTCGTTACCATCCAAAGTTGTAAACATTGTTTATTATATTGAAGTTTGGTGATCGGTAGTTTCCATCACCCGAGGTTTTCTATGCCGGAGATCATTCATTGATCAAGGGCTTTTTCCTCGTATAAATCCTTGTGTCACTTGTGCAATTTTCATTTAAGTGATCCTTATCTTTGCTCATCATACCAAGCATCATTCCTCGTTTACAAAGAGTTTGGTTGCATTATCCTTGTGTGATTTTTGACCAAAACAGTATCCAAATCTTGAACCAAGTTTTCAGCATTTCCTTCAAGATCACGGATGCTTGTTCTTGCAGTAGGGACTACCATCTCTGTAGGGATCACAGATTCAGCTCCAAACACTAAAGAAAATGGAGTCTGGCCAGTTGCATCGTTGGGAGTTATTCTATCAGCCCACAACACATAAGGTAGCTCTTCTGCCCATTTTCCCTTCTTGGATCCAAGCTTTTTCTTCAAGTTGTTGATGATGATCTTATTAGATGATTCTGCTTTGCCATTAGCTTATGGGTGGACTGGTGTTGATGTTATCATCTTAATCCCCCAGCTGTCACAAAAGTTAGTAGTTCTATTCCCAATAAACTGGGATCTATTATCATAAATAATTTCAGAAGGTATGCTAAATCTAGTAATGATGTTTCTTTTAATAAAGGATATCACGTCCTTTTCTCTGACTTGTACAAAGGCTTTATCTTCTATCCATTTGGAAAAGTAATCAGTCATGGCAAGCATAAACACTTTTCCTCCTGGTGCTTTGGAAAGTTTGCCAACTATATCCATTCCCCACCTCATGAATGGCCAAGAAGAGGATATAGGATGCAGGAGCTCCGCTGGTTGATGAAGGATATTGCTATGTCTCGGACAAGCATCACGTTTCTTTGCATAATCCACAGCATCCTTCTTCATAGTAGGTCAATAGTATCCTGTTCTAAGGATCCTTGAGAACAGTGCTCTGCTCCCAGTGTGGTTTCCACAATCTCCTTCATGAAAATCCTTCAGAAGTTCTTGGATTTCTGGATCCTCAATGCACCTTAGATATGGACCTACAAGAGATTGTTTATATAAAATGTTATTTAGTATTGTAACTTGAGATACCTTGACTTTGAAAGCTCTAGGATTTTCACCGGTAGGGATCTCTCCATGTTGTATATATCTTAGGATCGGAAGGATCCAGGATCCTGAATTTGACTGTGCACCGTAACTAGGTATGATTGCAGAATCTTCCACTATCCCCATAGCTGTATGATCCTCAATAGCAGGAGTTAAGATATGGATAATTGGTATCCTAATATCCTCCGGAATCTTCAATGATGATCCAAGGTTGGCTAAAGCATCAGCTTCTGCATTTTCTTCCCTGGGTACCTGTGTCAAACTAAAAGAAGCAAAAGAGTCTGCCAATTTCTTGACTATCTCTAGATATTTGATTAGTCTTTCACCTTTAACAGCATAAGAACCATTAAAGTGGTTAGCGATTAACAATGAATCTACATGTACCTCAAGATATCTGATCCTCATGTGCATGGCAATTTGCAAACCAGCTATTAAGGCTTCATACTCAGCCTCATTATTGGTAGTTTGAAACTCATAAGCAATTGAGTGGGATATTATGTCCCCCTGTGGAGATTTTAGTAGTATGCCTAGTCCAGTTCCTTTGACATTTGAAGCTCCATCTGTGAAGAGTATCTAAGGATCCTTAGTCTCTTCCAGCTGTTGAACTTCCAATTCAGCTTCTCTTTGTAGATCACTACTGAAATCAGCCACAAAGTCAGCCAAGGCTTGGGATTTAATGACAGTTCTTGGTTCATATCTGATATTATAAGCACTAAGCTTGACTGCCCACTTTGCCATCCTTCCTGACATTTCAGGTTTCCTGAGAACATTCTTGATTGGAAAGTTAGTTTTAACAATAATAGCATGAGTTTCAAAATAATGGCGTAATTTAGTAGATGCCATGATTAAAGCAAGGATAAGTTTTTCTAAATGAGAATACCTGGATTCAGCATCAAGCAAACTTTCACTTACATAATATACAGGATGTTGAGTACCTTCATGATCCTTAACAAGGACTGCACTTGCTGCCTTAGAAGAGACTGCCAAATATAAGGATAATATATCCCCTTTTTCTTATTTCATTAAGGCTGGAGTTGAGGATAGGTAATCCTTAAGGGCCTTGAGAGCATTCTCATGCTTTTCAGTCCATTCAAATTTCTTGTTCTTTCTCAGAATGTCATAGAATTCCTTGCATTTCTCTGATGACTTTGAGATGAACCTGTTCAAGGCTGCGATCCTTCCTGTCAATCTCTGCACATCCTTGGCATTGGCAGGAGACTTAATATTCACAATCGCCTTGATTTGTTCTGGACTTGCCTATATCCCTCTTTTTGTCACCATATAACCTAGGAACTTGCCAGCTTTTACACCAAAGTGGCACTTGGAAGGATTCAATTTCATGTTGAATTTATCAAGGATACGAAATGCTTCCTCCAAATCTCTAAGGTGATCCTCAGCTCTCTTGGACTTAACCACCATGTCATCAATATAGACTTCCATTGTGTGTCCAATTTGTTCTTTAAACATCATATTGACTAGCCTTTGGTAGGTAGCACCTGCATTTCTTAGTCCAAATGGCATAGCAATATAACAATAGATACTAGTAGGGGTCATAAAGGTTGTATCCTCTTGATCAGATGGTTCCATCTAAATTTGCTAGAATCCAGATGAAGCATCCATGAAAGTCAACAACTCATGACCCGCGGTAGCATCGACCATGGAGTCAATGTCGGGTAATGGGAAAGGATCCTTGGGACATGCCTTATTTAAATCAGTGAAATCGACACATACCCTCCACTTTCCATTTTTCTTTTGAACAACAACCACATTGTCTAACCACCTTGGATACTTAACTTCTCTAATCATACCTGCTCTGAGCAGTTTATCTACCTCCTCTTGGATGATGGCATTCCTCTCAGGTGCAAACTTTCTCCTCTTCTGATGTATGGGTTTGAATAACCTGTCAATGCCAAGTTTATGAGTAATAACATCTTTAGAAATACCTGTCATATCCTCATGCTTCCAAGCAAAGGTAGCCTTTCTCCTTTTTAAGAAGGATATTAAATCCTGTTCAACATTGTCGAGGATCTCGGATCCTATGAAAACTTTGGATCCAGGATCCTGAGGATCCATGAGGATATCTTTAACATCTTGTTCTCTTGCCTCCAGGACATCTTTTGGAGGATACTTTAATTGCTATTGCTCCCTAGGTCTTGAGGCTGGCTTCATTGATGAAGTGTAACAATTTTTGGGTTCTTGTTGGTCACTTTCTATCTTCACCATACCCCATGGAGTAGGGAGTTTCACACACTGATGATATGTAGATGGAAATGCTTTCATGTCATGTATCCATGGCCTGCCAAGAATAACATTGCAACAAGATAAGCAATCTATGACACAGAATTTCTGAAAAGGATTAACTCCCTCTATGTAAATGGGAAGTTTAATGTCCCCCAATGTGTTCTTGGTTTCCCCACTGAATCCCACAAGAACTGATGATCTTGGGATAATTTCTGACTCGGGATGTTCATCTTCTTAAGGACATCAAGTTGAATAATGTTCACTGAGCTTCCTCCATCTATAAGAATCCTGCGAACAAAATGGTTAGAAATAAACAATGTAATAACAAGACCATCATGATGAGGATCCTGAATATCAACGTTGTCGTCCTCATCAAAGGATATGACTTTATCCTGAGTAAGGATTGAGGTTCGAATAGGCCTATCCCCATTCTCCATCGTTGTCTCTTTAGCATGCTTCTTGGCTGCTGAAAAGGAAGTGCCACATATGTCTGATCCACCAGAAATGAAGTTGATAATTTGTGTATCAGCTGGAGGAGCAGGAGCTCTTTCTGGAATCTTTTCAGGATCCTGGATCCTTGACTTTTTTCTTCCAAATAGCTCCTTCAAATGTCCTTTGCTTAACAGGTAACCAATCTCTTTCCTGAGTGCTATGCATTCATCAGTGAGATGACTGAAATCTTCATGATAGGCACACCATTTGGATTTATCTTTTGTAGCAGCTGGCTTATCACTCATTCTGGCCATCTTGCTTTTTCACCTAGATTTTGCATTGCAAGGATTCATTCATTATTATCAACAGTAAAGCAATATTCAGAAATGGGTGGATAATCTTCATCATCCTCTTCTTGCTCCACTGCATGCATGTTTTGATTATCAGACTTGTTGTATGATTTGGATTTATTATTCCTGAAATAGGATCCTTGCTTTTCCTGCTTAGAGGATCCTGACAGTCTCTCCTGGATCCTTTTATCATCCTCTAAACGGATGAATCTTAGGGCCCTGGTTCTTACTTCATCAAGATTCCTGCAAGGGGTCATGACAAGATCATCATAGAAATGTGAATCCTTAAGTAAACCCATTTTGAAAGCTTCTATAGCCGTAGCAATATCCAAATTAGGAATCTCTACTGAATTTAGTTATATAATCTCTAAGTGATTCATTTTGACCTTGTGTTACCCTATATAAATCACTAGTTAATCGTTCAAATCTCCTACTGCATGAGAATTGGCTATTAAACAAATTAACTAGATTAGCAAATGAAGTAATAGAGTAAGGGGGGAGACTTAGTAGCCATTTAAGAGTTGATCCTGTCAGTGTGGATCCGAAACCCTTGCATAGACATGCTTCTTTCAACCTTTCAGGAATGGGATTGATCTCCATTCTCCCCCTGTATTGAGCCACATGCGCTTCTCGATCAGTTGTGCCATCATATAGCTTCATGTTTGGTGTTTGGAACCTCTTTGGTATCTCCGCATCACAAATGGGTGGTGCAAAACGAGATATTATGTGACTCCCATCCGGAATCTCAGGAATGGGTTTAACCACTCCTGGGACACTGGATATCATATCCTTGAGTTTTTGTAACTCCCTAGCCATAGCTTGGTTGATTCCTGTCTCCTACAAAAAGCCACGGTTAGCAATATAAGAAGTATTTAAAGTGTTGCCTCCTGATGGATTCAAGGTTGGGATTCCTGATGTGAATCCATATTGATGTGATTCTGGCATGATTGAGGGACCAGATGAAGCAATAGTTTACATAGGTATGAAGTCTCCCAAGTGAATCTCTGAACTTCTGGGTTGTGCACTCCTTAAGGATCATTGATCCTGAGAGATGTTGGATCCTTGATACACCGAAGCTGGGGGTCTTGGAGGATAATCCATGGATCCGTGAGCCTGGGACGAGGATCCCAGAACCTAAGTTGAGGATCCTGGATACTGAGAGTAGGATCCTTGAATTGACTGCGTCGCCATGTATCCTCCTGAACTAGAGAAGGATCCTTGATGCTGGAAGGAGGATCCTTGAGGCTGAAGAGAGGATCCTGAAGGCTGGAAGTAGAATCCTTGAGCCTGTGTCATTGCCGACGATCCATAGTGCATACTTGATGATCCTCCCTGATGCTGGACACCTGATGTTGTAGTATGCTGGGCAGTTGTGGCTGGAGTATCGAAACTCAGTGATCTCGGCACCAATGGAGAATGATCCTCCGCTGATCTCTTCAATTTCTTGATTTCATCAATTTCTCGAAGGATCCTGTCATTAGTTCTATCCTGCTGCTGCATGTAATCCTTCATCTGCAAAATCAAAGAATAAAGATCATTATTAGTAGGACCAGAAGTAACAGCGGTAGTTGATTTTGAGAAAACGGGGGTTTGTTTCTTCGCAACATTCTCAGCATTCTTCTGGGATCCAGAAGGAACAGGAGGCAAAGGTTGAATGCCCTGTGAAGAGGTGATCGCCGGCATGGAACTTGAAGTGTTCTTCACGTGAGAAGCCATGTAGTTGTAGGTAATGAACAAAAATGAATGAAATGAACAAAATTTTTCAAGAATGAAGCACTGATTGCCCCACGGTGGGTGCCAAACTGTTTTGGTCAAAAATCACACAAGGATAATGCAATCAAATCTGATTTTGTGAGGTATGATGCTTGGTTAAATGTTCAAATGTATGAGCAATAAGTATGTAAAATGAGTGCTGAACACAAGGATTTATACGAGGAAAAAGCCCTTGATCAATGAATGATCTCCGACATAAAAAACTTCGAATAGTGAAACATATCACTATCAAATATATTGAATAAACAAGTTTACAACTTCGTAAGTATTGAGCTTGATACAATGAATTCTAGTGTGTGTGTATTCGAGAGATTGCAACAAAAATGATGTGTGTTCACCGGAGTGCAAGTGGTCTCTAAAAATAAGCTCAATACCCCTCTTAACTTAGCTAAAAATATCCTAACTAAATATCTGAAAAATCAGCCAATCACCCACGATCACCACCAACGGTCCTCAGCTTGTGCACATGTTGAAAATAAAGAGCATATTCCCCTGGAATCTCAGATGGAATAAGTCCTCTTTGAAACATACCTGCAAAACAAGCCAAAAGGTGATCGAAACAATTGTTAGTCTAGAATAATAATGAGGATCCTGGATCCTTATTCTCGCAGCGTCTCCTCAGGATCCTTAATTCAAACTGAACTGAGGATCCGTGATCCATAAGCTATGAAATTCTATCCCTAACATCAACATACTTGAAAATTTTGTATGTTGTTGTTTCTAGAAAGTTTGATTTCTAGTTCCGCACAATATTTTCCTACTTGTTGAAATCTATTTGCCATACTTAGTCTTTGAACATCTTATCTGGGATCAACAGACCAGATAATGCTCAACCAGGTAAATGTAGATCTGATCTTCACAAGCTCTATATCTTGGTTGATCTACAAAACTAAGAACATCTTAAGTCTCATTACGAGAAGGAGAGGTTGGGAGTTCTTCTTAACCACCCCTTGCGTAAGAATAAATATTGCTCTTTTAAAGAGTAAGTTGTGAGTGATAGTAAAGGGCATAGAATGGATACACCTAGGTGGAGTGTAGTATTAATAGCCCCGGAGGAATGGGAGATGATTAGCTGAGATTTAGGAATATCCATTTGGTCCTCTCTCTGCTAACTGTTAGTGGTTGCAGAGAAGGGTGCGCGTTCACGACCCTTCAATGGCTACAAGTTGCTTTTAAGTTGTCCTTGTTGTCTCTACTATCTCAACCATTAGTGGAGGTTTAGAAGGGTGTGAATCTGGGACGCGTGATTGGCTAGATGTCGTTGTCACTCGTACTTCTTGTCTCCTCATCGATAACCGTTATCATCCGTGGATTGTCATTAGCTACATGTTGCATTCACCATGTCCCTTTTGAGCTAGCATATATCCCGATGGCGGGTGGGCCTTGCAAATGACTTGTCAGTATTAGTTGTCCAGGTGGCGGGTCGGATATGAGTTTTGCCTGGACCTGTGGGTCCGGGATCATATCTCTTCAAATACTTATTCAACTTTATCTTTAAAGAGTAATAAATAAATTTTTATACCTATTCTAACATGTAGAATCATGGGGCTATAGAACAGACTACTATGTGATAACCATTCACATTGCAAATGATCTGTTATTCCATGAAAGAACCGTAAGCATTGATTGTCACTTCATATGGAAAAAGTTCTTTTTTTAGAACGGGTAGAAAAAGCTTAAAGATGAGTCAATCACAACCCTTCACAGGGGCGGACCCACCTCAAGTCGTGGGTAGACAGGCTAACCCCTTGAAAATAAATTAGTGCTACTTTCCGTCAAAAATCCTGATCGCACCCCTTAGAAATTTTCAATCGCCCCTTAGAAAAAATATTATGAATTTATAAAAAAACAAAAAATATGTAAACACTGATTTTTATTAATATATAAGTATATAATACAATTTATATAATTACTTTTTAACCACTTATTCACTTAACCGAATCAAACTATCAAAGCTCAGTCTACAATCTATTTTTTTAACCCAACCCAAAAATATAAAATAACCCAAACCTATCTAATCATTCAATTTCATTCTCCCAATCTCTCGCCCCACAAAATCCCTAATGACGCATGTGCTTGACCGGGCCCGTTTTTTGCCGAAAAAAAAAAACAAAATTCCAGCTGAAACCGACCCATATTTCGCCAAAATTATCATATAGAATAGGTATGGTTTCTTTATTGATTGTTTTTTTATGTGATGATTAGGAGAAATATATATATATATATATATATATATAAATATATATATATATATAAGAGTTTGATCTTTTTATGTTTTTTGATTTTTTTTTGTTGTTGTTCTAGACTTCTAGTTAATGATTTTGTTGTTTTATTTGTTTAAATGAATATTTGAACTTAAAATTGAAATTTAGGGACTATGGTTGATGATAGTTTATTTGTTTAGTGTTAATTTATAGACTTGTGGAGCGATTTATATGTGATATGAACCATGAGTAGGGATGTCATGGAGCGATTTCTCAAGATGAAAGGGTTGAGAATTTAAGTGATAGTTGTATATATTATATAAAGAAAGACTTGCTTAGGTGTAACACCCCGTGTTTCGAAAGGCAAAGTCAAAGTCAAGAATGAAGTCAAAGGAAGAAAAGATTGCTAATTGCGATCTGTCACTCCTTGCTCAATTCCTGTTTTGACTTCTTTGACTCGTAGTTAGTCTATTTTATTGTTTATGTTAGTTGTATTATGTGGAGTACTTGTTAATAATCGAGATTTATTCGCTACTCATCGATGTTTATCGCATGTTTTATCGCTTTATCGCTTATCGCAATCGCACTCGCAACTCGAATTATGCGTTACTAATATTGTTTTACGTGTGTGTGCCTATTATGTGTTACTTGTGCGTGTTTAATTATGTTATGATATGGTGAATAATCGAGACGCAATCAAAACGCAATCGCAATCGAACCGCAAACGCTAAACGCAAGTGAAATTAGGATGATTGTATGTTGATATAGTAGTTGGGGAGTAATTTGAATAGGAAACTCCATCGCATTGCAACGCTCGTCACGCAAATTGAAACTGCAAAAATCGTCTCGCCGCGCACTCCAATAGAGTGGCCAGCCGACCGAGCTGCCACCCGATCGGACTGCCACCCGATCGAGGTGCAACTCGATCGAGCCGCCACCCGACTAGGGATGCCACTCGATCGACCAGCTCCTTTCTCCCCTTTCCTTTTATGGAAACCCTATAAATACCCCTGTCAACATCACAAACTTACCTTTTCTGCACTCTCCTGTCCGACCAGCGCTTTTGCTCACCTTTTCTTCGATTTCTCTCGATTCCGGTAAGATCTCATCCTAAATCTTGTACTTTTTTAATCTACACACTGTCACACCCCCAAAATCCACCTGCGGAGTATCACCGCTTGGGAGCGTGACTGACCAGGATCAAGCCACCAATCATATAGAACAATATATATAGTAAAAGTAATTGCCATTAAACCAAACCAAATCCATATGAAAGGTGTTCCAAAACATAAGTAAGTTATTATTGTTTAGCGGAAGCGTATAAATAAACCCAACATAAATAGGTATGTAATGTCATAGAGTGTCAAATAAACAATCACGTTCTAATCCCACAACGACCAGCTCCTCCATGTGCAAGCTCCATGTACCTAACGACCTGCAAGGCATGTAACAGAGGATCAACAACTAGTTGAGCGAGTTCACAGAAAGTAAGTGCGTAATAGTAAGTACGTTGGTAACATGTGGCTCTACTAGGCCGATAGTACGTTCTATTAGTGGGGGCTTCCCATGTTGTATATCCACTAGACTATTCGTAACCATAAGTGTTCTACATATCCCGAGAACAGTAACACGTACAAGTTTACGTAGGTTTTACGTAAGTAATCCTTCACAACCGAGGATAGGGGTACGCGGGGGTTTACGTAGGTTTTACGTAAGTGGCTGACACAACCGAGGCAGTAGTGAGTATAAGTTCACGTAGGTTTTACGTGAGTATCCTTCACAACCGAGGATAGCGAGTAGCATAAGTATACGTAGGTTTTACGTATGTGTTCTACACAACCGAGGACGATGGTATGGTAGTCTAGTAACAGTGTATGTACGAATCTAGTCAATCTCATTCTTTTAATCCCATTCCCAAGCCCTTGGGAATCCCATGCCTTAGTAAGGGTGTGAACTCACCTTGGTTTGCTCGGTAGGTTAAACTTATGTGCTCACGAATACTCAATCACGTCCTATAGTATGCATGTATACACAATCAGTTAAGTTTTCAAGGATTTCTCATGTAACATATGTCACGAAGTGTCTTTAAGCAGTCATCATCATGCAACACGTAACAGTTATATTTCACGTTCATCCAATTATGCATCATATGTAGAGTCCTTGGTTAAATCTAACGTAGTTTATCAATAACACACTTTATGGATCGTCAGGCTAAACAACAGTTGCATGCTATACAAATCTGACGATTATGACACAGTTAACACTTAACAGATTCAACCATGCAATAACATACTTTCAGCTTCACTTTAACATCACACAAAGTCAGACAGGGTCTTGCCCTATTCAAAACTCGGACAGACAAGTGTGGGGGGGGGGGCTTCCCCTGTTTAAAACTCGGATCAAGTGGCAAGGGTTAAAAGTCGGACATTATCCACCCCTTATGAAACTCGGACCAATGTGTCTTATAAAACTCAGACATCCATGTTATGTATATGAAATTCGGACCATAAGGGGTGTAAAAGTCGGACCCTTGAACCCCTCATAAAAGTCGGACCAATGAAACAATTAGAACTCAGACCTTGCTTAGTAAAAAGTCAGACCTTTGATGTTTTTTTTATATAAACTCGGACAGAACTACACCCCACAAACTCGGACACTTAATGCTTATTCAGAAGTTCGGACACCTTCAAAACTTATAAACTTCGGACACTTAATGCTTATTCAGAAGTTCGGACACCTTCAAAACTTATAAACTTCGGACTACTACTCCTTTAAAGATCGGACAAGGTAGACATTGTGGAACTCGGACCATGTTATGCTTTTTCACATAAAGTTCGGACAAAGGAATGATAACAAAAGTCGGACCTTTATCCCTCATCAAGGTCGGACTATGTTTATTATAAATGAAAGTCGGACCAAATCAACATTTCAAAAACTCAGACAAACAAGCAATCACAATTGAAACAATTACATTCTATCATTCCATCAGTTACGTTTCAGTATTCATACGATCCCAAAACCCTAATTCGTACAATACATGGCACAAATCAATTCAACAAGTATCATCATCATACAAGCAAATGATTTCACGACTAATCATCCTCATAACACAATAACCAAGAATCAACCAAAGCGCAGAACCATCATATGAAAGCTAGGGTTTCAAGTATTACAAGGATCAAGAATTGATACAATCAACCAATCAATTAGGGTTTACAAGTATCACAATAATCAATAAACAATTACCTTGAATGATTCTAGATGGATTGGTAATCAAACTTGATGCAAAAGAACTTGTGAATCCAAGAATGATGAGAAGATGGTTGTAGAGAGGATTAGAGAGTACAGTGCTTTGGTTTTTGTGAAAAAATGATTAGTGAAAGGGATTGGGGTTAACAATGATTAGAGTTTCACTAATTACTCTATGCATCCCTAAGTACCATAATTTACAATAGCACACCATCTCAAAATAGTTCACAGTTTCACCACCACATTCATACATTTGACAAATCTTTCGTAATCAACACATATACTTAACTGAATCAACAACGTTACAGTTTCACAGCAACTAATATTGTGCAAGCAAACAATTAAACAATCGATAAACGTGCAATAAATGCGTAATAGAAATCTTGGAAATTTGAGTTATCACATTATCCCCAACTTGAAAGAAATTTCGTCCCGAAATTTAGCATGCGGTTACTGAGGAAGCTAGGTGAGTTGTATCGTTTACTGGTTTTCCTGGGGTGTCACACACACACTCCTACACCTTTCTATCTTTTGATTCTTAACTTTTAACCGTGAAATCACTAGATTTGAGGTGTTCTAGGATGATGTCATCACTGTGTTCTTATGAACTTCATGTTTTGGCTTCAATCCACCAAGAACAACTTAGATCTAACCGATTTCCACATAAATAAACAAAGATCCTGCATAGATCTAAACATATTCATGGTGAAAAAGGATTGGAAGATGGTTTCTGACTTTCTTTCAACTCTTTTACGCTCAATGCACTCAAAACCAATGGAATCATATCTCGTTCTGACCACTACTCGTTCTTAGTGTTATGTTGGTTCAAGATCTAGATTCTATCCACGAGACCACCGATTTTGGGTTAACCAAGAACAACCATCTTGAACCGGGTAACTGGTTGAACTTGGGTGATTCCTGTTCGATCGGGCTACTGGGGTCAAGTTGGGGTTCTGTTGATTAGCACGTTGTCACACCGTCTCGATAAAACTACAAAACTATCAAAACAACCAAGGAAGAAGACGATCAGGCCGACCAAGACGGAGTGTTGTTCGATCGGACTGCTGTCCGATCGGACTGTCACCCGATCGGGTTGCCCCCCGATCGGTTTGCACCTTGGGTCCCACACTTAACTTTTATTTCAACCTCTAAGGCTTGAACGTTGAACGAAATGTTGTCCTATCGGATTGTCACCCGAACGGATTGCCACTCGACTATGTGACGTTTAGACCTTAACACTTAAATAATTTTCAAACCTGTTCAATACAACGGATTGCCACTCGATCGGACTACAATCCGAGCGAGTGACAAACTGCTGTGAACTTGTTCTCACTAAGGTGTCCGACCAATCGGATTGTCAACCGATCGAACGATTGTTCAATCGATCGGCCTGAAAGGTAGAGATACTTCGATGTTTTCAAAATACTACAACAAAAACTTCAAAATGCAAGCCATCATACACAAACACATCCTTCCCAAAGGAAGAAACAATCCACTCGAAAGATCACCCGATCGGATGACCATCCGAGCGGATTGCCACCCGATCGACCGGCTACCCGATCGGATTGCCATCCGATCGGAGTACCATCCGATCCTTGACACCTCTCACCATTTACGTATCGCTTATCGTTATGCTATCATTCTGATCAAGCCAATCTCACTCTAAGCGATCCCTTCAATCCATCATCGCTGTGAGTATACTCGAACCCTTTTTGTTTTCGCACTTTTGGGTGTTACATACCTTACCTATATTCAAATCACATCAATCACACAACGCAACACTATCTAAATGCTAACCGTTACTGCATGTTATACGTGACTCAATGAATGCTTGTTTGTTATTACAAGGATCAAGAATTGATACAATCAACCAATCAATTAGGGTTTACAAGTATCACAATAATCAATAAACAATTACCTTGAATGATTCTAGATGGATTGGTAATCAAACTTGATGCAAAAGAACTTGTGAATCCAAGAATGATGAGAAGATGGTTGTAGAGAGGATTAGAGAGTACAGTGCTTTGGTTTTTGTGAAAAAATGATTAGTGAAAGGGATTAGGGTTAACAATGATTAGAGTTTCACTAATTACTCTATGCATCCCTAAGTACCATAATTTACAATAGCACACCATCTCAAAATAGTTCACAGTTTCACCACCACATTCATACATTTGACAAATCTTTCGTAATCAACACATATACTTAACTGAATCAACAACGTTACAGTTTCACAGCAACTAATATTGTGCAAGCAAACAATTAAACAATCGATAAACGTGCAATAAATGCGTAATAGAAATCTTGGAAATTCGAGTTGTCACATTATCCCCAACTTGAAAGAAATTTCGTCCCGAAATTTAGCATGCGGTTACTGAGGAAGCTAGGTGAGTTGTATCGTTTACTGGTTTTCCTGGGGTGTCACATCATCCCCCGTTGATTTGGAATTTCGTCCCGAAATTCCGCTGTAGTAGCTTCAGCCTCAGTAATAGTTGCATTGGTTTCGAATAACTGGGGGTACTTTTCTGTCATCTGGTCTTCGCGTTCCCAGGTGTACTCTGGGCCACGACGGGAGTTCCAACGAACTCGAACAAGAGGGATTCTCTTGCTTTTGAGGACCTTAACATCCCGGTCCGTGATTTCAACTGGCTCCTCGACGAACTGCAACCGCTCGTCGATTGTAAGTTCCTTAAAAGGAACTATGAGGGTCTCATCTGACAGGCACTTCTTCAGATTCGACACGTGAAATACATTGTGAACTGCACCGAGTTCAGCTGGTAGGTTTAGCTTGTAGGCCACTTTGCCTATTTTCTCAATGATCTCGAACGGTCCGACATACCGCGGATTTAGTTTGCCTCGTTTGCCAAAACGAACCACACCCTTCCAGGGTGAGACTTTAAGTAAAACCCGGTCCCCGACCTGAAATTCCAAGGGCTTCCTACGCTTGTCCGCGTAGGCTTTCTGACGGTCGCGTGCTGCCGCCATGCGTTGTCGTATTTGTGCAATCTTTTCTGTGGCGTCCACTACAATCTCTGGACCCGTGATCTGACTATCCCCCACCTCTGCCCAACAGAGAGGTGACCGGCATTTACGTCCGTACAATGCCTCGAATGGAGCGGCTTGTATGCTGGTGTGATAGCTGTTATTGTATAAGAACTCCACCAAAGGGAGATGCTTTTCCCAGCCGTTGCCGAAATCAATAACACATGCCCGAAGCATGTCTTCAAGAGTTTGGATCGTTCGCTCAGACTGTCCATCCGTCTGAGGATGATATGCAGTGCTCATGTCTAAACGTGAGCCAAAAGATTTGTGCATCGCTTGCCATAGTTCTGACGTGAATCGTGCATCCCGATCCGAAATGATGGAGGTGGGCACCCCGTGCCTCGAGACAACTTCTTTAAGATAGACGTCTGCGAGAGTGGAGAACTTATCCGTTTCCTTTATAGCCAGGAAGTGCGCAGACTTGGTGAGTCGATCCACGATCACCCATATGGTGTCATTCCCACACTGGGATCTGGGTAGGCCTGTAATAAAATCCATGGAAATTTCTTCCCATTTCCACTGTGGTATCCTGGGTTGTTGAAGTAGGCCCGCTGGTTTCTGGTACTCCACTTTGACCCTTGCACATGTCAAACACTTGCCGACGTAAGTAGCGATGTGGGCTTTCATGCTAGGCCACCAATATGTTGTTTTGAGATCGTGGTACATCTTATCCGACCCTGGATGTACCGAGTAGCGGGACTTGTGAGCTTCGTCCATTACCAGCTCGCGTAAACCGCCAAAAAGTGGGACCCAAATACGCCCCGTTACATAGTAGGCACCGTCTTCCTTTTGTTCCATTCGTTGCCTTGAGCCGCGTAAGGCTTCAGCTTTGACGTTGTCGGGTTTCAATGCTTCGATCTGAGCAGTTCGTATCTGTGCAGGAAGACTGGACTGAATAGTGAGCTGCAAAGCTCGTACACGCCTAGGTAGAGTGTCTTTCCGACTGAGAGCGTCAGCCACAACATTGGCTTTGCCTGGATGATACTTAATAGCGCATTCGTAATCGTTAAGTAACTCGACCCATTGTCGTTGACGCATGTTCAATTCCTTCTGCTTGAAGATATGCTCGAGACTCCTGTGATCGGTGTAAATAGTGCACTTGGTACCGTACAGGTAGTGTCGCCATATCTTAAGCGCAAAAACAACAGCTCCCAGCTCTAAATCGTGCGTCGTGTAGTTCCGTTCATGAACCTTGAGTTGACGAGAGGCGTAGGCAATAACTTTATCCCGCTGCATCAATACACAACCAAGCCCCTGTATCGATGCGTCACAATAGACGACAAAATCATCCGTGCCCTCTGGCAATGAGAGAATAGGTGTGCTGCATAGTCTATCCTTCAGGTACTGAAAAGCCGTTTCTTGTGTATTACCCCAGCGATAAGTAACACCTTTCTGTGTCAACATTGTGAGCGGCTGTGCGATCTTGGAGAAGTCTTTAATGAATCGCCTGTAATACCCCGCCAAACCCAAGAATTGGCGTATTTCCGTTGGTGTACGCGGTGCAGGCCAGTTCCGTATCGAATCTACCTTGGATGGATCGACATGAATCCCATCCCTGTTCACCACATGGCCTAAGAAGTGGACTTCACGAAGCCAGAAGTCGCATTTTGAAAACTTTGCGTACAGTTGTTCCTTTCGAAGAAGTTCCAAGACAAGACGTAAGTGCTGCTCGTGCTCCTCCTGACTCTTGGAGTAGATCAAAATGTCGTCGATGAAGACAATGACGAACTTGTCAAGATAAGGTTTGCACACCCTGTTCATAAGATCCATGAAGACTGCAGGCGCGTTCGTAAGCCCGAATGGCATGACTAGAAACTCGTAGTGACCGTAGCGAGTTCTGAATGCTGTCTTGGAGACGTCCTCATCCCGGACTCTCAGCTGATGATAACCTGACCTTAGATCAATCTTGGAGTAGTAACTCGACCCTTGCAACTGGTCGAATAAGTCGTCAATGCATGGAAGAGGATAGCGGTTCTTCACTGTGACCTTGTTCAGTTCGCGGTAATCGATGCACATCCTGAAAGTGTCATCCTTCTTTTTCACGAATAATACTGGAGCTCCCCAAGGCGAAGAGCATGGACGAATGAAACCTTTATCCAAGAGCTCTTGCAGTTGCTTAGACAGTTCTTCTAATTCCGTTGGAGCTAATCGATACGGTGCTCGAGCTATAGGTGCTGCTCCTGGAGCTAGCTCGACTTGGAATTCGACCTGACGATGAGGCGGTAGACCTGGTAAATCTTCAGGAAACACTTGGGGAAAATCGCGTACAACTGGAATATCCTCTATTCTTTTCTCTTTCGTCGCTACATCCGTAACAAGCGGCAAAATGGCAGTATGCCCCTTTCGTAAACATTTCTGTGCCTTCAGGAAAGAGATGATGCCAACCACAGCACCACTCTTGTCGCCTTGAACTTCGAGAGGTTCCTTTCCCGTACGGGGAATACGAATGATCTTCTCCTTGCATAGGATCTCCGCCTGCTGCTTGGATAACCAATCCATGCCGATGACGATGTCGAAACTACCCAGAACTATTGGAATAAGGTCAATCGAGAAGGTCTGACCCGCTAGAACGATGTTACAACCCTTGACTACATGCGTGGCTTCTACACTTTTACCATTTGCTAGTTCTACTACATGTTTGGTGTTTAGGGGTGTTGGTGTACGTTTTAACAATTTACTCATTTTCAAAGACATATAACTCGTATCCGCACCCGAATCAAACAAAACGGTAACATAAATATCGTCGAGAAGAAACTTACCCATAACGACGTTGGGATCATTTCTGGCATCACCCTGCCCCAACACAAACGCACGACCCCTCGCTTCATTGCCGTTGTTGTTCCCACCATTGTTGTTGTTGCCATTTCCCTGATTGTTGTTATTGTTGTTGTTGTTCTGGTTCCTGTTTAGCTGAGGGCAGTGCCGTTTGAAGTGCCCTTCTGCGCCGCAATGAAAACATCCTTTGTTGCCCTGTTGCTGATTCTGCTGTGCTTGAGGCTGCTGCTGATTCTGGTTCGTAGGCCGAGGGCTTCTACAATCTTTGGCCTCATGACCCATCTTGAGGCATCTTTGACAGCGACCCTTGTTACACTGGCCACTGTGGTGTCTGTTGCAGTTGTTACACTTTGGGAGGTTCCCTCGATATCCGCCCTGCCTGTGACTGCCTGAAGAGTGCTGACTGGGACTCTGGTAACTGTCAGTCTTTCGCTGCTGAACCTGTGACTGAACTGAAGCGGATCCCTTGCTAGAATCCCCATCCCATTTTCTCTTGTTTTCACTGGGAGTAGCAAGTGTAGTAGCGGTGGTAGCGGTAGCAGTAGCGCTGATACGCTTAGGCAGTCTGTTCTGATCCACTGCCTGATCTGTGATACGATGAGCGAGGCACTGAATAGCCTGGATGTTGTCAAGATTAGCCTATGTCACATGGCTCTGAATCTCTGGTGCTAATCCCTTGAGGTACAACTCGATGCGCTTGTATGGAGGGTCCACCATAGTTGGACACAGCACAGCCAACTCGTTCGACCTCTTGGTATAAGCCTCGATTTCTGACCCAGTCATTTTCAAATGATAAAACTCATCCTCCAGCTTGTGGATGTCTTCCCGAGTGCAGTATTCACGTTTAATCAGTTCCTTGAAGTCATTCCAAGGGGTGGCGTTAGCAGCTGCCAACCCTAAGATCTGCACTTGTGCGTTCCACCAAGTTAGAGCAATCCCCTCTAAAGTACTAGTGGCATATTTCACCCTGCGAGCCTCAGGGCATTCACACATCTCGAACACAGACTCGAGCTTTTCAAACCAGTGGAGGAGTCCAACCGCTCCTTCAGTGCCACTAAATGTGCTAGGACGACAATCCATAAAGTTCTTGAAAGTGCAGACGGGCTGCTGAGCGTGTTGACCTATTGTGTACGAATAGGACAAGGTTAAACACAAGAGTTAATGTAGGATCTAAAGATCCTAGTGTGAGTCTAAACTGCAGGGTATACTACCTGCTTGAGCAGCTGCCAGTGCCGCAGCAACTTGTTCATTAACGAAAGCCGTCAGCTGGGCTTGTGTCATGTTCACACGTCCGGACATGATCTTCATAGTAAGAGTAGAATAAGTGAGTTTGATTCGCGAGTAGTGCGATGACAGAAGAGTGTAAGCACATAGGTGTTCTCGAGCAATAACAAGTAATGAGCAGTGTAATCTAAGCATACTACGAGCAAAGTTCTATGCAGTTCTAGCAAGCAGGTAATAAACATAAACCTTATTACCTAGGATGTTGAGTCTTGCACGTGGAGCGAAGCGTCGTTGTGGATCGTTGAGAGCACTGTTCTGGTTATAGTCTGGTTTTAATAAAACGTTTTCCCATATTAAAACCAAGTTCTCTATAACCAATGGCTCTGATACCAATCTGTCACACCCCCAAAATCCACCTGCGGAGTATCACCGCTTGGGAGCGTGACTGACCAGGATCAAGCCACCAATCATATAGAACAATATATATAGTAAAAGTAATTGCCATTAAACCAAACCAAATCCATATGAAAGGTGTTCCAAAACATAAGTAAGTTATTATTGTTTAGCGGAAGCGTATAAATAAACCCAACATAAATAGGTATGTAATGTCATAGAGTGTCAAATAAACAATCACGTTCTAATCCCACAACGACCAGCTCCTCCATGTGCAAGCTCCATGTACCTAACGACCTGCAAGGCATGTAACAGAGGATCAACAACTAGTTGAGCGAGTTCACAGAAAGTAAGTGCGTAATAGTAAGTACGTTGGTAACATGTGGCTCTACTAGGCCGATAGTACGTTCTATTAGTGGGGGCTTCCCATGTTGTATATCCACTAGACTATTCGTAACCATAAGTGTTCTACATATCCCGAGAACAGTAACACGTACAAGTTTACGTAGGTTTTACGTAAGTAATCCTTCACAACCGAGGATAGGGGTACGCGGGGGTTTACGTAGGTTTTACGTAAGTGCCTGACACAACCGAGGCAGTAGTGAGTATAAGTTCACGTAGGTTTTACGTGAGTATCCTTCACAACCGAGGATAGCGAGTAGCATAAGTATACGTAGGTTTTACGTATGTGTCCTACACAACCGAGGACGATGGTATAGTAGTCTAGTAACAGTGTATGTATGAATCTAGTCAATCTCATTCTTTTAATCCCATTCCCAAGCCCTTGGGAATCCCATGCCTTAGTAAGGGTGTGAACTCACCTTGGTTTGCTCGGTAGGTTAAACTTATGTGCTCACGAATACTCAATCACGTCCTATAGTATGCATGTATACACAATCAGTTAAGTTTTCAAGGATTTCGCATGCAACATATGTCACGAAGTGTCTTTAAGCAGTCATCATCATGCAACACGTAACAGTTATATTTCACGTTCATCCAATAACATACTTTCAGCTTCACTTTAACATCACACAAAGTCAGACAGGGTCTTGCCCTATTCAAAACTCGGACAGACAAGTGTGGGAGGGGGGGCTTCCCCTGTTTAAAACTCGGATCAAGTGGCAAGGGTTAAAAGTCGGACATTATCCACCCCTTATGAAACTCGGACCAATGTGTCTTATAAAACTCAGACATCCATGTTATGTATATGAAATTCGGACCATAAGGGGTGTAAAAGTCGAACCCTTGAACCCCTCATAAAAGTCGGACCAATGAAACAATTAGAACTCAGACCTTGCTTAGTAAAAAGTCGGACCTTTGATGTTTTTTTTATATAAACTCGGACATAACTACACCCCACAAACTCGGACACTTAATGCTTATTCAGAAGTTCGGACACCTTCAAAACTTATAAACTTCGGACACTTAATGCTTATTCAGAAGTTCGGACACCTTCAAAACTTATAAACTTCGGACTACTACTCCTTTAAAGATCGGACAAGGTAGACATTGTGGAACTCGGACCATGTTATGCTTTTTCACATAAAGTTCGGACAAAGGAATGATAACAAAAGTCGGACCTTTATCCCTCATCAAGGTCGGACTATGTTTATTATAAATGAAAGTCGGACCAAATCAACATTTCAAAAACTCAGACAAACAAGCAATCACAATTGAAACAATTACATTCTATCATTCCATCAGTTACGTTTCAGTATTCATACGATCCCAAAACCCTAATTCGTACAATACATGGCACAAATCAATTCAACAAGTATCATCATCATACAAGCAAATGATTTCACGACTAATCATCCTCATAACACAATAACCAAGAATCAACCAAAGCGCAGAACCATCATATGAAAGCTAGGGTTTCAAGTATTACAAGGATCAAGAATTGATACAATCAACCAATCAATTAGGGTTTACAAGTATCACAATAATCAATAAACAATTACCTTGAATGATTCTAGATGGATTGGTAATCAAACTTGATGCAAAAGAACTTGTGAATCCAAGAATGATGAGAAGATGGTTGTAGAGAGGATTAGAGAGTACAGTGCTTTGGTTTTTGTGAAAAAATGATTAGTGAAAGGGATTGGGGTTAACAATGATTAGAGTTTCACTAATTACTCTATGCATCCCTAAGTACCATAATTTACAATAGCACACCATCTCAAAATAGTTCACAGTTTCACCACCACATTCATACATTTGACAAATCTTTCGTAATCAACACATATACTTAACTGAATCAACAACGTTACAGTTTCACAGCAACTAATGTTGTGCAAGCAAACAATTAAACAATCGATAAACGTGCAATAAATGCGTAATAGAAATCTTGGAAATTCGAGTTGTCACATTATCCCCAACTTGAAAGAAATTTCGTCCCGAAATTTAGCATGCGGTTACTGAGGAAGCTAGGTGAGTTGTATCGTTTACTGGTTTTCCTGGGGTGTCACACACACACTCCTACACCTTTCTATCTTTTGATTCTTAACTTTTAACCGTGAAATCACTAGATTTGAGGTGTTCTAGGATGATGTCATCACTGTGTTCTTATGAACTTCATGTTTTGGCTTCAATCCACCAAGAACAACTTAGATCTAACCGATTTCCACATAAATAAACAAAGATCCTGCATAGATCTAAACATATTCATGGTGAAAAAGGATTGGAAGATGGTTTCTGACTTTCTTTCAACTCTTTTACGCTCAATGCACTCAAAACCGATGGAATCATATCTCGTTCTGACCACTACTCGTTCTTAGTGTTATGTTGGTTCAAGATCTAGATTCTATCCACGAGACCACCGATTTTGGGTTAACCAAGAACAACCATCTTGAACCGGGTAACTGGTTGAACTTGGGTGATTCCTGTTCGATCGGGCTACTGGGGTCAAGTTGGGGTTCTGTTGATTAGCACGTTGTCACACCGTCTCGATAAAACTACAAAACTATCAAAACAACCAAGGAAGAAGACGATCAGGCCGACCAAGACGGAGTGTTGTTCGATCGGACTGCTGTCCGATCGGACTGTCACCCTATCGGGTTGCCCCCCGATCGGTTTGCACCTTGGGTCCCACACTTAACTTTTATTTCAACCTCTAAGGCTTGAACGTTGAACGAAATGTTGTCCTATCGGATTGTCACCCGAACGGATTGCCACTCGACTATGTGACGTTTAGACCTTAACACTTAAATAATTTTCAAACCTGTTCAATACAACGGATTGCCACCCGATCAGACTACAATCCGATCGAGTGACAAACTGCTGTGAACTTGTTCTCACTAAGGTGTCCGACCAATCGGATTGTCAACCGATCGAACGATTGTTCAATCGATCGGCCTGAAAGGTAGAGACACTTTGATGTTTTCAAAATACTACAACAAAAACTTCAAAAGGCAAGCCATCATACACAAACACATCCTTCCCAAAGGAAGAAACAATCCACTCGAAAGATCACCCGATCGGATGACCATCCGAGCGGATTGCCACCCGATCGACCGGCTACCCGATCGGATTGCCATCCGATCGGAGTACCATCCGATCCTTGACACCTCTCACCATTTACGTATCGCTTATCGTTATGCTCTCATTCTGATCAAGCCAATCTCACTCTAAGCGATCCCTTCAATCCATCATCGCTGTGAGTATACTCGAACCCTTTTTGTTTTCGCACTTTTGGGTGTTACATACCTTACCTATATTCAAATCACATCAATCACACAACGCAACACTATCTAAATGCTAACCGTTACTGCATGTTATACGTGACTCAATGAATGCTTGTTTGTTATGTTTATACATGGAATGTTGTCTATCTGCCTTAGGAACCATAGTACTCTTTGTTTGGACTCAGCACCTGTTCACTCAGGGGTTGTTAAGGACAATTTGTTACATGGCTCACAGTGGTGAGTGCGTATTACGAACTGCCTTGCGTAGTCAACCCGCAGTCATTGGTATCGATAGGTTCATGTCGATAACTAACATGCCTCATTTTACACTGTGTACGTGCTGGTTATGCGTAACGATTTCAAACTCTGTTATATCTATTAAACTTGTATGCTCACCTTTACACTATGTGTATTGACTTTTACTTTAACGTATGTGGCAGGTGCTTAGGATGCTTATATGCTTAGATTGCTGTGAAATCGAGGCGAGGAAAGGTCTAGAAACCAATAAACAATTATCTGTATTATGAAATCTGAGTTGTCGAAACAGAACAATTTGACTAGATCTTGTCTGTAATAATTATGTTATCTTTTATGACATGGTATGGGACATGTTGCTTTAAATAATTGGTAATTATAGTTGTTATGGAAACTTCTGGACAATCTGTTTCGCTCAGTGCCGCGCCCCGATGTTTCTGCCATCGGTTAGGGTGTGACAGATTGGTATCAGAGCCATAACTATAGGGAATTAGGCAAGACTCGACCTAGTCCGGGTCGATGTCTTAGAAACGACCTAGTCTATAGTTAGGAACCAACAGACCGTCCTGTATTACGAGCTTACGTGCTATATCTCACTAATCTCGCTTGCACTACACCATCACTGCACTATTATTCGAAAATGAACGAGTGATTTAGTCGAGATCAGGTGTGAAAACCGCAAACTCTCGATTAAGTCGCTTGTTCGATCTGTATTTATCTATATAACACGAGAATTTGCGTTGAATCAGGAGTGAAATCCGTACTTCAACGCAGGTTTTCGTCTCCATTTACATCAAAACAGGAACAAAGTTGCTAACTCGGGGGGTGAAACCCGAACCTTGACGACTTATTCCGCCCACTATTTTCTTTTACAAAGCTCTTACCAAAGTCTTGACGGACTCCAAACGACTAAAAATCACGATATGAATGGAAGGATGCGTGCCGATCGCCCAGATTCGAGGCGAGAGCACAGTCTCGAAGGCCAAAGTATGTACAAAGAGCCCTTGTTATTAGTTGAATCACTTTGGGTTGTCAATGTCTATCAAGCCTTAGACAATCTATACTCGATTTAGATCTCTCATTTTCGCCGACTTTTATGTGTTTCGATTCTGAGCCCGCAACTGCTGACTCTAATATTTGCTGATTTTATGTTTGTTTTATGTGAATTTATTATTTATATGCTTCGATTTTGGTGATTATTCGCTTTTCGCTTCTCGCTTCAATCGACACACACGAACCACACTACACATCTATCTCAAATCGATGCTCGCTTATGCTATACAATACGCTATGATAGTCATTGTACGCAATCCCTAGTAACAAAAGTCCGCGCGCGTAGACTTTGAATGATAGGTTTCTGTATTCTGACTGCCTCTTGTGATTACATGCGTATGTGTTTCTGTGTTTCTGTGCCTTACGTGCTTATGTGCTTATGTGCTTCTGTGCTTATGTGATTATATGCCTATATGTTTACGTGATCGTGTTCCTGAGCTTTAGTAGTATTAGGCGTGTGAGGTGAGATTCGATTATTTTGTGTTGAGTCCTGTGGTGATGTCTGTTGCAGACAATGTCGTCATCTGGATCTCGCGCTACTCAAGCTACTCGCCTAAAGCAAGCAGATAAACGCCTCGTCGCTATGGTCGCTAAGCAAATGGCGAAGGTTGTCCCTCAAGTCGTCAGTGAACTGTACGAAAACATGAGCAAATCGTCTGAAGAGTCAAGGACAGACTTGCCAAAATCTGGGTTTAGCTTCAAGCAGTTTAAGGCATGCGGACCAAAAGAATTCACTGGCGAAGAAGGCCCTACGGCTTTGTTTCAATGGTTCAATTCGATCGAGGTCACCCTGCGTCAGAGTGGATGTCCTGACAATCTCCGCACGCTGAATGCTACCGGCGTCTTCCAGTCCCGCGCATTAGACTGGCGGACGGCCGAGAGGAACAAACGCAGAAATGACGCAGCTTATGTCTGTCATGGGACGAGTTGAAGAACGTCATGCTCGAAGAGTTCTGCCTTCCCCATGAGCGCCAAAAGTTGGAGGACGAATTCTGGCACATTAAGCAGAAGGATGGTGACAACGCTGCTCTGACTGCTCGCTTCAAGCAGCTCAGTATTATCTGTCCCGATCAAGTGAAGACTACTGACATGACAATCAAGAAGTACATCCGCGTTGTAGGATCGTATTCGGCCCTGAATGAGTCGATCAGAAGAATTCTTGTCCAAAACAAGAGGCGGAAACTAATGTTTTGGTGCAATCTTAGCCGTATTCACTTTTAACTGTTGTTTTATTGATTACTGAATCGATTACAAACTCTGACAACACTTCGGCAGCACTTCGTGGCAACCGGAATGACAATGAGACCTAGAACTATATATCTGAGTTCGCTCCTAGAGACACTATATATAGGTGTTCTGAGTTCGTCCAACAAGTAATGTCACTACGAACGAAATCAGAAAGATAGGCATTTCGGGCGAAATCACGACTTAACATGTTTCGGGCGGAATCAGAACAATGGGGTTTCGCTCCAAATGACAAAATGTCATTTGGAGCGGAATCACTATCAAAAACAGATTCTTGGATTCCGTGCCCTGATCTAGCCTATTTGACGCAAGACTCGATACAAGACGTAGGCGACAGACGGATGCACCAACAAACTCCCCCTCGGATGTTGACGGAGTCTTCAGTGTCGAGTCTTCGGTTGTAAACCTTCAGTCTTTATCAGTCTTTATCATCAACAAACTCCTCTACCTCGAATGTACTTCATTGAAGCATCATCAAACTCTATCTTCTCTCTTCAATCTCTCTTGTGCAAATGCAGTTCCAGAATCAGCATTGGCTCTAACTGCTTCCTCAATTTTGTCTTCAGACTCCCCCTCTCAATTTTGTTGGGATCGTAGTCTGGAATTCACATATTCATGATTCATTCCAAGATCTTAACCTGGCTCTCTTCCAGCTCAGGTTACCTGCACAATCTCTACCCAACACATAAGTTTCAAAATGATTAAATCTTTAAAATTTAGAAACTATTTCAGAAAATATTTAAAATGATTTGTTCTTTGAAAACCACTTGTTAACACAACATCTTCATACATTTTCTCCCAAACCTGTTCTTCATGTTTAGCACTTGGAATTTTGAAAATCAGCTAATTAACACCAGTTGTCGAAAATCTTTTTGGATTTTCTGAAAGAAAGTAAATGCAGTAAAGAAACTATTTACAGACAATATTTTTGTGAGTTCGTGCAAGAGGATCATATCAGTTTTTTTTAAAACAGATCACTAACACCATTAAGCTTTAAACATTTTAAGTTCTAAACAATTCATCTAGATTGTCAGTATGTTTGTCCTCTTAAATTTTCACACAAAGTTCAATTATTTCGAGATACGCTATTAGTGTCTTCATTACTTAAACTTATTCGTGTGTCCCACTACTTGAATATACTCCCGTATCCAGATCCTAATATTCAGTCTTACAGGTGAGTATACCACAGATGATATCTGTAAAGGGGTTAAATTGCGAGGGCCGTGAGAGCTCAGGTTGATACTTCCGTATACGCAAAGAGATGACGGCTTCGACTTTTGGTGTGTACCCTTTAGAGGATCTTTTTTTACAACAGCAATGACTATCAATTTTATTGTTTAATCAACTTGCTGAGGGCGGTGCTATGTTTCAAGCATTTGCGGAAAGTATTATTCGGGGACTAGGTCAGTATTTCCATACAGCAGAAGTCCCGGGATAATACCCGAGATATCACTGAGTATAAAGACCTAGTATCTCAGAATAAGGGACCTTTCAAACAAGATTTCGGGGGTTACCCATATATCCAAGAAGTTGTTCCCCACGAACTAAGCAAGTTTGAATTTTTTAGATTTATATCTTGTTACAATTTACTAAATGTGTAAAAACCTACTGACACATCCACAATGAGATTGTTTATCACATTTTGACTTTACAAATCTTTAGCATGTTGTGATAGTCCACTGATGTACTATCATTTCCTCTTTTATGCAACAAAAACTCATTTTTCATTTTATCATGTTTTTGGCTTTTTCAGATTTTCTAATGTTTTTGGATTTTCTGAAAATTTCTTACTCCCCCTAAAATTCAAAAACATTTAAAGAAATTGAAAACAAACTACACAGAACATGACAACTGATATGAATTGCCTCAATTCTCCATCCGCTTGGCATAAACAATCAGAACTCCCCCTCTCAACAAACTATTTTCCCATTAAGATTTCAAAACACTTAAGTTTGTTTTAATCAGAATGGTTTTTTCGGAAAATACATTTGTTTATCAACCACTTGTAGGTTATGGGGTCATTTCATCACATTTGTTTACCAATCTTTTGAATGATAGTTAAATCAAGTTCAATTTAATGACCTTGATTAACCACTTGTAGAATAAATGATTGAACCTCTTGTAAGATCAAAAACCCAATACCTGCCACAAACCTTTTCAATCAATTATTATCTGATGGATGAATTCTCAAGGTGCCGATTCCTACTCCACACTTACCATCCTGGGAGTTCCAGCAATTCACACTTTTCAAAACAAATTTTACAAACATTTTCAAGAATGATGCCGATTTATGCTCCGCGATTACCAACTTGGGAGCTCCGGCAAGTCAGGTTTCTATTCAACGAAGAATATGTCCACCCAAGCCTGACCAGCCTTGGGTGTAACCTTTTCAGTCTCCTTTGGGGTTGTATCTTTCCTTTTAGTTTGATAAAACTCTTTTACCCCTTTAGCCTTCCCCTGAATCATTTTACCAAAAATGTTTTTCACAGCAGGGTTAAAGACTTTTCTTTTTAGGAAAGAATTGATTTGAAATTTCAACTTTTCCGATTTTAGATTTGAAATTTTTAGCACTCAGTGGTGGAAAATTCACATCATCTACTATCGGAACTTTCTTCTCATCTTTCTCAACAACCTTCGGCTCCTCTGTCTTTGTGGAGACAGATTCATCACCAGACTTGTTTCCTGAACCCTTAACAACCCATTTTTGATTTTTCACATTTTCTTTTCTTTTTATAACATTCTTTGAACATTCTCCCACTTCAAAGGTTGAATTTTCAAAGCCTGTAAACTTTTTGGTTATAAGTTCAGTTTTCTCAACCATTTTCTCTTTCAGTTTATCAGAAACTTCCTGTTTTGGTTTGAATGTTTTAGGACAGTTTCTAGCAATGTGACCAGCAGATTTTGCACTGAAAACAGGTTCTTGTTTCTATTTTCTTCTGAACGATATTCTTCTTCAGCTCTTCTTGCTTCTTTGCAAGGAATTCCTGATTCGTCTGCTTTCTGAATGCTTGCTCTTTCTCAGCCTCTGTCGTTTTTCCTGAAACAAACACAGTTTTTGGTTTATAAACTTTTTCATTTTTATAATTTTTCGGTTGATTAAATCCAAGACCTTTCTTTTTGAAATTACGATTATGGTTTGGTTTCTTTTGGAAACTATAACCACAATTGTAACCCATTTTCTTGTTAATTCTTTGTTTGTCTCTTGAAGTGTATTGTTTAGGTTTTCCTGAAAGATTTAAATCTTTTATTTCAGAAATATTAATTTCTGTAATTTTGAAAACCTTGTTAATCATTTCAAGTTTAACACTTCTTATTGGAAACGTTTCATCAGAATATAATTTGTTAGAATCTTTCAAAGTATATGCAACTTTGATCGGTTCATCATTCAAATTAGATTTTGATAGCAAAAATTTTGTATCATAACCCCGCTTATCCTTTTTGATTGTTGGCTTTGATGTATCGGACTCAGACTTTGACTCGGGTTTGGACTCCATTTTTGACTCCTCACTGTCATCTTTATCTAACACCTGATCGACCACACTTTTTATCAATTTGGACTCATGATCAGTGTCGGATGACGTGTACGTGACATCAATATTTTCTGGCAAGTTATCTGATGGCCCAGACTCCCATTTTAAGTTAATTGCCTTTTTGACTCTTTCTGAATTTGGATTTCGAGGTAAATATCCATTTTCGATCGGGGGCGGACATCTATTGTAGACCACACTTGGTTTCTTACCAGAAATTTCTACTTCATCTTCGTCTTTTGTCACGGACTTCTTTTCTTCCGAAGTTTTTACTTCTTCAAAAGTCTTCAAACTCTCCATAATCGGATAAATCCTGTCAACAACAAAAGTAGAACATGAGTAACTATCCAATAAATTTTTAACTCTCTCAGTTTCTATTCTTTGTGTTGCCAACTTCAACTCTAGATCAGCACATTTCTTTGTATAAAAGTTGACATCATCAAGCTGTCTTATGTAAGCTCCTTTGAGTGTATTCATTGCTACAGCTTGTTCGCAGTTTGACTCAGTGTACTTGTTGATCTCTCTGTTCATTGTATCATATGATTCATTTAATTTGTTAATATTGTGCAACAGTTCATTGTTTTGCTTGATCAAAGAATCACAATTCAAGCACTTTTCAGAAACTTTGACTGCTTCAGTATCAACTTTGATTTCAAATTCTGGAACGTCTTTGAATGTTCTGTTTGATTGAAAAAAATTCATTTCTTCTCTTTCTCTCGGCTTGCGCTTCAGCTTTTAATCTTTCTTCTTCTTCTTCCTCTTCTTCAATCTTTCTTTGCTTTTCTTCTGCAGCTTCCCTGACTTTTCTGCATTTTTCTGCCCATTTCAGATCGTAAGCATTAGCAATAAAAGCTTTAACATTTGACGTGTCTTTGGACATTTTTTTGGCCATGAACTCTTGGTCTGGGCAGAAATTGTCCCAACTAAAGCCTTCAGCCAATTTTTCATCTTCTTGATCTGCCAAACACACTTTGCTGTTTGTTGGAATGTAATTATCCCAACTAAAACCACCATCCTTTCAACAAGCTCTCTTTGTATCTTTAATCTCCATTCTACCATGAGCAGTTTGTGCTTGATGTTGTGCCTGTTGTTGTTGATACGGCTGTGATGTGACTTGATGATAAATCGCCTTTTTGTGGTAATCGTTGTTTCCAAAAGGGTTTTGAGCTCCACTCGCTTCACGATTTGTGCACTCCCTCTTAAAATGCCCCTTTTCCCTGCAACGAAAACACGTAACTTTAGACTTATCAAAACCTAAAGTTGACACATGAGCCTCGTGAAAATCATCTCTGCCTGTAATTTGTTTAAACTTCTTAGCACGTCTCAACACACTAGCCATGCACCATTTAATATCCATTAATTCCATTTCCTCGGCATCAATTTGATCGTAATCCTCTTTCGTGAGCATTGGATTACCGATCCTTCCTGCAACTAATCCTCCATAGGATTCAAGCACGGTCACCAACAAAGACATGTGGCTTTTAGCAACTTCCTCAGTATAGTTCTGATCATTTTCCAGCTTTAAGGCAATGTTGCATTGAAGAACTTTGCCACTTTTTGTTGTAGTGAACTGTGGATCATATGTTGGAAATGAAGAGAATCCTGTTGTGCTGCTTGATCCCTGAGATGGTTTTTCAGAAGAATCTTTTGCATTGTAAGCTGTTTCAACTCTTGGAGAAAGATTTGTCTTTTCACTAACACCACTCTTGAAATACAGACTGATGTCTTGTTCTCCATCGTAGTTTTTCATCCTGGCAATCTTTCACTGCTCCATCTCTTGAGCTTCCAAGTGTTTGATGAACTCTCCTAGTGTTAGCGTTTTATATTCTTTTCTGTTGTTTCTCATGATCATTAGAAAAGTTCCCCAGATTTCATGTGGTAGCGCATCTGCAAGTTTTTCAATTAATTCATCAGTATCCTTTTTAATACTAGTTTTGACGTATTTCTCACCAAGTTACAATATCTTTCAATAATTTGCTTGGTGTTTTCAGATTTCAAGCCCCGAAAAAGATCAAATTCTTTTTTCATAAGTGACATTTTGTTTTTAAGCATATCATCGCTTCCTACAAATTTTGCTTCCAATTCAGTCCAGATCGAATAAGCAGTTCCATCATGTTGAAGCAAGATCAAAATGTCCTCTTTGATTGCTTGCTGAAGCAGACTCACCATCAATTTTTCATCTCTATATTTCTTTTTCTCTTCAGCACTCATTTCTCTAATCGTTTGCTGAATACCATTCTTTGTGGGTCTAACATATTGTTCTTCTGTATGTTCCCATGCATCCAAATGATAAGCTTCAACCCAATTTCCAAATCGTTTGGACCAAGCATTGTAATCATCAATATCCATGAGCTTAGGCGGTTTCTGAGATGTCCCAGTTTCATTTTCAAGCAAAGTACTCTGAGTAATGTTCATTGGTCCAGCAAAGGCATTATAAAATTCGTTGTCCATTGTTCAATTGTCCAAAAGTTCACAAATTCCAAGTTTTAGGCGAAATCAGGTTTGGAGTGGAATCAGCAGTTCAAGTTCAAGTGAAATCACTATTGTGCCGTTGGAGCGGAATCAACTTTGTAGTTTGGAGCGGAATTAGATGTGATGAACAACTGGAGCGGAATCAGGCTTTTACTTGGAGCGGAATCAGACGATGATCAGCTGGAGTGGAATTAGACTGAAATCTCGAGCGGAACCTCTATTTCGAGCGAAATCAGCTGGAAACTTTGGAGCGGAATCAAAAATAATTTGTGATTTCGAGCGAAATCAAGTCCAAAATACTGCTGACGTCATCATGTGCACGATCGTTTTAGAGCGGAATCAAGTAAAACTTAGTTTTTAGATCGATTTTAGCTTCAAAACTTTCAAGGATTAATCAATACATGATTGCGAGTGTTGTGTGTAAAATTGAGCCGATTTTACCGTGAAAATTTTTGATTTTTAGAAGAAAGTGTAGAAAATCAGAACAAACACAGCTGAAATGGCAAGAACTCCTCCTCCTGAGCTCTGATACCACTTGTAGGATCGTATTCGGCCCTGAATGAGTCGATCGGAAGAATTCTTGTCCAAAACAAGAGGCGGAAACTAATGTTTTGGTGCAATCTCAGCCGTATTCACTTTTAACTGTTGTTTTATTGATTACTGAATCGATTACAAGCTCTGACAACACTTCGGCAGCACTTCGTGGCAACCGGAATGACAATGACACCTAGAACTATATATCTGATTTCGCTCCTAGAGACACTATATATAGGTGTTCTGATTTCGCTCCAACAAGCAATGTCACTACAAGCGAAATCAGAAAGATAGGCATTTCGGGCGAAATCAGGACTTAACATGTTTCGGGCGGAATCAGAACAATGGGGTTTCGCTCCAAATGACAAAATGTCATTTGGAGCGGAATCACTATCAAAAACAGATTCTTGGATTCCGTGCCCTGATCTAGCCTATTTGACGCAAGACTCGATACAAGATGTAGGCGACAGACGGATGCATCAACACGCGCTCTGCCGGATTGTGTTGCAGATTTTGTGCATGCCTCAAAGCCAGCAACAATCGAGGAAACCTACCTGCTTGCCGCTGAAATCAACGACAAGCGAGTAAAAGCTGGTTTTTGGGATAAAGCTTCGAAGAACCTGCACTAAGCTACGACCGCTGCATCTACTGAAACCGCCGCATCTGCTGAAACCGCCGTCGCTGCCCCGCAATCATCAAAGTCCTCTCGTCGCAATAGAAAGAACAACAACAACAACTCCAGCAACAAGAACTGTGCTGTCACTACCGCTGCTCCACTCCAAGCGGTACCAGCTCAGCAACAACAACACCGATCACCTCCAGCACCAGACACTCAAGCACCTCTTGCTAAACGTGCTTACACTGCCCCCACCCGGTCTGCCCGACATGTGGGGTATCGCCTGCAGATTTTGCGTACACTGAAATATGTACAGCCACTTCACTGCTGATTGCCGTACTGGTCCTCGACAAACGCCAGCTCAAGCTACTGCTCATCAAGCTCTACTTCCGGCTCCTCAAGGCCAACAAGCGGCTCAGGCACCCGCGGTCAACGCCAGAGTCTTCTTCGCGTGTGGTGGTCCCAACCATTTCGCGAACATGTGCCCGAACAGGGTTGTGAAACAAGAGCCTCAACAACAGCAGCCTCAGCAGCAGCAGCAACAAGCCGCTCGCGCCAGAACTTTCAACATCAACGTGCGCCACGCCCAGGCTGACAACAACGTTGTCAATGGTACGTTTCTCGTGAATGGTATTTATGCTTTGTGTTTGTTTGATACTGGAGCCGATAACAGTTTTGTATCATTTGAGTTCGAGAAGCTCCTTAATGGTAAGCGCTCCCATCTCCCCTCAACGTTCGATGTTGAAGTCGCCACCAGAAGAACCGTCGCCGTCAATTCTGTTCTTCGTGATTGTACTCTCGAGCTCAACAATCACATCTTTCCAATCGATATTATTCCACTGCAGCTCGAAAGTTTTGACATCATGGTAGGCATGGACTTTCTTCGTGAAAACCATGTTGAAGTTGTGTGCTTCGATAAGATGATTCGATTTTCGCTCGCTAATGGTGATTCGTTATGTGTCTATGGTGAAACCGCGTCGAAAGGTCTCAAGCTCATGTCGTGTGTCCAAGCTAGCAAGTATCTCCGCAAGGAATACAGAGCTTTCTTGGCTAACATTGTAGTAGCGGAGGAGGAAAAGAAAGGAAAGACAGAAGTGAAAGATGTCCCCGTTGTTTGTGAATTTCCTCAGGTGTTTCCTGAAGATCTCCCCGGCTTACCTCCGAGTCGTGATATCGACTTTCGTATCGACCTCATTCCTGGAGCCAACCCTGTTGCTAAAGCTCCTTGTCGACTCGCCCCGTCCGAACTGCGTGAACTCTCGAGTCAGCTCCAGGAATTACTTGATAAAGGCTTCATTCGCCCGAGCACCACTCCAAGGGGCGCGCCAGACCTTTTCGTCAAGAAGAAGGATGGGTCGTTCAGGATGTGCATCGACTACAGGGAATTGAATAAGCTAACAATCAAGAATTGCTATCCCCTGCCTCGAATTGATGATTTGTTTGACCAGCTACAAGGTGCTACGTGTTTCTCCAAGATCGATCTACACACAGGCTATCACCAATTGTGCATTCAAGAGGAGGATATACCCAAAACCGCTTTTCATACTCGATACGACAACTATGAGTTCGTTGTTATGCCTTTTGGTTTAACCAACGCACCCACGGTTTTCATAGATCTGATGAATCGTGTGTGTAAACCATTTCTCGACTGCTTCGTCATTGTGTTCATCGATGATATCCTGATCTATTCCAAGTCGAAAGCCGAACACGCGCAGCATCTACGTTTGGTTCTCGAGCTACTCCGAGGGAATCGACTCTATGCCAAATTCTCCAAGTGTGAATTCTGGCTGGAGGAGGTTCAATTCCTGGGTCACATTGTCAATAGTCAAGGTATTCATGTCGATCCCACGAAGATTAAAGCCGTTAAGAGTTGGGTTACGCCGAAGAACCCGTCTGAAGTCCGTTCTTTTCTCAGACTTGCGGGCTATTATCGTTGATTTATCGAAGGATTCTCTAAAATCGCTGTGCCGCTTACTTCCCTCACGCATAAAGACAGATCCTTTGTTTGGGGAACTGAACAGGAGTCTACTTTCCAAACCCTCAAGAACATGCTTTGCAATGCTCTCGTCCTTGCTTTACCCGACGGAAATGACGACTTCATTGTCTATTGTGGTGCCTCGAACCTTGGCCTTGGTTGTGTTCTCATGCAACGAGACACGGTTATCGCTTACGCGTCTCATCAGCTCAAGATCCATGAGAAGAACTATACAACCCACGACCTCGAGCTAGGCGCAGTTGTTTTTGTGTTAAAGATTTGGCAACACTACCTTTATGGTACTAAGTGTACGATCTTCACCGATCATAGGAGCCTACAACATATCTTTGATCAGAAAGAACTTAATATGCATCAACGCCGATGGGTAGAATTTCTCAACGATTACGACTGTGAGATTCGTTACCACCCAGGCAAGGCAAATGTCGTTGCCGACGCTCTTAGCAGACGAAGCTACCTGCTTAGCACCCATAATGTTCCCGCCCAGCATCATCTCGAGTCTCTCATTCGCGAAGCCCAACATGCATGTTTTACCGAGCGAACCTTGAAGAAATAAAGAATTCACCACGATGGAGCCCATCTTGTGAATAAATCGAATGGGATATTCCATTATCTGGACCGAATTTGGATTCCCAAGCGGAATGATTTGCGACAGATTTTGATGGACGAAGCCCACAAATCTCGATATTCTATTCATCCCGGTGCCGATAAAATGTACCAGGACCTTCGTTACAAGTACTGGTGACCGGGCATGAAGAGAGATATCGCTCTCTATGTTGGAAAGTGCCTAACTTGCTCGAAAGTCAAGGCCGAGCACTAAAGACCCTCTGGCTTACTTGAACAACCCGTGATCCCGATATGGAAATGGGAAAGCATAGCCATGGACTTCATAACCAAACTCCCACGTACAACCGCAGGTCACGATAGCATCTGGGTTATCGTCGACCGTTTGACCAAATCAGCTCACTTCCTGCCTATACGAGAAGACTACAAGGTAGAAAGATTAGCCCGAATCTACACAAACGAAGTTATCTGTCGACACGGTACGCCTCGCGACATCATTTCGGACCGTGATAGTCGGTTTACCTCGCGTTTGTGGGAAACGTTTCAAGCTGCGCTCGGTACTGAGCTTAATCTAAGTACCGCATTCCATCCACAAACCGACAGTCAGACTAAAAGAACGATCCGTACTTTGTAAGACATGCTTCGCTCATGTGTCATAGACTTCTGTGGTAATTGGGACGCATACCTACCCCTCGTCGAATTCTCGTATAATAACAGTTATCATTCCAGCATTCAGATGGCACCGTTTGAGGCCTTATACGGAAGAAGATGTCGGTCGCCTATTGTGTGGCACGAGATTGGTCACTCGTAATTAACCGGTCCCGAACTATTGCAAGAAACAACTGACAAAATCCTCCAAATAAGAGACAACTTCTTGAAAGCTCGGAGTCGTCAGAAAAGTTACGCCGATAGACGACGCAAGCCCCTTGAATTTGACGTTGGCGACCATGTACTCCTAAAGGTATCACCTTGGAAGGGTGTGGTCAGATTCGGAAAGAAAGGCAAGCTCGCGCCACGATTTGTTGGACCCTTTAAGATTCTGGAAAGGATCGGAAAAGTGGCCTACAGACTCGAACTACTGGAGGAACTTAACAATGTTCACCCGACTTTCCACGTGTTTAACCTCAGAAAGTGCCTAGCTGAGCATGATCTGTTCATACCTCTGGAAGATCTCCAAGTAAACGAAACACTACACTTCGTGGAGAAGTCTGTCGAAATCATGGATCGCCAAACCAAGCAACTCAGACGCTCGCGCATTCCCATTGTGAAGGTTCGATGGGAAGGGAAACGAGGCGCAGAGTTCACTTGGGAACTCGAAAGCAACATAAAAGCGAAGTACCCGCAGTTGTTTGTTACGGCTTCGGCCTAATTTCGGGACGAAATTCCCTCAACCTGGGGAGGCTGTAACACCCCGTGTTTCGAAAGGCAAAGTCAAAGTCAAGAATGAAGTCAAAGGAAGAAAAGATTGCTAATTGCGATCTGTCACTCCTTGCTCAATTCCTGTTTTGACTTCTTTGACTCGTAGTTAGTCTATTTTATTGTTTACATTAGTTGTATTATGTGGAGTACTTGTTAATAATCGAGGTTTATTAGCTACTCATCGATGTTTATCGCATGTATTATCGCTTTATCGCTTATCGCAATCGCACTCGCAACTTGAATTATGTGTTACGAATATTGTTTTACGTGTGCGTGCCTCTTATGTGTTACTTGTGCGTGTTTAATTATGTTATGATATGGTGAACAATCGAGACGCAATCGAAACAAAATCGCAATCGAATCGCAAACGCTAAACGCAAGTGAAATTAGGATGATTGTATGTTGATATAGTAGTTGGGGTTAAAAGTAATTTGAATAGGAAACTCCATCGCATCGCATCGCAACGCTCGTCACTCGAATCGAAACTGCAAAAATCGTCGCGCCGCGCACTCCAATCAAGTGGCCAGCCGACCGAGCTGCCACCCGACCAGGGATGCCACTCGATCGACCAGCTCCTTTCTCCCCTTTCCTTTTATGGAAACCCTATAAATACCCCTGTCAACATCACAAACTTACCTTTTCTGCACTCTCCTGTCCGACCAGCGCTTTTGCTCACCTTTTCTTCGATTTCTCTCAATTCCGGTAAGATCTCATCCTAAATCTTGTACTCTCTTAATCTACACACACTCCTACACCTTTCTATCATTTGAATCTTAACTTTTAACCGTGAAATCACTAGATTTGAGGTGTTCTAGGATGATGTCATCATGGTGTTCTTATGAACTTTATGTTTTGGCTTCAATCCACCAAGAACAACTTAGATCTAACCGATTTCCACACAAATAAACAAAGATCTTGCATAGATCTAAACATATTCATGGTGAAAAAGGATTGGAAGATGGTTTCTGACTTTCTTTCAACTCTTTTACACTCAATGCACTCAAAACCAATGGAATCGGATCTCGTTCTGACCTCTACTCGTTCTTAGTGTTATGTTGGTTCAAGATCTAGATTCTATCCACGAGACCACCAATTTCGGGTTAACCAAGAACAGCCGTCTTGAACCGGGTAACTGGTTGAACTTGGGTGATTCCTATTCGATCGGGCTACTGGGTCAAGATGGGGTTCTGTTGATTAGTACGTTGTCACACCGTCTCGATAAAACTACAAAACTATCAAAACAACCAAGGAAGAAGACGATCAGGCCGACCAAGACGGAGTGTTGTTCGATCGGACTACTTTCCGATCGGACTGTCACCCGATCGGGTTGCCACCCGATCGGCTTGCACCTTGGGTCCCACACTTAACTTTTATTTCAACCTCTAAGGCTTGAACGTTGAACGAAATGTTGTCCGATCGGATTGTCACCCGAACGGATTGCCACTCAACTATGTGATGTTTAGACCTCAACACTTAAACAATTTTCAAACATGTTCAATACAACGGATTGCCACCCGATCGGACTACAATCCGATCGAGTGACAAACTGTTGTGAACTTGTTCTCACTAAGGTGTCCAACCAATCGGATTGTCAACCGATCGAACGACCGTTCAATCGATCGGCCTGAAAGGTAGAGATACTTCGATGTTTTCAAAATACTACAACGAAAACTTCAAAAGGCAAGCCATCATACACAAACACATCCTTCCCAAAGGAAGAAACAATCCACTCGAAAGATCACCCGATCGGATGACCATCCAAGCGGATTGTCACCCGATCGACCAGCTACCCGATCGGATTGCCATCCGATCGGAGTACCGTCCGATCCTTGACACCTCTCACCATTTACGTATCGCTTATCGTTATGCTATCGTTCTGATCAGGCTAATCTCACTCTAAGCGCTCCCTTCAATCCATCATCGCTGTGAGTATACTCGAACCCTTTTTGTTTTCGCACTTTTGGGTGTTACATACGTTACCTATATTCAAATCACATCAATCACACAACGCAACACTATCTAAACGCTAACCGTTACTGCATGTTATACGTGACTCAATGAATGCTTGTTTGTTATGTTTACACATGGAATGCTGTCTACCTGCCTTAGCAACGATAGTGCTATTTGTTTGGACTCAGCACCTGTTCACTCAGGGGTTGTTAAGGATAATTTGTCACATGGCTCACAGTGGTGAGTGTGTATTACGAACTGCCTTGGGCAGTCAACCCGCAGTCATTGGTATTGATAGGTTCATGTCGATAACTAACATGCCTAATTTTACACTGTGTACGTGCTGGTTATGCGTAACGATTTCGAACTCTATTATATCTATTAAACTTGTATGCTCACCTTTACACTATGTGTATTGACTTTTACTTTAACGTATGTGGCAGGTGCTTAGGATGCTTATATGCTTAGCTTGCTGTGAAATCGAGGCTAGGAAAGGTTTAGAAACCAATAAACAATTGTCTGTATTATGAAATCTGAGTTGTCGGAACAGAACAATTTGACTAGATCTTGTCTGTAATAATTATGTTATCTTTTATGACATGGTATGGGACATGTTGCTTTAAATAATTGGTAATTATAGTTGTTATGGAAACTTCTGGACAATCTGTTTCGCTCAGTACCGCGCCCCGATGTTTCCGCCATCGGTTGAAGTGTGACATTAAGAATGTCTCTCTAGATGATGTTTTGGATAGATTTCAAAAAATAAAAACTAGTAGGACCCAATTTTAAATATGTTTGTAATGATGTTTTAATACTTTGATGTACATTTGATGAATATTTAAATTTTAGTTTGATATTCTTTTGTTTTACGTGACCCAAACCGTTTTTTTTATATAACTAGAGACCTATAATCTTTAAAAATATTCCACACCCTCCCTTGTGATAATCAATTGAGGCTTGCACAAGTAGCCATATATGATATGCCAAGCATCATGGTCATAGTTAAATACCTATCAACACTAAAGATGGTTCAAATTCATCATCTAATCTAAAAATGGATTGCAACTTTTAACCAATAAGGAATGCAATGTCACCAGTAATGAGTTAGACATTAACCAAAAAAACAGGACCTCAAAATTTTAACCCAAAGCCCTCCAAGTGGGTCAGTTTGGGTTGCTTTTAAAATTATATGGGTTGGTTTTGGTAAGATATTTTAATTAAATGGGTCACAATGGGTCACTTGAAATTCCATCTTTTTATTTTCGGATCAAAGTGGGTCGACAACATTAAAGAAATGGGTCGATATGGGTTAGTGTCTTAAAGAAACGGGGAAGGTTTTGGATCGGAATGGGTTTCGAGCCGGCACAGGTATCTGCACGAGACGGGTTAAGGCACGAAAATGGGTTTTGGATCGGAACGGGTTAAGTTCAAATTGAGTTTCGGGCCGGGACGGGTTTCGGCACGACGCAGGTTTTGGATCGGAACGGGGTCGGTTCGGGTCGGGTTTCGGCACAGTTCGGGTTTCGGATCGCAACGGGTTTTGGGCCGACACGAGTTTCTGCACGAGACGATTTTCGGGTCGGAACGAGTTTCGTACCGTTTCAACCCGTACCATCAGTACCGTTTCGACGCGAACTGATAACCTGGCTGTTTCTCATAGAATATCTTTTTAGCTTCCACCAGAATCCAAACGATAAAGTTAGTTTCAACTGATCACCGCCATAGTTCGATACAACCAGGGTTACGAACAATCCTCAAAAACAACCACTGTCAACCACTAAACAGCTCCACTCACTCAAATTTAGAGTCCTTATCAATATCATCTCCTCAGAAACCAGTCAATTTCAGACATTAAGCGGATCAGTTTATAAATCCAAGCAAATACGCTACTACAGATTTATGGATTTAAATTCAACAACCGTTGATATAGAAAATTAGTACAAAAAAATATGAGTGCATGCGACGGAAAAGAGACAAGTTTCGGGGTCGGGACGAGTTTTGTACCGTTTCGACGCGTACCGTTTTGAAGTGAACCGTTTCGACCCGTACCATTTCGAACCGAACAAAATTGCCCCTTGATGGTGATGTACAATCTCTTTAAAAAAAACATTTTTTACCAACCCGACCCGAAACCCGTTTCGACCCGAAACCCACTCCGACCCGAACCCGTTTTAATCCGAACCAAAACAACACATTTTTTAATTGACCCGTTTTGACCCGAACCCATTTTGACCCAAACCCGTTTTGACCCATGACCCGACCCGACCCGACCCAACCCGACCCGTTTGCCAGGTCTACGTCAAATCAACAATAGAATACAACCATGTAGCATCCAATGTAGCTTTGGTCCACCGGCTCAATTATTTCGCTGAACAAACGTAGTAATAGATCCACGACTTTATAGATAGCTAAGATTGAACACATCCATCTAATAATTAACAAATCTTGGACCAAATTGAGTCCGGGTCAAAATGGGTCGTTTCTTTTATTTAAAAAAAAAAAAAAAACCTATCAAATTGGTTCAGGTCAAAACGGAATACGGGTTTGGGGCAAAATGAGTACCGAGCGTCTCTAAGAGTATTCAAACCAGTACTTCAAGTTGTTAGTCAATCCAACATCCATAATTGACTGCACTAATCTCTAACAATGAATGGGTTTTGATCCACTTTTTAACTCTAACCGAAACAAATTGTGTTCACACAGATTCATGTATTCACATAACAATTCTCCGATAGAGCACTCGACAACTTCCAAAATCAAACAAACATTATCTAGGAACTCAGACAAATCCAAACAGGCTCTCAAAATAACCGAGAGAACGTTAAAAACCTTACAAGGGCAAAAGTTTGTTCGGTCAACAAATCACTTACCAAAAAGTTCGTTACAAGGTGTATAACGTTTGAAAAACGAAACAAAAACTTACTCTGGTTCGACTTTGAGGACTATCTTCATGAGTTCATAAACAAAGTAACTTATTGCAGCAGATGGTAGCACCTGCGTAAAGCACAAATTATATTATCAAATACATATTGCAGAAATGCGAACAAAAAAAAAAAAAAAAAAAAAAACAGTATTTTAAAGGCATGAAGGTACCTGCAGTAAACTTGGAGTCAAACCTGCATACAAGGCAGGTATGCCACCTTGGTCAACTATCTTTATAAAAGTGGCGGCTGCACTCATTTTCGTAGCGCGGACTTGCATTTGAAGTTGTCTTCTAACAACTTCAAACGGATACGTAGCTGCTTCCGCACAACATCCAGCAATCGCCCCGTACATTAGCGTTCTAAGCGTACCTAATTCCATTTGCTCCAAAGCGTTTAAACCGTCCCCTGCTTCCTTCATGTGTTGAAGTCTTTTTCTTCCGTTTGGTGAATGCAAATAAGTTGATTTTAAGATATCGTAAACTCCGTAAAACACTGCACCTGAAGGTGCCATGCTTATTATTGAAGGCAACAAGCCTTTGTATAATGAAAAAAATCCTTCGGTTTCGATCATGTGGCGAAAAGCATCGATCACGCCTCCCAATGCTTCTCCTCCAGGCGCCACCATTTTCGTTCGTATCTACACGAATCATACAAATTTCAGTTTCAAAACAACGGAATACCCAATTACGCATAACGCAAACGCACCGTATCCATGGGTATGCAGAGTACAGTGGCGGTAATTCCCGCAGCAGCACCGGCAATAAACCTCTCGTAGTTAGTCGTTTCCTGATTGCCAGTTAGTTTCAATAGCTGACTTCTGTATTTATCATAAGCGTAAAAATTGATGGCCTTGAACGGGGCGGTTCTAAGAATATTCACAAAGTTTCCTTTCCAAAAGCCTTTAATCCCTTGAGAGGCTGCGATCGACTGGATCAGTTCAACAAGATGTTTTTGTTCTCCTCGAACCATATATTCAAGCTTCAGCCTTTCAAGTGGCGCAACGAAAGTTCTGAACACAATAACATCATTCGGATTGGATATGTCAATTATCTAAAGGAAAAATTACAAGTTTTGTCCTTTGTCTTTATACCATTTTTCAGGCGGTGTCCTTTTTGACGAATGTTGACAGGCGGTGTCCTTTACTAGGTATTTTGTTGCAAGTTTAGTCCTTTACACCCAACCCAGTTAAAAAACCCTGTTAATTGTTGGGTGTAAAGGACTAAACTTGCAACAAAATACCTAGTAAAGGACACCGTCTGTCAACAATTAACAGGGTTTTTTAACTGGGTTGGGTGTAAAGGACTAAACTTGCAACAAAATACCTAGTAAAGGACACTGCCTGTCAACATTCGTTAAAAATGACACCGCCTGTCAACATTCGTTAAAAAGGACACCGCCCGAAAAGTGGTATAAAGATAAATGACAAAACTTGTAATTTTTAACTATCTAAATAGAGAGACAGGATCAAATACAAATAGATCTTAACACGGAAAACGCAGGAAACAAAGTGGCAACATGAATAAAAAGTGTTGATATCAAACACATTGTGTAGTTATATATCAATCAGCACACATTGTATTGTAACTACGAAATATTCAAAAAAAAAAAAAACAAATAATTTCATTTGAAGATCCATAATAAAGAAGTGACCTTGAGACCATAGCAGCCACAGCTCCAGCCCAAAGATGCTTAGTAGTATTCAAAGCTCCGCCTTGCTTCTCCAAAAGGTCCTCTTCTTCCCCAACAAACCCTTTATCTTTAACCGACAACGTCACACACAAGAACCCAACTCGGGGCCTCAACGAACAAGAAACCGAGGACCCTTTATTCCTCTTAGTGTTGTGTAGCGAAACGAAGGAGAAAGAATTCGATTCAAGAAACAACCCACCGTTTAGAAAACCGGTGGATTCGGATCCTGTTGAATCCCTGATCCATTTCTCTAAACTTTTCATGGTTGTTTGGGTTAATGGGAGATTGAATTCATGAGATCGGAGTTAAAGAAATTGAAGGGGTATCTCGTATCGAATAAAGATCTATTGTTGCATAGTAAATGGCAACACTTTGAAATCGCCGATGTGTCTGTGTGTGTTTTGGAGGAAGCATCAAGCGATGCAAATCTTGGAGTTGTCGTTTTTTTTTTTTTTCTCCTGAAATCAACAAGCGACCAAACCTTGTTGATGTTGCAAAAACAAAACTAGTTAATTTTTTTGGTGTGTGTTTTCGAATAATTTATTCCAAGTATAACAATGTTAATACTTAATAATGCTCACGTCTTCTATACAAATAGGGGGTGTGTGGGATTTCTTTTCAACTTCTCTTTCTTAAAAGCAATAAGTAAGAAATACTTTCTTCTCTTTTTTTCCTTGTTAAAGACATAATTAGTTCCAAAAGTCCTTCTTTCATAGTGTTTAGGATTTTTTTTCACTTAAAAAGTACTTCTCAGAATCAAAAGTCTTCTTCAAAGAATCTCAAACACCCACATAAATAACACAATGCAAGTATTTAACAACCCTAGTTTTTTTTTTATTAAACTTTGCAATGTAGTTTTTTTTTTATTTTTATTAAACAGTAGGTTCAATCCTAGTGTTTGATGTAATTTTAGAAGAGTTGTTGAAAAAATGCATTATCTTAAGTAGAGATGGGCATAATCGGGTATTTTGAATATCCGAAACCAGGTACTACCCGTACCCGGGTTCTGATATAACTAAGTGGAACCGGGTACACTGAGGAACCGGGTCCGGGTTCAACCTGGGTAGTAGTATAAAAAATAGAACCGATGTAACCGATTACGGGTATTTTCAAACCGGGTTCGGGTAATGTTTGGAACCGGGTACTGACAGGAACCGGTTCTGTCGGGTCCTTTCAAACTAAAAGCTGCATAACACTGTTTGGAACCGGTTCCAACGGATATATGACCGTTGGAAACCGATTTTATATTAAAAAAAATTGTTTTTTTCCTATAAAACCCCAAATTCTCACCCTTCACTCACATTATTACCCCAAGTTCTTCATTTCACTTTCAATTACTAGTTTACTACTCCAAAAACTCATCAAACGAAGAGATGATGGCATGCAACGAAGAAGTGGTGATGCTTTTGGAAACCAAAAGAAACCCGACTATTTGGAAACACTTCGACTTGTGTTTGATGACCGACAACCATGTAATGGCTAGGTGCAAGGAATGTGGAAAGTTTATGAAATCGGCCGCCAACTCCACTCTAAAGAAGCACGCCGAACGCCATTGCCCCGTGACAAAGGCGAAAAACAAGAAGGGTGAAGGATACGGTTCTTCTAATGTTTAGGTTGTTGTTGTGTAATGTTTAGTTAAGTTAGGATTGTTATGTTTAGTAAGTTAGGTTTGGTAATAATCAATGTATCAGAGATAATGAATTTTATTGAATTGAATAAAAGGAAGATTACATCAGAATATATAGAACACCTAATTACACTTAGGTACCCTAGACAATACATAAATAATAATAATAGCCGACATAGTCTAATATTCCCCCGCAAGTTCAGGGCGGTTAGCAATCTGCAACTTGGATCTTAGAAAATCAAACTTCTGTGAAGGTAGAGGCTTCGTGAAAATATCAGCTATCTGATCCTTTGTAGAGATGAACTTGACATTGAGACTACCCTGAGTGACTTGTTCACGAACAAAGTGATAATCAACCTCAACGTGTTTCGTGCGAGCATGAAAGACCGGATTAGCAGTGAGGTAAGTGGCACCAAGATTATCACACCAAAGTGTTGTGACAACCGGTAATTAACGGCCTCTAATTATGTGATTAACCAACGTTTAAGTCGATAATGAATAGTGTTTAAGGCACGAATTAACGTAACGAGGCCATTGGAATGTCCAGGAATGCTTATCTGACGCTACAGTGCACGTATGGTGAATTTCGGAGCAACTGCGTAACGATAAACGATAACGAACTGATGCCGTGAAAAATACTGACAACGTCGTCGATTACGAAGTTTATACATATAACATATACTTGTGGAATTCGTTTTGCGAAAATATTATGCTTTCAAACAACACAAACCGCAAACGCGAACGAAGAACGCGGAAACAGTAACGCACCGATAATAAACGATGAAACGGAAGCACCAGGCTCAAATTTCGTCTTGATACTAATATGTTGCAATATATTTAGATTTGTTTTCGAATTTTAATAATGTTCGTAGTTGAAAACTGATCGAAAAATGGAAAAAAAAAAAACAAAACGAAAAACGGATTAAAATGACAACCGAAGTGTTTGACGCGATTTTAACGCAACTGCGAACATACGCGCCGAATAGCGATATACGACATAACTTTAGGCGTTTTGACTATAAAATTTTACTTTACGACATACTACGAGGATCGGGCTCGAGAAACGGGCTTTAGAATTTTGATTGGGCCGCTCTAAACACGTTAATGGGCCCTTGGCCCAACCCATTACATTAAAACCCTAGGTATATATGTCTTGCTATAACCTTATCTTTCATTTGAAACCTCAGATTCAAAAGATTCAAAAACACACGCACACCACTCAAAATTTCCTCTGCTCTCTTTCTCCTTCAAGCTAAAAACCCTAATTCACTAATCTCTTCACATAAGCAAAGCACAGAGACATCTCTCACTCCTTCATCTCTCCCTCTTGATTTCCCTTACCTGCAAATACCCCATCCCCCACTTCTTTTATAACTCACCCCATAAACCCCTCCCTGTTAACCACCACCACCACCACCGTCTGGTGGTGGTGCGACGTCAGAACCGAGAAAAGAAGGGGGTGGCGGCGAGGAGAGAGAGACCCGAGATGGCAGATAGGAGACCGCCGCTCACGGCGGCGAGGCGGCGACGACGTGGCTTATCGGTGGCGGCGGAGAGAGAGAGACGGAAAGAGGAGGAGGAGCCGTCGAGCTCCGGCGAGCGGCGACGGCGACAGGCGGCAGCGCCGCCATGGCGGCGGTGGTAGTGCTCTGATTCGACAAAATTCACGGTAAACCTCGTCCCCGTTCTCTTCGTCTTCTGTTCTGTTTTGGTGACAAAAGATGATGGTTGTTGCTGATTTGGTGGCTAGATTGATAAGGGTGTGCAGTTTTAATTCCAGTTTGGCTCGGAAACTACGGCTCGGGATCCTCGGTTCGGCTCAATGGTTAACCGGTTAAGTCATGGGTCTCGGTTCAGTTCAGATGTCGATTCTGATCTCGTAGGTTCCGGTTCAGATTTTGGGTCACGGTCAAAGTCAGTCAACAGGTCAAAGCTCGGTCAACCTGATTCAACTCGGTCAAACCGAGTCAACTCAGTCAACTACAGTCAATAATGGTCAAACCAGTCCGCACGCGACCCGGTAAAGTTAACGACGCGAAATTTAGTTAGCTCGATATAGTTTTTAAGATTCTCAGTTAAACTCGCAACCGAGCTCGACCCGATTAAATAACGCCTATATATTAGCGACCTTGTTTTGATTTTGGCGCATTTGACAAGATTATTATATATTGTTTGGATTATTGTTGAATTTTTGACAAATAACGACAACTTTGATTGTCGAGGCATCCTAAAAACAAAGGAAACTCTGCCCGATTTTCGTTAAAAACTTGGTTAACGAAACGTGTATTGTTATAAAAACGACACTTGTTGAAAAATCCGAGTTTTTATTATAAACTACATATACGGATATATTTATTTTGGCGACTAATTACTTAACGAAACATTGAAACCTGACATTTATTATATTGGTTCCAACGTTTAGAAACATCGATATTCCGAACGCTTTTATACGATGAATATAACGTGTATATCTATTTTAAACATTGTGGATAAGAATATTTAGTTCACACGTCGACTTCGTATAATTTTTTTTATGAAATAAAATATAACGGTTTATATTTATTTCAACGGCGACTTTAAACCCTTTTACACACTAAATGTAGTTTTCATATTTATTTCAAACGTTTAGTATCCGGAAATCTTATAAAGTAAATATAATTATTTATATTTCTCTCAACTATTTAGAATCCGAATATTTTACGAATATACAATTGCTTATATTCATTTCAAACGTCGTTAATCCGTATACTTTTATAAAATAAATATAATGTAATGTTTTATATTTATTCCAAACACCAACGATTCGAACATAAATATATGTATTTATTTAGTTACGTCTTATGAAAGCTACGACGAGACGTGCCATTATCCATCTACGCCTTCTATTCGCGACAGCTAACACGGCTATGTAAATATATTTTATATTTATAGATATAAATATATATCCAAAATCACTCGAAAGCTAAGTCGATCTCGAGACTTAGTTTTATCCCGATTATGAACGGGATCAAATAACCATAGATTGGTTATTCTAAGTCAAATAACAACTACCTTAGGGTCGTTTAGTTAATGACTCGGTAGAGCTCGGACACGTAGTTTAACTAAGTTGTTTTATTAGAAACTTATAATTATTCTTTGATCAGGAATACTATAGTTGCACGCTAGCTAAATACACGTTATTGGAACGACACTACGGAATCACGCTAGGCTAGCTTTGCATAGGAATGTCAAGGTGAGTTCATAACCCCCACTTTTTACTATTTTACATTTTTATAAATGTTTTCGGGGGTGGAAAGACATGCAAGTTTTGCAAAAATAAACAACTTTTCGATGGACGAAAACTCGTATTTCTAAACCGTGTTGCGAATGAATTTCAAGGAACTTAAATGGTTTACGAATGATTTCGATCAAACATACCGGTTTTACAAAACGCCTTCATATTTACGAAACGTGCATGATTTTCTAATGGGTACGGGCGACACAGTCGAGGTGATTCGACACAGTCGAGGTGATTCGACACAGTCGAGGGGATTCGACCCAGTCGAGGTGATTCGACACAGTCGAGGTGATTCGACACAGTCGAGGTGATTCGACACAGTCGAGGGGATTCGACACAGTCAAGGTGATTCACACAGTCGAGGTGATTCGACACAGTCGAGGTGATTCGACACTAAAAACCGTCTACACAGGTTGAGTACTTCCTATGTCGCTGCATACGTTATTGTCCTCGCGAAACATTAACGATCAACCTGTTCATAGACGCTTTACATACCCATTTACAACACTAAAACTTTCATGTATTCATAAGATTCATTTGATGGAAACTCACAAATACATGAATTACAAACTTTGGTAACGTTTTTCAAGTTATACCTAAGTAAGAGGAAGCGCTGATCCTGCTTACAAAGGTTCGTTTGGGCTCGGCCCATTCTCTCTCGTGCAATGCACAAACACTCTCATGGGCTAGACTCACAGTCCTCATATATCATGCCAAGAAAATGATTTTTCTATATTTTCTCAACAACTTTTAAAACCGGTTATCAAAAAGATTTATTTTAAATCTTTTCAAAACAAACTATGAACTCGCTCAACTTTATGTTGACTTTTTGCATGTTCTTTCTCAGGTTGCATTTTCAAAACTATGGAACGGTTGGAATAGGAGAACCCATGGGAATTCGAGTACTTAGCGGCGTTCATTTTCTAGAAGTCTTAGCTAATTGCTTCCGCTGTGCAATGAAGATACCGGTCCAGTCACGCCAGCTCTGATAATTTCGGGGTGTGACAGATTGGTATCAGAGCCATAGGTTTCAGCGAATTTGGTTTCTGTAGAGATACCTAGGCTTTAACCTCACTTTCCTCTGGGGAATTAGATTATTAAGACTTGAACACATACATAACGCCTAAGACTCGAATATGGGTTCCAACCGTTGCCGAAAACAATGAGTCAACATTTTGGTTTTTAAACATACACAAGAGTTGTGTTAGATACATGATACACGAAACGATTCCATTCAGTAAGCAAAACCTTTAGAGTTTTGATAACATGCATCTAGGACCTTTGGAAAACTCATGTCGAAATTCATTAAAGGTCATCACGTAGGAATCGCGATTATTAACTCGGGCAAACGCTATTATATTTTGTCGTCTGTGCTATTTTAATTACCTAAGCAGGTAATCTACGTGGAACGAAATGCTATTGCGCAACTATACGTGAAACTTAAACTACACGTCAGCGGATGTCGAAGTACATCACACCCGACTTTCGAGGTAATGCCTTTGGAAAACACACTTGGGCACGACAACAATGATGCTAATTCTGTCAGCGAGAGAATTACTGCTCGAAATGCGGCAATTTGCCACGTGATCCTGCAAATGACACAAATCATGCTGAGGTACGTTTAACTGGGATTTCATAACAATCGATTCTTAGTCTGAAGGGACTCACAATTATTGGCGCTGCAAAGGAAGTCACATGTCTTCGCATTCCCCCTACTTCATTAAGGCGATTACACTATGTTCGATATTCCATGGTAATGTCATCTAACAACCGGTTATCACACGAACTTCCAGGTAAAGTCCTTAAATTCTTTTATTGAAATTCTGAATTTTGCATATAATGAGTAGATCTTTCCACTTCTACTCCCCCTAATGGTCCTTGTATCACGAGGATTTATTTCTTGATAGCAAACATTCATTTGTTTCATTTCTTGATGAATTCATATGTTACCCATGCGTTATTTGTTAAGCATGTGGCTTCACTTGAAATTGTTGCATTATCAAGTTCAAATATTATTTCGCTATACTAAATCTTCGCATTGTATTCTAGACGACCCGTATTATTGCAAAATGTTGACTCCTTGTTATCGAGTCAACGGATTTCTTCGAAAACTCATTTTCTTTTGAGTGGCATACATGGTTTTTCGTTATGGCCATGTCGAAACTTTTTATTGATACATGAATTCCTTGCTGGTTAATGTTTCAACCAAGTTCAATTGATTGAACTTGCTGGTAATAGATATTCAATTTAAGATTCCATATGATGGATTGAGGCCATCATATTCGAAATAATCCCAACAAGCACTTCATTTGTTTTGAACTATAACATGCTTGTTTGGTCTTTGACTTCATTGATTCGTTTCCTTGATCACGATCACCTTGTGGTGACGTTCTCACAAATTTGAAGCTTGCGCTAATCTCGTTGCTCACCTCATGTACGGATTTAATTATTTATTCATTTGTTTATTGATATTAAATCCGCCTTGTTGATTTATCATATTAAAGCAATCTTAATACACTCGTGTGTTAAGATAATGGTACACAAATTCATTTCGTATTTCAGTGTACCTCCTAACGGTTCTTTCAGTATCGATCGAACATCTTGTGATATTCATTGCTTTCCATATTCGATCGAAAACATTATTTATTTGTTTCATTTTCAATCGAAAATCCTATGAGAATTGTTTGAAACTGACATTCAGATTTACTTCGTTGAATCTCTCACTTGATTTCAAAACAAGGTGATGTTTGTTCAGTCACCCCTATTATTGAATTATTTCGATCACTACGACACCTTGTGGTGTCGGTATAAACATGTAGCTTGGGCTAATCATGATCAAGCGTTTCATGCAAAACACAGGTGATATTTGTTCGATCACCGCTATTGCTGAATTGCTGAATTCACTACGACACCTTGTGGCGTCGGTATAAACTTGTAGCTTGTGCTAATTACGATCAGTCGTTTCATGCGAAACTGTATATGCTTTTTGTTTGACACATCATTTTAGTAGTCTTAATGCAACTATGTGTTAAGACGATGATACACCAGGTTCGGTTGAATTTCATTTCGGTGTATCCTTGCAACTCAATAATGTCAACGCGTGATTTTATTCGTTTAAGGGTTCGATAGTTGATAAATCATTTTATGATTCTATTTATTTGAGTTTGTTGAATTCGAGTTTCACTTATACAACAACCAACGCTAGTTTCCGTTGGTAATGAATTCTATTGTTTCAAAAATTGATTTGCATATTGTGAACGTTCATTTGGAATTCTATTGGTCGACATTCCTCTTTTATTGAACACTGTAAACTTGGTCGCATTGGTGATAGTATCACTACGCTTCGTTCACTTGACATCGATTTCTGGAACAAACTCAGTTGAACCATTGGGTTTTTATTGATGCAAAATGTCCTTACGTTCACGTAATCTGAATAAGTCTTAACTTGATTACGCGGTCATTCATTTTGGTATTATTCAGACTTACCTAGAAGCGACACAACTCTGAGGAGATAACACAGACTAAATTTCGAGGACGAAATTTCTGCAACAGGGGGAGAATGTGACAACCGGTAATTAACGGCCTCTAATTATGTGATTAACCAACGTTTAAGTCGATAATGAATAGTGTTTAAGGCACGAATTAACGTAACGAGGCCATTGGAATGTCCAGGAATGCTTATCTGACGCTACAGTGCACGTATGGTGAATTTCGGAGCAACTGCGTAACGATAAACGATAACGAACTGATGCCGTGAAAAATACTGACAACGTCGTCGATTACGAAGTTTATACATATAACATATACTTGTGGAATTCGTTTTGCGAAAATATTATGCTTTCAAACAACACAAACCGCAAACGCGAACGAAGAACGCGGAAACAGTAACGCACCGATAATAAACGATGAAACGGAAGCACCAGGCTCAAATTTCGTCTTGATACTAATATGTTGCAATATATTTAGATTTGTTTTCGAATTTTAATAATGTTCGTAGTTGAAAACTGATCGAAAAATGGAAAAAAAAAACAAAACGAAAAACGGATTAAAATGACAACCGAAGTGTTTGACGCGATTTTAACGCAACTGCGAACATACGCGCCGAATAGCGATATACGACATAACTTTAGGCGTTTTGACTATAAAATTTTACTTTACGACATACTACGAGGATCGGGCTCGAGAAACGGGCTTTAGAATTTTGATTGGGCCGCTCTAAACACGTTAATGGGCCCTTGGCCCAACCCATTACATTAAAACCCTAGGTATATATGTCTTGCTATAACCTTATCTTTCATTTGAAACCTCAGATTCAAAAGATTCAAAAACACACGCACACCACTCAAAATTTCCTCTGCTCTCTTTCTCCTTCAAGCTAAAAACCCTAATTCACTAATCTCTTCACATAAGCAAAGCACAGAGACATCTCTCACTCCTTCATCTCTCCCTCTTGATTTCCCTTACCTGCAAATACCCCATCCCCCACTTCTTTTATAACTCACCCCATAAACCCCTCCCTGTTAACCACCACCACCACCACCGTCTGGTGGTGGTGCGACGTCAGAACCGAGAAAAGAAGGGGGTGGCGGCGAGGAGAGAGAGACCCGAGATGGCAGATAGGAGACCGCCGCTCACGGCGGCGAGGCGGCGACGACGTGGCTTATCGGTGGCGGCGGAGAGAGAGAGACGGAAAGAGGAGGAGGAGCCGTCGAGCTCCGGCGAGCGGCGACGGCGACAGGCGGCAGCGCCGCCATGGCGGCGGTGGTAGTGCTCTGATTCGACAAAATTCACGGTAAACCTCGTCCCCGTTCTCTTCGTCTTCTGTTCTGTTTTGGTGACAAAAGATGATGGTTGTTGCTGATTTGGTGGCTAGATTGATAAGGGTGTGCAGTTTTAATTCCAGTTTGGCTCGGAAACTACGGCTCGGGATCCTCGGTTCGGCTCAATGGTTAACCGGTTAAGTCATGGGTCTCGGTTCAGTTCAGATGTCGATTCTGATCTCGTAGGTTCCGGTTCAGATTTTGGGTCACGGTCAAAGTCAGTCAACAGGTCAAAGCTCGGTCAACCTGATTCAACTCGGTCAAACCGAGTCAACTCAGTCAACTACAGTCAATAATGGTCAAACCAGTCCGCACGCGACCCGGTAAAGTTAACGACGCGAAATTTAGTTAGCTCGATATAGTTTTTAAGATTCTCAGTTAAACTCGCAACCGAGCTCGACCCGATTAAATAACGCCTATATATTAGCGACCTTGTTTTGATTTTGGCGCATTTGACAAGATTATTATATATTGTTTGGATTATTGTTGAATTTTTGACAAATAACGACAACTTTGATTGTCGAGGCATCCTAAAAACAAAGGAAACTCTGCCCGATTTTCGTTAAAAACTTGGTTAACGAAACGTGTATTGTTATAAAAACGACACTTGTTGAAAAATCCGAGTTTTTATTATAAACTACATATACGGATATATTTATTTTGGCGACTAATTACTTAACGAAACATTGAAACCTGACATTTATTATATTGGTTCCAACGTTTAGAAACATCGATATTCCGAACGCTTTTATACGATGAATATAACGTGTATATCTATTTTAAACATTGTGGATAAGAATATTTAGTTCACACGTCGACTTCGTATAATTTTTTTTATGAAATAAAATATAACGGTTTATATTTATTTCAACGGCGACTTTAAACCCTTTTACACACTAAATGTAGTTTTCATATTTATTTCAAACGTTTAGTATCCGGAAATCTTATAAAGTAAATATAATTATTTATATTTCTCTCAACTATTTAGAATCCGAATATTCTACGAATATACAATTGCTTATATTCATTTCAAACGTCGTTAATCCGTATACTTTTATAAAATAAATATAATGTAATGTTTTATATTTATTCCAAACACCAACGATTCGAACATAAATATATGTATTTATTTAGTTACGTCTTATGAAAGCTACGACGAGACGTGCCATTATCCATCTACGCCTTCTATTCGCGACAGCTAACACGGCTATGTAAATATATTTTATATTTATAGATATAAATATATATCCAAAATCACTCGAAAGCTAAGTCGATCTCGAGACTTAGTTTTATCCCGATTATGAACGGGATCAAATAACCATAGATTGGTTATTCTAAGTCAAATAACAACTACCTTAGGGTCGTTTAGTTAACGACTCGGTAGAGCTCGGACACGTAGTTTAACTAAGTTGTTTTATTAGAAACTTATAATTATTCTTTGATCAGGAATACTATAGTTGCACGCTAGCTAAATACACGTTATTGGAACGACACTACGGAATCACGCTAGGCTAGCTTTGCATAGGAATGTCAAGGTGAGTTCATAACCCCCACTTTTTACTATTTTACATTTTTATAAATGTTTTCGGGGGTGGAAAGACATGCAAGTTTTGCAAAAATAAACAACTTTTCGATGGACGAAAACTCGTATTTCTAAACCGTGTTGCGAATGAATTTCAAGGAACTTAAATGGTTTACGAATGATTTCGATCAAACATACCGGTTTTACAAAACGCCTTCATATTTACGAAACGTGCATGATTTTCTAATGGGTACGGGCGACACAGTCGAGGTGATTCGACACAGTCGAGGTGATTCGACACAGTCGAGGGGATTCGACCCAGTCGAGGTGATTCGACACAGTCGAGGTGATTCGACACAGTCGAGGTGATTCGACACAGTCGAGGGGATTCGACACAGTCAAGGTGATTCACACAGTCGAGGTGATTCGACACAGTCGAGGTGATTCGACACTAAAAACCGTCTACACAGGTTGAGTACTTCCTATGTCGCTGCATACGTTATTGTCCTCGCGAAACATTAACGATCAACCTGTTCATAGACGCTTTACATACCCATTTACAACACTAAAACTTTCATGTATTCATAAGATTCATTTGATGGAAACTCACAAATACATGAATTACAAACTTTGGTAACGTTTTTCAAGTTATACCTAAGTAAGAGGAAGCGCTGATCCTGCTTACAAAGGTTCGTTTGGGCTCGGCCCATTCTCTCTCGTGCAATGCACAAACACTCTCATGGGCTAGACTCACAGTCCTCATATATCATGCCAAGAAAATGATTTTTCTATATTTTCTCAACAACTTTTAAAACCGGTTATCAAAAAGATTTATTTTAAATCTTTTCAAAACAAACTATGAACTCGCTCAACTTTATGTTGACTTTTTGCATGTTCTTTCTCAGGTTGCATTTTCAAAACTATGGAACGGTTGGAATAGGAGAACCCATGGGAATTCGAGTACTTAGCGGCGTTCATTTTCTAGAAGTCTTAGCTAATTGCTTCCGCTGTGCAATGAAGATACCGGTCCAGTCACGCCAGCTCTGATAATTTCGGGGTGTGACAAGTGTGGGTGCATCGCTATTCAAACCAAGCTCACGAAGAAGAGATTTGAGCCAAAGTAACTCTGCAACCGTGTCTGCAATGGCCTTGTACTCAGATTCTGTTGAGGAGCGAGAGACCGTTTTCTGTTTTCTGGCTGACCAAAAAATAAGGTTTGAGCATAAGTAGATAGCAAATCCCCCCGTGGAGCGACGATCGATAGGGCAACCTGCCCAGTCAGAGTCCGAGAAAGCCTGTAAATCGTTAGACCAATGAGAGTCGGAAAAGGCTTAAAGCCGATATCCAGAGTTATGACGAATCCAAAAACCCATGTTTAGGGTGCCTTTCAAGTAACGCAGAATGCGTTTAACTGCAGCCCAGTGATTCTCAGTCGGGGCATGCATAAACTGACAGACCCGGTTGACAGCAAAGGCGATGTCGGGCCGGGAAAGCGTAGCATACTGAAGAGCACCAACGGTCTGCCGGTATCTAGAAGGATCATCTAGTGGGGAGCTATCATCAGGAAGTAAAGCATGAGAGATGCTCATAGGTGTGGAGATGGGTTTGCAATCTGCCAAGCCAGCTCGATGGAGGATGTCCCCAATGTATTTTCGCTGAGAAAGGACCAAATCAGAGTTGTGGTGAACAACTTCTACCCCAAGAAAATAATGCAGTTGCCCCAAATCTTTTAGAGCAAATAAAGAGTTGAGACGATCAATAAGCATGGCCACAGTGTGAGAGTTATTACCCGTGATGATGATATCATCAACGTACACAAGAAGATAAACCAGAGAGCCCGATTGGTTGAGGATAAATAGTGATGGATCTGTCTTAGACCCAGAGAACCCCAACTGATGAAGAGCAGTAGAGAGTTTGTTGAACCAAGCACGGGGAGCCTGCTTGAGACCATATAATGATTTGTTGAGGAGACAGACATGAGTTGGTTTATTAGGGTCAACAAACCCCGGTGGCTGGCGCATATAAACTGTTTCCTCAAGATCGCCATGCAAGAAAGCTGTCTGAATGTCCAACTGTCGCAAAGACCAGCGATTAGTGACAACTAAGGATAAGATGGTCCGAATTGTGGCAAGTTTAATTTCTGGACTAAACGTCTCATGATAGTCCACCCCATGCTGCTGATTAAAGCCTTTTGCAACCAAGCGGGCTTTATACCTGCTGATTTTACCATATTCATCTGTTTTCAACCTGTATACCCATTTACAATCAACAATATTAGCGTTAGGTACAGGGGGCACGAGTGTCCAAGTTCCATTCTTACAAAGGGCGTCTATCTCCTCGGACATGGCTTGGCGCCATTCAGCATACTTGTTAGCAATGGTAAAATTAGTTGGTTCAACGGGTAACGATGAGGAAATATTGGCCGTATAAGCAGCAGGATTGTAACGGTCAGGTTGCTTTGGGTTGGGCCGTAGGTTAGAGGGTCGTGGCCTTGGGGCCGGTGGTGGTTGGGAGGTGGGTATGTTTGGTGGTGTTGGTGTTGAAAGGTGTGGGGCCGAGGGTTGTGGAATGTTTGGGGAGGATGGAGATGAAAGGGAAGCTGGAGTGGTTTGGGTTGTTTGGTTATGTGGGATAGGAGAGGGCGGAGGTGAGGGAAGAGAAGAGGTAGGCTCGGGTGGGAAACCGGGTGGTGGATTTGGGAAAACGGAGATGTAAGGTGAGTCTGGTTGGGACGAAGGAGTAGGGTCAGGCGATGGTTGATATGGGAAGACATGTTCATTAAATCGGACATGTCGAGCAATGTATATACGCTCAGTAGATGGGTCAAAGCACCGATAGCCATGGTGAGATAGACTATAACCAAGGAAGACACAAGGAGTGGAGCGGAAGTCAATTTTGTGACGGTTATATGGGTGTAGGTAAGGAAAACATTGAGACCCGAAAACTCGAAGAAATGAATAATCGGGTTTGCACTGAAAGATGTGTTCGAAAGGAGATTTATTGGACGACACACGGGAAGGAAGCCGATTTATGAGGTAGACGGCTGTCTCAAAAACAAAGTACCAGAAGCGTTGGGGAAGGCTGGATTGGGCCAATAAGAGAGACCCGTTTCGACGACGTGCCGATGTCGTCATTCAACAAAACCGTTTTGTTCACTGGTGTGGGGACAAGAACGGCGATGGATAATGCCAAGGTTGTGACAGATAGTGGTAAGGGGTCGAAACTCCCCTCCCCAGTCAGATTGGATACATTTTAATTTAGTGTTGTATTGGTGTTCGGCCATGGTAATGAAATTGGTTAATATTACGTAAGCATCAGACTTTTGTGTTAAGGGGTAAATCCACATATAGCGGGTGCAATGGTCAACACAAAGAAGAAAATATCGATAACCATCAAGAGACGGTGATGGAGATGGGCCCCAAACATCACAATAAACAAGATCTAAGATATTATGACTACGAAAATTAGAATCAGACAAAGACATTTTTGAGGATTTTCCCATTTGACAAGAAGAACAAAAATTACTAGATAATTTGTCCGAAACAGGTAAAGAACAATGAGAAACAATTGAATTAAAAACTTGAGCATGAGGATGTCCTAGACGTTGATGTCAAATGTTCGAAGAAGCTTTGACAGCAGTGAAGGCAACCTTGGGCAAATACTTGAGTTATGGAAGGCGGATGGAGTACAAACCCTGTTCACTGGGGCCCGTGAGGAGGGTAGTGCGTGTAGACTCGTCCTTCACAACAAAATAAGCAGAGTGAAATTCAAAGAAAACGTTATTGTCAAGACAAAATTTTTGAACTGATAAAAGGTTTTGTTTAAGTTCAGGAACATGAAGAATATCGGAAAGTTTAAAGGTTTTGTTGGAAGAGTAAATTTTGGATGAACCAATGTGAAAAATGGGTATAGAATGACCATTGCCAACAAGTAAGGAATCATTACCATAATATGCCTCAGAGTTGTCCAAGCTCGATAAGTCTGGGATGGCATGATGAGTGGCACCAGTGTCGGGCTTCCAAGCACTTCCAGAAGATGAAGCAGCATCAGAGAAGGCGGTAAAGTTTGCTTCTGGAGATGGTTGTGGCTGCGAATTCTAATGATTTGGACATTGTGAAGGTAGATGACCTATGCCACATCAATTACAGTGCCCGTAGACAGTATTTTGAGTGGAGGCCCAAGAAAATTGTCTTCCACCACCATTGTCTGGTGGTCGTGGAGTGAACGAACCACGGGAGTTTCCCCTTGAGTAGCCACGAGAATTTCGACCACCACGATTTGTATTGAAAGAACGAGACCCAAAATAAGCTTGAGGGCGTGGTGATGATGTGGGGTTTAGTTGAAAACCCATTTGAGATGCCATAAGTTGGATATTTTGAAGTTGTTGTTGTAATTGTTCAATAGTCGGTTGCATAACCGAAGGGTTGGGGACAGCCGAGGGCTGCTGTGATGCAGGAGAAGCAGCAGCCAATAAAGCTTGGGGATTAGCATTTAAAACTTTGGTGACTACATAGTCATGATCACATAAAATAGCATATATCTCATGAAAGGAGACAGGAGGCTGTCGAGCCAGCAGGTTTGCCTTCAAACCATTGTATTCTTCTCTTAGTCCAGCAAGAGTTAACATGACAAGGTCTTTATCTTTGACCGGTTCTCCGATATTAGCCAAGGCGGTTGCATATTCTTGTGCCCTGCTTAAGTAATCAATTGGTTTTTCCTCACCTTTCATTGTGATACGAAGTAGTTGACTCTTAAGAGTGAATTCATGAGAAGCGGTGACAGGCGCATAAGCCCGTTTCAGAGACAGCCAAACCTCTCGGGATGTTTTTCCCTGAACATGTTGATACGAATCTTCAGACACGGTTGAGATGATGAGCATGCGAATATGAGCATCGTTCGCGATCCATGGTGTATAGCTAGGATTATCAGTTGTTGCTGCATCAACAGTGACCTTCTGATCAGGACACGGAATGGTCCCATCGACATAACCAAACAGATTGTGTGAGGTTAGAAAAGATTCAATCATTGATCTCCAATATCCATAATTTGTAGGTTTAAGGGTAAAAGCAAACTTGTGGAATTGTGGGTAGTCTTTTCTTGATTGGAGAAGGTGAGAATGGCTGCCATTGTTGATCGGCAGAAGATATCAGCAGAAGTAGTTAACCTGGCAGAAGTTAATTAACAGAAAGAAGTTGGCTGGCAGAAGGTTTCTTCCGTAGGCAGAAGGTTCTTCCGTAGTAGTTGGTGCCGATTAGGGCTGGAGAAAAAGTAGGAGTTGATTTAGGCTCTGATACCAAATCAATGTATCAGAGATAATGAATTTTATTGAATTGAATAAAAGGAAGATTACATCAGAATATATAGAACACCTAATTACACTTAGGTACCCTAGACAATACATAAATAATAATAATAATAATAATAATAATAATAATAATAATAATAATAATAGCCGACATAGTCTAATAGTAATGTTTAGTTAAGTTAGGCTTGTTATGTAATATTGTAATCGTTTGCTTTGAAATAAATTAACGGTGTGTTTTAGGTTTATTAACGGGTTATAAAAACCAGTTCTAACGGATATATTGGGCATTTAATGCATTTAATGAGTTGGCAACGGATAGAACTGGTTCTAACGGTAACATAATACCGGGTATACTGGAGGAACCAGGTACTGTTAGAACCGGGTACAGGAGAGGAACCGGGTACGGGTATAGACCGGGTAGGGTTAAGAACCGGGTACTACCCATTTATTATGAGAAAAAATGGAACCGGGTAGGAACCTCTGGGTTTTTTGAACCTGGACCTGGTTCTCCTATGTATCGGGTACGAACTGGAACCGGTTCCGGGTTTGGAACCGGGTATTATGCCCATCTCTACTCTTGGTGATTTTCTATGATGATGACAAGAAGGTTTTTGCTTAAATCAATATTTATAATACTTTGTTAACGTTATATATAATAATTAACTGAATAAATATTAATAATATTGTTAATATAACAATCAATAGAGCAAAGGTTTTTATGAGTTTGTTTTGTCTATTCAAAATTTAGAATTAGTGATTCTGTTTTGGCCAAAATTATATATAAAACCTGAATAAATATTAATATTAATAATATTATTGATATAACAATCATTGGAACAAGGGGTTTTTATGAGTAGTCGACCTTGGCCACAGCGCCCGATATAACGTTGGTTGGCACGTCATTCCTTGCCGTTAAAAAAACATCCAAAACTGAACTTAGAAAAACTGTTATAGAGTTCAGCGTCTAAATTACAATTATACCTATCAAACTTCCATATAAGAATTGTACACAATAAACCTACAAATGTAGCTCACATTAACATGAACATACATTGATCAAAAAGGGACAGATTAAACACTCTCAACATTCATTCAAAGTTCAATCATCTTCCTTTACTCAACATCTTCATCAGAGTCGGGATCTTCCACTTCACTTTCACTGCGGGAATCATCTTTCTCCAACAAACCGCTATTTTTACCCGATTTTGACCCCAAATGGTCGACAAGGTTGTACCTTTGAAACTTGACTCCATCTTTCTTCTTTCCAACACGTGTTTCTTTTCGTTTCTTTCCACTTTCTTTTGTACCAGACTGCATAGATCGGGCAGCAGCAACAAAAGCATCATTCGTGGAATCATCATCAATCTTTTCATCTTCATCTTTACCTTTATTATCGATAAAGAACTCTAGATCATCTTCTGTTTTCCCTGCATTTAGCTTGTAGGACTGTGAGTCAAGATCCATACTTGACCCGTAACGAACTAATCTTGCACGGTGTTTTGAAATGAACCCATCACTCAAATTCAGACCTTGATCCTCGAGGTCAAGCATCCACTCTGGAGAAAGAACAACAGTCAAAAGTGTTCAAACAATTTAGAAACGGTATAAGTCAAAAGTATGACTTACTTAGAAATGCCGTAGGTGATGATCCTTTAGGTTGACTTGCATTTCCGTTAGCGCCAAGCTCACTTGTCACCAGTTTAGTGATAAGTGTGGGTAAATAAGAACCCGCGAATGCATTTGTGTAACAAATGGCCTCTGTAAAATCTTTGCTTTTCCTACAACAAAATAAACACTCATAAGAATAAGATATTCAGTGTCACACTGATCACTTTCTTGGTATTGGTGACTTCTTTTTTCTATATTCTTTGACTTGGTGTGTTGGTATGCTGTTCGTTTTGGAGCCGAGGGTCTCTCTGGAAGCAGCCTCTCTATCCCTAGGGATAGAGGCAAGGTCTGTCTACATCTCACCCTCCCCAGACCCTATAAGTAGCTTTGCTATTTGTGATATTTACTGGGTATGGTTGTTGTTGTTGTTGTTGTTGAAGAATAAGATATTCAATATTGGAGTTTGGTTCTAAATTGACAAAGTTAAAAAGATTAACATACCTCAATAACTCGATGGCTTCGTGGGTCACCATAAGTCTAGCCAAAATGTTATTCTTTATGTAGTCGTTTGGGATATGGCCTACTTTGTCCAAGTGGAGGAATGAAAAGTCGGGTAATATAACAACATCATATAACACTTTCCTCAACAAAGATTCATCTTCAGGACTCTGTAAACCAAATGACAAAGTATAATCATGTTATCACTGGATAAAAAAACGCATAATTCCAAAGAAATAGACTAACCAGTAGAGACATCACAGGCAAATTCGGTTCCAGCAGCATCTTCACGAGTGTATCTGAAACCATATGCGCACAATATAAAAACAAATTAATGGATCATAGCATCGTCGAAATTTTAACATCAAACAGATACTTAACATCCAACATGATAAGTTGGTTTGCAATTTTATGCAGCCCGTTGTTTATCAATAAACGGAATGCTATGTTAAAGGTTTAAATGTTAACTGCTCGGATAACAATGTGTAAAGATTGTTTGTACTTTGTAAAGGAGGGGTAGCCAACTTTGTCGGCGGAGTGTAAAATTAGTACAAAAAAAAATATTTTGTATCCGTTTTATGTATCGGGGATACTCCTGAGCAAATATTTGGATACCCCTGAATTTAGATCCACCACTATTTGTAACATATAATCAAAAAAAATATATCATCAATAAAACAGGGGAAAAAAGTCAAATTGTAAGAGAAAACTAACTAGTATTTACCGAATACATAGAAATTATGAAAACCGGTTATGGAACAAACAGCCCAAGTCCTCAACTCATTCCGCAGCTCCTGTTTCGAACTCCCGTCACTAAACATCAAACACAATTTCAACAAAAACGCCTCCACAATCACAGCTCCAGCCAGCACCCCAAGATTTTCACCACTTTCCTCACTAACCCAATGTATAACCTCATCACTCAAAAGTGGGAAAAACTGCTTTGACCCATTCTCACTCCCATCACTGTGAACCCAAATTGAAACCAAATCATTCAACGGTCCGATCAACCCGAAAACCTCATCGCTATCTGACCCTTCACAACATACATTAAAAAACCCTAAAATTACATCAAGAAAAGCCCTAATTTCTCTCCTAGCTTTCTTTCCTTGCTTCTTATCCACTTCTTTCCTCTTCAAATCAATAACTACTGCATACAGTTCATAAATAACAGGTGCGATTAATGCGATACAAACCGAAGGACTACTCGAAGCTGAAAAGGTGGTTATCGAATGAAAAAGATCTTTCACAGCTAATACTTGATCCAAGATATCATCTTTTTGAGAATTGTTGGTATGAAAAGTTAAACCGGATAAAACCCAGATGGTTTCGAGATGTGGGTCGGGTTTAGCTTGCATTAATTCGAGAAATTTCGAGGTAAATTCGGATAATTTAGGGCTAGGGTTTTGGAGTGAGTCCAAGAGGCTCTGAATTGACTGATTAATTGCTGATTTGTGTTCATTGTTTGTGAAAAATTTCAAGTTTTGGGGTTCAATTAGAGCCATTGAGTGATCGAATTTGTGCAGGAGTTGACGCAAAACCCTAATTTGAGAAGGGGCTAGGGTTTAAGAAGGATTGCAAATGATTTGAGTTGTTATCACTATTGCCCCCTGAAGAATAGTGGAATGACATATAAGTACACAAATGATGTGTCATGGGCCTTTATCTTGAAATTATAGCCCAATACAGATCTTGTTTTTAATCGGTCTTGAAGGGCTAAGAGGGTAAGAACAGGCCTTTGGGGCAGCTCATGTTTGAAGGTTTGGGTCCAAAAACAGTTTTGACTTTGGATATATAGTTTTGACTTTTAATATAAAAAGTTTTTTTTCCAATGAGGTGGTGGTGGAGTGGTAAGGGTGAGTCTTGGTGTTCTAAGGGACCCAAGTTCGATTCCTGCCTTCCTCATTATTTTCTGCGGCACCTGGTGATGATGGGAGACTAGGCGAATAGGTGGAGATCGCTAGTTCGATCCTTGAACTGAGCGGGTTTTACCTCACTACACTGTCGCGCCTTCGGGCGAGTGTTCACGGGCTTCGGCCCTAAGTGAGGGTTTTCCCCGGTTCGGAGGCGAGTTTATCCTGATGTGGTGAATTTCGCCAGTAGCCCATTTGGAGGATTCGTTGGCCGTTCAAAAAAAATATAAAAAGTCTTTTTAAAACGAGTAAATTGTCATTTTAGTCCCTGAGTTTTGTCCAAATTTGTCATTTTAGTCCGAATAGTTTTTTTTTGCCTCTGGGTCCCCTTACTTTTCCCTTTTGTTGCCATTTTGATCACATACACTAACTCCATCCAAAAACTCCATCTTTAACCAGGGGTATTTTGGGGATTTTCATTTTAAATGTTTTCAATTGGTCGAAACGGTTCAGCTCGAAACGGTTCGCGTCGAAACGGTTCGCGTCGAAACGGTTCGGGTCGAAACGGTACGGGTCGAAACGGTTCGCGCCGAAACTGATTTTTTGGTTTTTTTAGAATTTTTTAGAATATTTATGATTTTTTAGAATTTTTTGGAATTTTTTTGATTTTTTGAAATTTTTTTGATTTTTTGGAATTGGATCAAAATGGCAATTGAAAACATTTAAAATGAAAATCCCTAAAATACCCCTGGTTAAAGATGGAGTTTTTGGATGGAGTTAGTGTATGTGATCAAAATGGCAACAAAAGGGAAAAGTCAGGAACCCAGAGGCAAAAAAAAAAAAAAAAAAAAAAAAAAACTATTTGGATTAAAATGGTAAATTTGGACAAAACTCAAGAACTAAAATGACAATTTACTCTTTTAAAACAATTAAAACTAGTTTAATTAGTTAAAGTGCCGTTCAAAAAAAAAAAAAAAACTTTAATTAGTTAAAGTTGAATCAGAATCATATAAATACTAGAATAACCGAAACCAGAATCATTGGATTATCAAATCAACCTTTGATCCTTTCAAGAAGCTTAAGCTAGAGGCACTTAAAAACATTATAAAATATTATCTTGAGAATGCTAAATTAAGAATGCTAAATTAAGCTAGAGACACTTATTATAAAATATTATCTTGAGAATGCTATAAAATAGCGAGAACAATGAGAACGAATGAAGAAAACCAATCAAAATCAATTTTTTAATACCACACTCATTGTAATAATATATCAAAAAAAGAATTTACAACATCAAATAATTCATTTTTTCTCTCAAAATCACTATTATTAGATTTTCACACATGTGTAAATATAACAAATTTACGCATGTTTAAATGGCAAACTTACACGTGTAAATTTTCTTGATTTACGAATTCACGTAAATTTGAACGTGTAAATTGAATTTCTAACATTGTAATTGAAAAATAATGATAACTGTAAAAAGAAATTTTGAATTTGAATTGTTTTGGACCAAGTTCTTATGCTTTTTTCATTCGTTCTCATGTTTCTCACAATAGTTAGCGTTTTAATTTAAACCCTCCCCTATATATATACACATTAAAAGTGTAAAAAAAAACTAATAAGCACATGTAGTATCCACATGATTTAGAAATCCTATTATATACTTTACAAGAGCTTAACATTGTGCTATTTCAGTTCCTTTACACAAAAGTTGCATATTCTTAAACCGATAAAAGAACAAAACTGTTACTTCATGATCATTAACAAATACGACAATAACAATATGTATTTACAACGATCTCATCTTTATATAGAAAATACATATAAATATAAGAAAACTGTGCATGTAGACTGTATTAACCACAATAGAAAAGGTGTTGCACCATATACAAGCATTTAAAAGCTTTAGCCACTTGATTTCTTCAACAATACATTCCCAATTGTTGGTCAAAATGGTTTGTATTTAAATAATAGTAAACTTAAAGTCCCAATGTCATGTGATAAGGGTAGACTCCATTGTTCCAAAGCTGGCTTACAACTGAATGTATTTTCATACCTTATATAATAAAAATACCAACGAACGCCACTACAAGTTATTTAATCCAAAGTTTCCAGTCAATTTTTTTAAATCATTTGTTTCCTAAACTTTAACATATGTGCAAGCCTTTTGACAATATATCTCACATTTATTTAAAATATAACTATCAAAATATTCAGGGCCGACCCTGAGAATTCGTGTACCCTGTTCGAGTTTAAAAAAAACGTGCCCTTAGAATGTCTGCAATGCATCGGCCTGCATTTACTACATGCATGCTAGTCATCACTGCCACATCAGCTTTTTACACATTCTTAACACATGCACTCTCTCTCCTCTTTTTAACTCCAACCCATCATTTCCACATGCATCCTCTCTCCTCTGTTTTTTCTTTTTTTTTAGCTTAAAATTGATTTATTAATGAATGAGCCCACCTTCTCTCTCTCTGCACTTGGATGCACTTCCCCACATACATGCACCTCATTTTAATCTTCACTTCACTCCATCTTTCCCAAGTATAGCATGCCAACTCATCAAATGCATCCCCCCATGCGCATTGGAGCCAGTCTTAGGGTATAAGGAATGGTTAATCACTTGAGTGTGGTAAACTTAAAAATCAACCAATCAGAGTGTGTCACGTCAATAACTGAAAAGTGTTTAAACTATGCTGAAAAGTGTTGGCAATGGTTAGACACTTAGTGAATTGGTAAACTTCAAAAAAAAGAAAAAGGTGTGATTGGTTGAGATGGCATGGACCCCACCACACACACCCCCTCTCTCTCCTTCCTCCCTTCACCGTTTCGGCAACCCCTCACCGATTCATCAAAGTTTACCGCGCGGCAAAGGGGTTGGCGGCGGTGTTCCCGCGTGGCAAACACCCTTTGCCGCTCAACTTTGCCGACCACACCGGACGCCCTTAGACCTTAACGAAATTGGGTATCGAGCTCACTAAAAGTCTAAACCTAATGTCAATGGGCTAATAATTAATCTAAACCATAAGAATGGTTTTGTAAGTGGGCCTATGTTAGTGTTTATACGTATATACCCTATTAAAAAAATATTTAACATATACATATCGGGTTTTTTCATAAAAAACGTGCTATTCGAAATATTAGACCCTGGCCGGTGGTCCTACCCGCCCACCACAGGGACAGCCATGAAAATATTGATAGTTGTTGGTATGGTTGACTTTATGATTATGAAAAGTTAAATAATGTTTTGATTAAACAAGAGTTGTGTTAAGAGTGTTGAATATATGATTGGCTGTTACACAATAAGCATTGTTTAACATATCTTAAAAAGGTTATGGTGTTTGGTCAAGGAAGAACTGAAAAGGCGGGATCCAGTATATGTGGAGCAAATTGACATACTATAAGTGGGAATTCTGTGGGAAAAGTTATACGTGAGAGTCTCTGTTGGTCGAAGAACGTGCAGAAAAGTAGATATTTGGCGAGTATAACAAATGGGATATACAAGTGGTAATTGGTTTTTATTTATTTTTGCGAAGAAAAAAAACAGAGATACATCACCGAAAACAGCCGGTAGGGAAGAAATAAAAAACAATCTCTAGTCCAAATAACCCGTTAGCCACATCACACTTGGAAAACTTCGGCTCTATAAGACAATCGTCCATCCATCCGGTCACCGAATAAAGAAACAGATTCTACCTACTATGTAACACATCCGGGTTGTGTTAAGGAACAAAATATACTACTATAGTTATGTTATTAACTAGTGGCAGAGCTAACCAATTAATTTAGGGGTATCTAAAGAAAAAAAAATTACGGTGTAATCATACAATAATAAAAAAACAATAATAAATAAAGTAAAATAAATATCTAATAGATTTGTCATCTTCTTTTTTCATAACTTGAAATCATTTCATCAAATTGTCATCTTTTACTTTATCAAAAGTTTATTTTTCAACCGCAAAATAACAAATGAATTCAAGTAATTAACCTTCAACCTCAAAGAATTCAAGTACCTAGTTTAACAATAACAAAGAAAACTAGAAACTATAACTTTTTTGTAAAATTTAACTTATCTAAAGATAAAACATTTATGATTTGTAGTCTTAAACCCTAACAAGTATACAAGGTATAATTCTACTACATAAACTATAACACTAAACAAGATATCAAAGGACAAGAAAACTCACAAATCACGTCAAACCCAATCGGTCAACGCCGGGCAACGACGTCGATTTCAGTCAAATAGCAGGGACGATCAAACAGTTAGCAGCAGGGACGATTCCAGCAGGCTTCAGTAAGGACGATTTCGTGCAAATATCAGGCTTCAGCAGGGAGGAACAAACACCAGGGCCAGGGATAATTCCAGCAGGGTCGCTGGCTTCTGTTCGACACAGATGCTTCTATGACGTTTGGTTTTCCAAATTGCCTCCTTTCAATTCTATCACCAACTGGGCTAAGCTTTATTATTTACCAACTGGGCCTCCTATCAATTCTATTATTGTTAATCTGGGCTTATTTTATCGATCGGGCTTAATTATTGTACAAGTTTTCGGGTTAGGCTTATAAAAATAGGACTTTAGTGATATCAAGTATTCTATTTTTTGGTTAGGGGTATCCTCGTTTTTTTTCTTTGAGGTATCCTATGTATAAAACCGAAAAAAAAACCCATTACGAATACGGGGTTGAGCCGTAGCCCATGCTACGGCTCCTATAACTATAATTTCGCCCCTATTATTAACCATGTTCTATATGAGGCTTATAGAATACAAGTAAACGGGTGTGAAATTCTCTAAAGAAGCTTATCTAACCTATTTTTGTTTTCGATATCAGTTCACCTAGTCAAAACCTTGATTTATAGCTTTGCAGCCACGTCTTTATCGATAATTCCTTACTTATTTCTACTATTTTATTTATCTATATATATATTATTAAATGAGATGATTTGGGCCATGTGTCATGTGATGATGTAGCAAATTTGCTTATGTGGCATCCTATGGTGGAGTAGATGGTAATTTTGGGAGGGAATCCATCTCAATTCTCTATACACAAACCAAACTTCTCAAAACACAAACCAATAAAGATGTGGGACGCGGGATCCGTATAAGCTCGGGCGGGGCTTTGTATTCGGGTCACCAATAAATGGATACTTTATATTGTTTTTATCAAACCCTAATGTTTCACAGCCTCTCACGCTCTGTTCTTCTCCTACCTATTCAAACCCTAATTCCATAGCGAACTATCACATCTCCCAACTACACCTCACTTTTTTAATCGATTATAATTTTTTGCGCGAATTGATGAAGACTGCTGCTTCGCAGTGTTCAGGTAAGAGATTTATTGCGATTTGATGAAGATTTCTGCTTCGTGGTGTTCTGGTAAGAGATTTATTACATGGCATTTGTTTTCTATAGATCCTCCATGTTTTTTCTATTCACTAATGTGTTATCGTTTGAATTTAGATCTATAATGTTAGGATTGATACTGTTGACAATCATGTAAACCCTAGCCTCCCTCACATTCATCGCTCTACTGCTATCATCATTGTCTTTTGCAAATGATTCAACAAATAGGTACACTCTTTGACAAACCCTAGATATCAACACGTCCTGTTCTTCTTCTACGTTGATTCATCATCCAGAATTTATCGGTATTGTCTTTGTCCATCCATTTTTACAGCTTGATGTATGGGTTAAGTTTCATTTAATTAGGGTTTATTTTCTATGCAGCCTTGGATTGAGATCGAGTTTTGCTTTTCAATTGATTATGCACTCCAAATGCTTTAGGTGGTGTTATTGAATTTTTTAACCAAATTACATTTTTTTATTAATTTATTAATTTCTGGAATCTTTGAAAAAACTGGTGGAGACTTTGATAAAATTGCTTTGAATAAACTGATACGGAAATTTTTATTATGGGATTATGAACATATTTATGTGATTATGGGATAAAATTGCAGCCAGAGGAAGCAACATTTAGAAGTGTTTTCCTTCTGATTGAATCATCTACGATCCAGACAATACAATCAATTAGGTATGAAATCTCACTTTAACCACTAATTGGTTACAGTTTTAGTCTCGGTGACCCAATTTTGGATTAAATTTGGTTTCAATATTAGATGTCTCATTTTGTTTCTTTTTTATTTTTTCAATTACAGATTTTGATTTGAGGAGTTAACTGAAAATCATGGAAGAAAAAGGTTAACATGGGGAAGATTTGAGGTGCTTTACATTCTATTTCTGGTAACCCTAATGTTTTCAATTTTCAAATAAGTTCTCTTTTTAGAGTTGACGACTCTTCTTATTGTTTCAATGAACAGTTATTTTTTCCGTATTCAATTTTGAATCTCGCCTCGTATTCTACTGGTTCAGTCATGTACGATCCATGGATTCACGCACTAGGTAAGAATTTTTTTTTCGGATTGTTAATCCTTTTCTTTATCTATTGTATAACTGCTTTAGTTAATCGGTTCAACGACAGAATGCCCTAGCCACCGCCCCCAGCAAGTAATCACGGCTAGGGTTCCAACAAGTTAATCTGGAGCCAGTTATGTTAACAGGTCTGCGTTTTTTTTCTTTTTACTAAAAAGTATATGGTGATTCTCCATTATGGTTGTCATTGATTCTTCTATTTTTCTTTACGATGTATGCTGTTGTTTCCTCTATTTTAGGCTATTGGGTTGAATTGTTGTTATATACCTTTTGCTAAAACCATCGTTTGTATCAGTTATATATACCTTTTTTCTTAGTAAATCAGTTTTTCCGATTAAATATTTTATTTTAGTTTACATATTTCATATGTTTTTTTATTAATTACGTTGCAAACTTTAGTTGGATTGAAGATGTTGGTTTGAATATGACAATGGATTTAATACTAGAGATATGCCGAATATAAATTAAAATATAATGCAAGGTGATTCTTCGAATCAGACATGTTAACTCCAGTTTGACAATCACATTAGAGTTTCTTTTAATATATTAGATTTTGAATGATAATTATCAAAAGTGGTGTGATTCCTATCGTCGCCGTTAGAGCATCATCTTCTCTATCTACTCAGGTGGCTACTAACATGTCACTCATTATTTGATTTTCGTTTTTTTTTTCACTTAAACTTTTTTGTTTTTTATTATGTAGAAAGTAAGCAATTGAATCTGAGATTCAGTTTTTGTTGTAATAGAAGATCCACAATGGCGTCACCCTCTCTACCAATCGACCCTACCAAGATATGCAATCAACGCATGGTTTTATTGAGCCGTTAAAGCATCATCTTCTCTATCTATTAGAAGATCCCATTTTACTTCTCATGGCCTCGAGGGTCGGAAACAAAGCAGTAGCGCCATCGACGGCGTCAGTGACAGGTTTACAACAAACATCAGTGTCCCCCCTAGTGATTCAGGTATATAAGGTTGATGGTAATGATTACTCCTATGAATTCATAGTTTCTCGGCTTAAAAACATGAGTAAGTTGTTCAACTCATTGACTTTAGCATTTGTATAAATATGTCCTTTTAACCGGTTAAAAAGGTTATCAGCTGTGTTTTATGAAATTTAAAAAAAATATTGTGGCTAAAACAGATGCCAAACACTAGCTTCATGTAAAAAGGTTTACACCACTAATAACCGAAACGCCAAACCACTAAAACTCCACCTAATTAGCTGGATTGGTTTGTCGTCTTTTGAAACTGCAGGTGGTTCGTCCCAAATGTTTTGTCAAAACTATCATGTCTTGCTTTTTTTTTCTCTTCCACCTAATTGATAATACTTAATTAACATGTAAATATTTTTAAATCTTGATAGTATACTACAATTTCTCTGAGATTTACAATGTCATTTTTGAAAATATGTGATTCCGCCTTCATGATAGTGCGTTTTTGGATGCTTATGATAAATATCATGCTAGATCTTTGAATTATGTACAAATGCTCTTAGGCTAATATACTTAAAGATATGACGAAGTTATCAAGTAAAATGATCGAGCTCGGTCCATCTAGCAATCTAGGATTAAGCTTATAAAGACCAGTCATTTTTGGGCCAGAGTTGCCAAATCCTATTAACTTATTTTGATTTTACTATAGTCGTATTGATAAATATATCACTAGCGAAATTTATATTTATTTTAATTTATTTTTAGGTGCATGCAAATGGCTTAAATGTATAATTTTATGCCAAGAAAGCGCGGTGTCGATCGGTTAGCATGGCGAGATATATGTCAAGATCAGCGGGAAAAAATGCTATCAAGCTTTAGAGACGGTCGTTCCAATGTTTTAGTAGACACTGGTATTTCTACTCACGGACTTGATGTTCCTGGTTTGTCTTCTTCTTCTATTAGGTATAAATTATTTTCCGTTGTTTTCCAATTTGGATATTGTGTTTTATAATCAAGTACTTCATTTTGTGCTTCCACGGTCTTTAGAAGTTTTTGTTCATCGGCATGGTCGTACAAGCTAGGCCAGGCTGGATCTCATATAGAGAGTATACTGGTGCAAGCACCGAGGAATAGAGGACATGATGTTGTTGTTACTGGAGATGGAACAAATGACGCCCTTGCTTTACATGAGGTAATTATAACTCTTCACTACTATATGTTTTCAGCTTTTCATATTTCGAAATCAGTTTATTACATGTTTTTAATATTTTTTGTAACATATAGGTTGATATTGGTCTTACGATGGGGATTCAAGGCACTGAAGTTGCAAAAGAGAGCAGTGACATCATCATTTTGGACGATAATTTTGCCTCAGTTGTACTCGATTTTAGATATGTTTGCTGCAATGAAACTCTAGGCTCTTTATCAAGTGTCGGTTCTTCTTGTACTCAATTTTAGAGGCAGAGAAATCCTACATTCACAGCATGACCCTGACGAACATGCTAATAAAGAGAAAAATACTCTCATATTCAATGCCTTCATCTTTTCTCAGGTAATTATTTCGGATTATGCCAGATTTCATGTTGCTACTTGACTAAAACAAGTCACTAATCATTGTAACTATCTTCAGATATTCAATGAGTTTAATGCACGGAATCCTAATGAAATGGATGTTTTCAAAGGTGTTACTAAAAACCGTCTGTTGATGGGAATCATGGGCTTTACTGTGGTTCTTCTTGGATTAGTAACCAATTTTTGACGACAATGTTGTCGATGCCATGGTACCCGAAAAATATAGGTGACAATTTTGACCCATTCGATTGAGATCATGTTTTATCGCAAACGTATCAAATAAAAACTGGCAATGGAGTAGGTTTCAGTTCTGTAATTAAATGTTGATTGGCGGTTAAGTTTTTATTAAAAATATATCACTTATTCATTCATTTTTTGTTTATTTCACATTTAAGATGTCCATATAACATTGGTAATGTGTTATGTGAGTGTTATATGGTTGTTACTTATTCTGTTGGTTGTTTGTGTACAGATTATAATTGAAAAGGGGCCAAAATGCACTATCTCAGGGACCGATGTGAAACTTATCAGGGACCGCGATCATTTTGGTGTATTGTCTAAGGGGCTCAAGAACGAAGGTACATGTAACACCCCAAAAACGAGTTTGGTAATCAAACCACGTTGACAGTGACGGCGGTAAAATACCGTTTGTGGTAAAAATTAACCCGGTAAATATTAGGATTCAAATAAATAAACTTGATGTTAATTAAAAGGAGGATAAATACTTTGAGAAAAACAAAGTATATAGAAGGCCATGGCTAACGGGACTTAAAACAAAAACGGGTTATAACTTCCCCAAACCCACCAAGTAACTAGGAATATCAACCTAATTAAATGAGTGTTGTTAAAATAATAAAGAAACTTGAAATAGGTAGCCTACTTGATAACAAACCAAAACATGTGGGACCAAAGTTGGATAACTTGAAATGGGTTTTATAAACAAAAAATAATATAACACAACACACACTTAAGGTGAGTGTGTGCGTGTGTGGAGATCGACCAGGAGGGTGCTCCCAAGAGCTCAAACCCTAAAACTCAACAAATCATCAAATTGAAGCTTGATTCAAGGCTAAAATCGATGCATGAATACATAGAAACGATCACCTAGTCATGGGGATCACAAGGTATGTCATAAAACCTAGATTGGTTAAAGTTGAAAATTTAGACAAGTAGGTTACTTGCAAATAGATGGTTGGGTTATGACCCAAAGTCGAAATTGAATGTCTATGTATGTTTAATTTCGTTAGTTAGGATGATATTATGAAAAATTTGATGTAATATTACTTGAAGATGATTAACAAGTAAACTAGAAAGTGGGTTTTGACTAAATAGTGAAGGTGATGATATGTTTGTGCTAGAAATCATCATAAATGAAAGTTAAAGGAAGACACTTGAACAATTTGCAAGTTTGAGTATTTGATCATACATGATAGAGGATGAATTTGATGTTAATCTTGGTAGAAATGATTAGTTATGAACTAGTTAGTAAAGGTGTAAAATTATGCCCATTAGGTGTTTGTTAAATTGCCTAAACGAAAGCTAAAATGTTGAAATTTCGAGTGAAACGCACATTTGAATAATATGGCAAATTATGTGAAATATGAAACGATAAAAGTTCTAAATATCATGTTGATTTAGACTTAATTGTGCAAACCATGTGATCGAAAGTAGTTAACTTTTGATAAGTTAAGTTAACTAATTATGAAGTCGAATAGTAGTTTCGACATAGAAAATAAGTAAGGTGGAATAGTCGTGATTGTTAATGACTAATCTAACCGCCTTGTAGATATTGACAATAGTTTGACGCTTAACGAGCTAGGTGGAGGCTTGGGAAAGAAGCGGTCAAACGAATCAAATGCGAGGAGAAACGCGTAAACTGGACGAGAGGTAAGTAAAGCTTACGCCCCTTTACATTATTTACAAAATACTTAATTGTAAGTAGTTTATATGGATGCTATTAAGTGGTTGGTATATGATGTTCCAATATGATCTAATGAAAGTCGGAACAAGGGAAAATGGTAAGAAATCATGGATTATGGTAAAAAGGGTAAATTGTCACGACCCCCGACCCCATCTGGCCGGAATCGGTGCCGTGAGCAGTCCAGTGGTACCGGTGATTATTTTTGAAAAACATTGCAGCGGAAATTTCATCAGGACCGTGAGTTAGGAAAAATATCAGAGTTTATAAAACACCGTATTTGATTTAAATGGGATAAACTCCTGTTTTACAATGGTAGCTTTAATAAAGATAAATTTTATTTTATAAAACAATATTTCTTTAATTTGATTAAAATAAACCACTTCTTGATGCCTTTCAGTGCCGTATCTAGCCTTTATTCCAATCTATGGTAATTACCTGAAACATGTTTGAAAAAGGTTTTGTCAGTTGAAAATACTGAGTGAGATCATTCCATTTTTATAAAATATATTGTTATACCTTACAGTATTAAGGTTTTTATATTTATTTGTATTTACCCCACTCAATCAGTACATGATGGCAGTTCCAATATAACAGCAATAATATCACTCATTGGCTTACTTTAGTCCAATAGTGAATTTATCAAATAACTATATTTTATTATTATTCAATTTATCTGTCATTAGGCGATTCCTGTGACGGGGTCATATCACTGTTGATCATTCTTTCAACTAGTGACTCTGGTTATATCACTGTTGATCATTCTTTCAACTAGTGATTCTAATTATAACACTGTTGATCATTCTCTCAACTAGTGTCTTTGGTCATATCACTGTTGATCATTCTTTCAACTAGTGACGCTGGACATGATGATGTCCTATGACATTACTTTGTCAAATATATTATTTATGGCACAAAAGCATGTAATTCAGAATCAATTATTTATAGAATATAAAAAGTTAATCGCTGTAAGTATAACAGGTAACCTTTTATGATTTTGGAAAACATTTGTAAATATAATTATATCACAAAAAGGTGATAAAACATTGATAAAAGAGTATGGACTCACAAACGGTGAGAAAAGATAAATGAACTCACATTGCAGATTTCTACAGGCAAAGTTTAATCTATAGATAAGCCTTGATATATTGCTGCTTCAATTTGGGCAGAGTCTAGCCTACTGATTAACCTAATAATAATTTACACAAACGGGGTTGTAACTATTACAGCAGTTACGACAATTCACGAGATTAAACCCTCACAACGATTAACAAGTGCAATACTTAACAATTCAATCGGATTCGCAACGAATAACAGAGCATAGTCTGAATTCGAACAGCACTCAAATATTCAAGTCGAAATCATGATGAATAACAAAGTATAAGCTCAATTTGAGCAGCACCCGGACAATCGTTGGATAGTTACAATCGATCGGACGTTGAATCGTAATAGCGATCGAGTTATTACCCTGATTGCGGCAGCGTTTCGAGGTGTGTGTGTGTTAATTGTGGTAAACAGAGCATAACTTCGTCTAATTTCCGACTTTGTTCGTCGTTCAAGTGCCCAGAAGCAAGTGCCAAGGCCTGCTATTTATACACGAAATTGGCCACGCTTACGGACCGTAAGCCTGAGCCCTTACGGTCCGTAAGGGACACCTATAATTCTTTGGCTTGCCCCCCACGGGACTAGGCATGATGAGTCAAAATTTGGTCCAATCAGATTTAAGCAACGAGTTATTTTAGATAATTATCAACTAGGGTTTGCCCCCCTTGAGTTTTAGGGGCCCTGATCCTGATTTCGATTGTTCTGAAACTTTCAGGGTTTGTGTAGAATTACTTGGGTGTCTTAATTAGGTTTTCCTATTGAATAAAATAATATAATAAATAGTGGTTTTGACGAGGGTTGTTACATAAATTAAGTCATGTAATGACAAACAAATAAGAAACGGCTTTTAAGGGTTACTATTAGCTAGTGATTAATAGTGAAAGGGTTGTAATGGGTCGATATTATGACCTGGGTCAGGTACGCAAAAATAAGTTGTTAGTTAAACATGTAATTTTGGTCAAATAATTAGTGAGAGTCCTTCGTCGTAAATGAGGGACTAAAAATGGCCAAAACGCCCTTGATAGGTAAATCAGGCAAACGACCCTTAGAGGTCGTTTAGATACTAGTATTATGATTATGTAACTCTTAGATATATGTAAGAGTTGTAAGTATAAACCTTGAGGATCAAATGCCTAAGAACGGGTCAATTACGTAGAATGACTATCCAAAGGGTAAAATTAAGGATAACGGTCCATTATGTTAAATCCACCACAAAATAGTTGTGGTGGAATATAAGAGGCTATTTAAAAATGGAAATACGAAGTGTAGAAAGAGAAGTGCGAGTTTGATGCTTAAATGCATGAAAATCGCTCTAAATGGATCAAAATGAGTAGATATGCAAAACGGGTTAAGATTTCATATGAAACCCGTAATTTGAACCTTAAATATTGGTAAGTGAATATAACATGATGTCCATGGTATTTTAAAGGTGATAAACAAGTTTGATTGATAAAATCACGAACGGGTCAAAAGTGTTAAAATTGAATTTCAAGCCAAAAGCTTGAAATCTAAAATTTTGTAAATTCAGATGTTGGATTTTTACTCCATGAGATGGAGAATTAAATTACGAACGCGTAGGAAAAAGAATTGCATAAAACGGATAAGTAGACAAAAAGTTATGACACTTTGAAGTTCGTTTTTCGATTAAAACTATAGCTGGGCATATGCAGCACCAGCATCAACACATTCTGTCGAAATGGAGGCGTGGCGTCGCGCGACGCCTAAAGGGTTTTACCGTCGCGCGTGGCGACGAGGTAAAATCTTGAAATTTTTGTTTATTTTGATTATTTGACCCAATTACCTTGTCACACCCCCAAAATCCACCTGCGGAGTACTACCGCTTGGAGGAGTGACTGACCAGGATCCAGCCACCAATCATATTGAACAGGCATATAAGTAGTTATAAAATCCAACCAATACAATTGGTGTTCAAACAAAACATAGTTTAAGTTGCAAGCGGAAGCATAAGATTTAAAACCAAAACATAAGTTCAATTGTTTCCAAGTTTAACATGGCACGCAGCTATCCATGTCCCACAACGACTCTCCCCCGTGCAAGCTCCAGCTAAGTACCTAGGGTCCTGCAAAGCATGTAGTAACGAGTCAACAACAAGTTGAGTGAGTTCACGGTTGGGTGTTCGTTTTAAGTTGTTTCGAAAACAGTTTCCTTTATCTGGCATCCTGCCGTGGGGGTTACCCCATGTTTAAAAACGTGACTTGTTTATTCCCGGTTACTCTGGCATTCCAGCCGTGGGGGCTACCCCGTGTTAGTTATCTGGCATTTCGGCCGTGGGGGCTACCCCATGTATACACTAGACTCGTTACCATATCGACTGCTGACTGTAGTCATGTTTATGTGCCCTGAAACTGTCAATGTCTATCATCATTGACGTGCCCCAGATCCATTAGTTCACGCCCGTCCTCTGCGGCACGGTGTGAGGTTTGTCAGACCTAAATAGCGCTATCTAACTAATGACCCGCTCGCCATTGGCCCGGCGATTAAGTCGATATAAAAGGAGGGACTTCGTGATAGAGTTTTGGTCTAGTACGAGTTATCTGTCCGTGAGGACGAGGAAATTACATTCCTGAACCATTGCTGTCCTACCCAAGGAGGACGAGGAATCTACGTTCCTTAACCCCATTCCCAACCCAGGGAATCCCATGCTTTGTAGAGGGTGTGAACTCACCTTGGTTTGCTCGGCAGATACACAGAAGAGTCAATCAAGTTGTAAATGGTCAACTACGTCCTAACATAGATACCATTCAAGTCAGGTTCGTATCCATGTGGTGCACATATGTTCTACACGTATTGTACACAAGTAACAATCATGGCATACATATCTAGTATGGCAGTTCAACAACAGTTCGCAACAAGTTCCACAGTAACATTCATGTAATAACCAAAGTCTAAGTGTGCGGCCCAAACAGTTGGTCTCGTAATAGCACGCAAGCCCAAAACACGCATTCAACAGTAACACAAGAAGCCCATAAGTCTGGCCCAAATACCCAAACCCGTAGCAGTGTGGGAGTCCAAATAGTGTGTACATGCATATGGTATCGAGTCGAGACTGTGCGGTCTCGAGTGTAGCTTACAAGATCTCGAGTCGCAACCGAGGTAGGTTCGGGTCATGCATGTATTGGTCTCGAGTCGCAACCGGACTCACAAGCATGGTCTAGGGTCATGATGTTTGTGTGATGATCATGTGTGGTCTCGAGTCGAGACTAGGGGTTCTCGACTCGCAACCTATGTCGCAATCTATGTTCTCGAGTTATCATGTTCATGGTCTCGAGTCAGAACCAGGGGTCTCGACCCCCCAGCAACTGCTGATTCTGCATAGTTGTACTATCCAATGGAAATTTGATTTCATGCAACATTATGTACTATCCATTTAAACATGTTTTCTTGTCTAACAATTTACTAAAATGGATCAAACAATCAAATTTCAAATATTCATAATACATTCATAGCACATTCATGTTGTTCTTCATATATTCAAATAGTTCATCATTTTAGGGTTTTTGTTTTACAACATGCTTCATCAATAAAGTTACTAGTATTAATCATAGTCACAACACATTCATATCATACTATCTAATACACATATGCAAGCCGGTTCCATGAACACCCACATTTAATGGTTTGAATCACATTTAGACACAAGATATCATAAGCTCATTGTGCAATATATCCAAATCAAAGCATATTAGCCGAATACATCATATACATAACATCATCATACAAAATAAATACCTAGCATGCATCACTAACCTACATCATTACATATCCACACCTTTAATCATGTATAAACTTAGCAAGCAAACATATTATTATAATCATCAACCCAAACACAAAACACAACATGAATCACTAACCGGTTAGGGGATAGGAAGGGTGAACTCCAAATGCTGATTCCAAGCTTGAACCGAAGACTCTAGTGTTAACCGATTGGATCCGAGAATGAGGGAGTGGAGGTTTGTGCTTCTAGGGTTTTAGTGAGAGAGAAAGTAGGAGAGTGTGTGTGGTTTGCCCAAGAAGATGGCAAAGATGGCTAGGAGTGTAATATATATACTAGTTCTACATGGTGCACCCTAATGGGTTTCGGGTGTGATTAAATGGCCCAACCGGCCCAACTGTTACTGTTCACTCGAGACCGCATGGTCTCGAGTCGTGTCCTTGTGTCTTGGTTCACATAATCACACTCATACATACAAGCATAACACATAATCACATAATTTCACTTAGGTCATTCATTGAATCAACAAGTTAACTAATCACATAGTGTTCATGCATGTTACATAGAGATACAATGAAAGGTTCTAAGTTTCGAGTTGTCACACCCTAATGGGTTTCGGGTGTGATTAAACGGCCCAACCGGCCCAACTGTTACTGTTCACTCGAGACCGCATGGTCTCGAGTCGTGTCCTTGTGTCTTGGTTCACATAATCACACTCATACATACAAGCATAACACATAATCACATAATTTCACTTAGGTCATTCATTGAATCAGCAAGTTAACTAATCACATAGTGTTCATGCATGTTACCTAGAGATACAATGAAAGGTTCTAAGTTTCGAGTTGTCACATCATCCCCGAGTTGAAAGAAATTTCGTCCCGAAATTTGGTAAGCACTCACTGAGGAAGCTAGTTAAGTTGTATGGTTTTCCCGGTTTTCCTGGGGTGTCACATCCTCCCCCCGTTGATCTGGAATTTCGTCCCGAAATTCCGTAGCTTCAGCCTCAGTAGTGGTCGTACTGTTTGCGAACAGTTGGGGATACTTTTGTTTCATCTGATCTTCGCGCTCCCAGGTGAACTCTGGGCCGCGACGTGAGTTCCAACGAACTCGAACGAGAGGTATTCTAGTGTTCTTGAGGACCTTAACATCCTGGTCCGTGATTTCAACTGGTTCCTCGACGAATCGTAACTGCTCGTCGATAGTGAGTTCCTTCAGAGGAACTATGTGGGTCTCATCTGACAGACACTTCTTCAGATTCGACACGTGAAAAACGTTGTGAACTGCACCGAGTTCTGCTGGTAAGTTTAGTCTGTAGGCCACCCTGCCTATCTTCTCAATGATTTCAAATGGTCCAACGTATCGTGGGTTAAGTTTGCCTCGTTTACCAAAACGAACCACACCCTTCCAGGGTGAAACTTTGAGTAATACCCGCTCCCCAACCTGGAGCTCAAGTGGTTTCCTGCCCTTATCGGCGTAGGCTTTCTGATGGTCTCGAGCGGCCGCCATGCGTTGTCGTATTTGAGCAATCCGTTCAGTAGTGTCTACCACATGTTCCGGACCAGTGATTTGACTATCCCCCACCTCTGCCCAACAAAGAGGTGACCGACATTTACGCCCGTACAATGCCTCAAACGGAGCAACTTTAATGCTGGTGTGGTAGCTGTTATTGTACGAGAATTCCACAAGTGGCAGATGCTTTTCCCAGCTGTTGCCAAAGTCGATTACACATGCACGAAGCATGTCTTCTAAGGTTTGGATAGTGCGCTCGGACTGCCCGTCCGTCTGAGGGTGATACGCTGTGCTCATATCTAAACGTGAGCCAAAGGACTTGTGCATTGCTTGCCACAGCTCTGAAGTAAAACGTGCATCTCGATCGGAGATGATAGAGGTGGGCACCCCGTGCCTCGAAACAACTTCCTTGAGGTATGTTTCCGCTAGAGTGGAGAATTTATCCGTCTCCTTGATCGCCAAGAAGTGTGCGAACTTTGTGAGTCGATCCACGATCACCCAAATAGTATCATTTCCGCGCTGAGATCTAGGTAGGCCAGTAACGAAGTCCATGGAGATTTGCTCCCATTTCCATTGTGGTATTTCTGGTTGTTGCAGTAAACCTGAGGGCTTCTGATATTCTGTCTTGACTCGCGCACAAGTCAAACACTTGCTGACGTAAGTTGCTATATGGGCCTTCATGCTAGGCCACCAATACATAGTTTTAATATCGTGGTACATCTTATCCGAACCAGGGTGTACCGAGTAGCGGGACTTGTGTGCCTCATCCATCACAAGCTCTCGTAGGTTGCCATAGAGTGGAACCCAAATGCGTCCTGTTACGTAGTAAGCACCGTCCTCCTTCTGTTCTAAGCGTTGTCTTGACCCGTGTAGGGCTTCAGCCCTGACGTTTTCTGGTTTCAGTGCTTCCATCTGAGCAGCTCGTATTTGGGAAGGAAGACTAGAATGGATCGTGAGTTGTAAAGCTCTCACGCGCTTAGGCGCAGTGTCCTTTCGACTGAGGGCGTCAGCCACAACATTGGCCTTGCCCGGGTGATACCTGATGGAGCACTCGTAGTCATTCAGTAGCTCGACCCACCGTCGTTGTCGCATATTCAGTTCTTTCTGTTTGAATATGTGCTCTAGGCTCCTGTGGTCGGTGTAGATGGCGCACTTGGTACCGTACAGGTAATGTCGCCATAACTTAAGTGCGAAAATTACAGCTCCCAGCTCTAAATCGTGTGTAGTGTAGTTCTTCTCGTGAACTTTGAGTTGTCGTGAGGCGTAGGCTATGACTTTATCTCGTTGCATCAATACACAGCCAAGGCCTTGAATTGATGCGTCGCAGTAAACCACAAAATCGTCTGTGCCCTTTGGCAGTGAAAGGATAGGTGCACTACAGAGTCTATCCTTTAGATGCTGAAAGGCTAACTCCTGTGCATTTCCCCAGCGATAAACAACGCCTTTCTGTGTTAATGAAGTGAGGGGCTGCGCGATCTTAGAAAAATCCTTAATGAATCTCCTGTAGTATCCTGCCAATCCCAAGAATTGGCGAATTTCCTTTGGTATTCGAGGTGCAGGCCAGTTCTTAATAGAGTCTACCTTGGATGGATCAACGTGAATCCCATCCTTGTTTACCACGTGGCCTAGGAAATGGACCTCACGAAGCCAGAAGTCGCACTTCGAGAACTTTGCGTAAAGCTGTTCGGTTCGAAGGAGTTCCAGAATAAGTCGTAGATGCTGCTCATGTTCCCCCTGACTCTTAGAATAGATCAGGATGTCGTCGATGAAGACTATAACGAATTTGTCCAGGTATGGCTTGCACACTCGGTTCATCAAGTCCATGAAAACTGCAGGTGCGTTTGTCAGCCCAAACGGCATGACCAAAAACTCATAGTGCCCATAACGAGTTCTAAAGGCTGTCTTAGAGACATCCTCTTCTCGAACTCTCAGCTGGTGATATCCCGATCTCAGATCGCTCTTTGAATAGTAGCTTGACCCCTGCAACTGGTCGAACAAGTCGTCAATACGTGGTAGAGGATAACGATTCTTCACAGTTACTTTGTTGAGTTCACGGTAGTCGATACACATTCTGAAGGTACCGTCCTTCTTCTTCACAAATAGCACGGGAGCTCCCCAGGGCGATGAACTAGGACGAATAAAACCCTTATCCAAGAGTTCTTGTAGTTGCGTAGAGAGTTCTTCCAACTCCGATGGGGCTAAACGATAAGGCGCACGGGCTATAGGCGCAGCTCCAGGAGCTAGTTCAATCTGAAACTCGACTTGGCGATGGGGTGGAAGACCAGGTAATTCCTCAGGGAATACCTCAGGATAGTCACATACAATTGGAAAATCTTCTATCTTCTTCTCTTTCTCTGAGGTGTCAGTAACGAGAGCCAAAACGGCAGCGTGGCCCTTTCGTAAGCACTTCTGGGCCTTAAGGAGAGAGATGATGTTCTCAACAGCACTCCTCTTGTCGCCACGAATTATGAGAGGTTTACTACCGGAACCAGGAATACGAACGATCTTCTCGTTGCATAGGATCTCTGCTCGGTGTTGGGATAACCAATCCATTCCAATGACAACGTCAAAACTACCCAAGACGATAGGAATAAGGTCAATAGAGAAGGTCTGGTTAGCGAGAATAAGTTTGCAACCTTTGACTACGTGTGAGGCCTCCAAACTCTTACCATTAGCTAGATCTACAGTGTGCTTGTTGCTCAAGGGTGTTGGAATACGCTTAAGCATTTGACTAACTTCTAGTGACACATAGCTAGTATCGGCACCCGAATCAAATAAAACTGTAAAATAAAAGTCGTCGAGAAGGAACTTACCCGTTACCACGTTGGGGTCATTCCTTGCTTCACCTTGGCCAATCACGAACACTCGCCCTCTGGTGTGACACCCCAGGAAAACCAGTGAACGATATAACCTACATAGCTTCCTCAGTGAGTGCGTACCAAATTTCGGGACGAAATTTCTTTTTAGTTGGGGATAATGTGACAACTCGTACTTTAGACTTATCTTGTAACGTTACATGCTTATGTGTGCTACATTGTGCGATTTAATGTTATATGTTATATTAGTGTATTTATTATGCTATGGATTATGTGAACGCACAACACTACATACCCGATCGTACAAGCCCTTTGGGCCGTGTCACTTGTAATCGGACTCTAGGGTGGCCCAAGTGAGGGTCCGGCCTATCCACCTTACACGCTTAACATATGGGAGTGTGATAACCCTTTGACACTTTTACAAAAACACAATACACACACAAAACCCTAGCTCTCCTCTCTCTCTCTTTCGCAAACCGAAGGCAGCCAAGAAATTCCCCTCCACCGAAAGTCCTTGTGCTCGGATAAATCCCATCTTCCCTTAAATCGTAGTGTATTGCTTTTGGTTTCATGATTTCTGTTGTGTTATGTGTGTTACATGATATTGTATTTTCCATGATCCGATACGATGATTAGGATTGTATGGTGAACAATAATAGTTATATGATAATATGCTATGAACCGGATTGAATGTTGATAAATGTAATCGGCTGTTATATTGATGGATAATCATGTGCTAGTGAATCGGGTTATGCATGTAATCGGCTTGTATGTGGTTGTTATGTTTTAAGGTTTGATCCAACTAAATAGTGAGGAATTAATTAGTGTTCATGTCTTGTTGTTAGGGTTCATAAGAATTGGTGATGAAATCCCATGTTTGATCGATAATATGCAAAACTGTTAATTGTTAATTGATTGTGTGCAAGTATGGAAATTTTGTAATTGATTGCATGAATTATGGAAGTTAGTTAAACTGATCGCACAACACAAGCCAGTCGGTCGCACATCATGGCTGGATCACACAAGTTTCCTGACCGCACAAGATGGCCCAATCGCACAAGATCCTTTGGATCAAACTGTTGTTATGTTGTTGAGCAGTTGGGCCGACCAGCCCAGATAGAACCGCACAAGCCCACTTCCGATCGCACAACCCAACTCAGCCGCACAAGGCTAACCGGGTCGCACAAGATTGTCTGGATCGCACAAAGGACCATGATCGCACAAGCTGACTGTTTTGGGCCGAGACTTTTGTGTGAACTTCTTAACTGTGGGCCGTATGTTAATTGTTGGGTTGGGCTACAACACAAACCGGATCGCACAAGGCACGCATGTACTATTTAATTTGGGCCGAGTATGTTAGTGGATTGTTTATGTATATGGGCCGGGGTATTGGATCGCACAACATGTTGTGGATCGCACAACATGTTGGGCCAGATATTATTGGGTTTCTTGATATTACTTGACTGCTAAGATGTTGCCATGATCAATACGTGTTAGTAACGTGTAGACTTGTATGATTTATACGTGCATTACTTGAAGTCAAAACCTGACTTGTGTGGTAACCCTGTTAGGACGTGGTTGACCACCCTTAGTTCAAGAACTCTTTCCTTTGTGTATCTGCCGAGCAACCCAAGGTGAGTTCACACAGCCAAGGCACGGGGTTCCCAGGGTGGGAATGGGATTGGATGATTATTTCGTGCGTACCTAGTTAATGGAACCTAATGATATAGTCCTCAGGGTGAGGATGGCAAATGATAAGATACGGCTAGACTAGTATACCTACTTGAACTGATCTTCGCACACACGCCAAGGGTTGGCTGCGATAATTATGACTGATCTTCGCACACATGCCTCAGGAAGGCTGCGAACTATACATACTAGAACTTCGCACACATGCCAGGGTGGCCAGCGATACAAATATACATAGTCTAGGATATTTGGGAGTATTAACCCAAATCTTCGCATACATGCCGAAAGGGCCCGCGATGGAAATCAATACTATACATGAACAATGAACGAACATAATACGACTCATACTATTACTATTACTGAACTTACTTTCTGTGAACTCGCTCAACTAGTTGTTGACTCTCTGCTGCATGCCTTGCAGGACCTTAGGTACATTATGGAGCTTGCACAAGGAGGAGCAGGTCGTTGTGGGCAACAGATTGATAAACACTTATTACGTTACAAACATTTATACTTATGATTGGGTTTTACTTTAATGCTTCCGCTACACTTATTCACATTGGTTTTTGATGAACATCAATCATGTCGTGATGAATTATTTTATCTACTTATATTATTAAATGCTATGTTTGATATGATTGATGGCTTGATCCTGGTCATGTCACGCTCCCAAGCGGTGGTACTCCGCGTGTGGGATTTTGGGGGTGTGACAGATTGGTATCAGAGCCATTGGTTATAGAGAACTTGGTTTTAATATGGGAAAACGTTTTTATTAAAACCAGACTATAACCCGAACAATGCTCTCAACGATCCACAACGACGCTTCGCTCCACGTGCAAGACTCGACATCCTAGGTAATAAGGTTTATGTTTACTACCTGCATGCTAGAATTATATAGAACTTTGCTCGCATTACGTTTAGATACACATGACTTTATTACATGAGAATACCTACGTGCTTACACTTTTCTGTCATCGCCCTACTCGCGAACCTTTCTCACTTACGCTACTTTTACTATGAAGATCATGTCTGGACGAATTAACATGACTCAAGCCCAGCTAGAGGCACTCGTTCAAGCTCAAGTTGCTGCGGCACTTGCAGCTGCTCAAGCAGGTAGTATATCCTGTAGTCATAACTCACACTAGGATCTTTAGATCCTACACTCCTAAACTAGCCCTTGTATTTAAACTTTGCCCTATTCGTACACAATAGGTCAACCAGCGCAGCAGCAAGTTTGCACCTTTAAGAACTTCATGGACTGTCGTCCAAGTACTTTCAGCGGCACGGAGGGGGCAGTGGGACTCCTCCACTGGTTTGAAAAGCTCGAGTCTGTGTTCGAGATGTGTGAATGCACTGAGGCTCGCAGGGTGAAATACGCCACTGGCACGCTAGAAGGAATAGCACTAACTTGGTGGAACGCCCAAGTTCAGATCTTAGGGTTGGCAGCTGCTAACGCCACACCCTGGAACGATTTCAAGGAACTCATTAAGAGGGAATACTGCACACGTGATGACATCCACAAGTTGGAGAACAAGCTTTATCACTTGAAAATGACGGGGTCAGAGATTGAAGCCTATACGAAACGATCAAACGAACTGGCCATTCTGTGTCCAACTATGGTGGACCCTCCAGTGAAGCGCATTGAGTTGTATCTCAAGGGACTTGCGCCAGAAATCCAGAGCCATGTTACATCGGCAAACCTCGACAACATCCAAGACATCCAGCGTCTTGCTCATCGACTCACCGATCAGGCAGTAGAACAGAACAAGCTGCCCAAACGCGTCAGTGCAACTACTACTCCAGCTGCTACTTCTGCTACACCCAACGACAACAAACGGAAATGGGATGGGGATTCCAGCAGGGGATCAGTTTCCGCTCAGTCTCAAGCACAGCAGCGCAAGACTAATGACTACCAGAGTCCGAATCAGTAATCATCTGGCAGTCAGGGGCAGGGTGGATACCGGGGAGTTCACCCACTATGTAACAAGTGTAACAGACACCACAGTGGAAGGTGTCGTAAAGAACGTTGTCAGAGATGTCTCAAGCTAGGGCACGAAGCCAAAGATTGTAGGAGCTCACGACCTGCGAACCAGAATCAGCAACTTCCGCCACCGGTTCCTCAAAACCCACAGCAGCAGCAGCCACAGCGTGGAAACCGGGGATGTTTCCAGTGTGGGGCAGAAGGTCACTACAAACGCGATTGTCCTCAGTTGAACCAGAACCAGAACCGCAACAACAACAATAACCAGGGCAACTGGCACAACAACGGTGGAAACAACAACAACAATGGCAACGAGGCAAGGGGTCGAGCTTTCGTGTTAGGACGAGGAGATGCAGTGAACGATCCCAACGTAGTTATGGGTAAGTTTCTCCTCGATGATATTTATCTTACTGTTTTATTTGATTCGGGTGTGGATACAAGTTATATTTCTGTGAAAGCCAGTAAATTGTTAAAACGTACACCAACACCCCTAAACACCAAACACGTCGTAGAACTAGCTAATGGTAAGAGCCTAGAAGCCACACAAGTAGTCAGGGGTTGTAGTATTGTCTTAGCCGGCCAGGCTTTCTCCATCGACCTTATTCCCATAGTCTTGGGAAGTTTCGATATCGTCATAGGGATGGATTGGTTGTCCCAACATCAGGCAGAGATCTTATGCAGTGAGAAGATCATTCGTATTCCACGTTCTGGTCAAGAACCTCTCGAAGTTCAAGGTGACAAGAGTGGTGCTGTGGTTGGCATCATCTCTTTCTTGAAGGCTCAGAAGTGTTTGCGGAAGGGTCACACCGCAATCTTGGCACTCGTTACAGACGCATCAGCAAAGGAAAAGAAATTGGAGGATATTCCAATTTTTCGCGACTACCCTCAGATGTTTCCTGAAGATTTACCTGGATTACCGCCTCATCGTCAGGTCGAATTTCAAATCGAGCTCGCTCCAGGAGCAGCACCCATAGCTCGCGCACCATATCGTCTAGCTCCATCAGAATTGGAGGAACTGTCAAAGCAGCTACAAGAGCTCTTGGAAAAGGGCTTCATTCGTCCAAGCTCTTCGCCATGGGGAGCTCCAGTACTTTTCGTGAAAAAGAAAGACGGTACGTTCAGAATGTGCATCGACTACCGTGAATTGAACAAGGTAACGGTGAAGAACCGTTATCCTCTTCCACGCATAAACGACTTATTCGACCAGTTGCAAGGGTCGTGTTACTACTCCAAGATAGACTTGAGGTCTGGTTACCATCAGCTGAGAGTCCGAGAGGAGCACGTCTCCAAAACCGCATTCAGAACTCGTTACGGTCACTACGAGTTTCTTGTCATGCCGTTCGGGTTAACGAACGCGCCTGCCGTATTTATGGATCTTATGAATAGGGTGTGCAAACCCTATCTTGACAAGTTTGTCATTGTCTTCATCGACGACATTCTGATCTACTCCAAGAGTCAGGAGGAACACGAGCAGCATCTACGCCTTATTTTGGAACTTCTTCGAAAGGAACAGCTGTACGCTAAGTTTTCGAAATGTGACTTCTGGCTTCGTGAAGTCCACTTTCTAGGCCACGTAGTAAACAAGGATGGGATTCATGTCGATCCATCCAAGGTAGACTCGATCAGGAACTGGCCTGCACCACGTACTCCAACGGAAATACGCCAATTCTTGGGTTTGGCGGGTTACTACAGACGGTTTATTAAAGACTTTTCAAAGGTTTCTCAGCCGCTTACGCTACTGACACAGAAGGGTGTCACCTATCGCTGGGGAGAGCCCCAGGAGACTGCTTTTCAGCACCTAAAGGATAGACTTTGCAGTGCACCTATCCTCTCCTTGCTAGAGGGCACAGATGACTTCGTAGTATATTGTGACGCATCCATCCAGGGTCTTGGATGTGTGTTGATGCAGCGCGACAAGGTCATTGCTTACGCCTCGCGCCAACTTAAGATTCACGAACGAAACTACACGACGCACGATTTAGAGCTGGGAGCTGTTGTTTTCGCACTTAAGATATGGCGACACTACCTGTACGGTACCAGGTGCACGATTTACACCGATCACAGGAGTCTCGAGCATATCCTTAAGCAAAAGGATTTGAACATGCGTCAACGACGATGGGTTGAACTACTGAACGATTACGAATGCTCTATCAAGTACCATCCAGGCAAGGCCAATGTTGTGGCTGACGCCCTCAGTCGGAAAGACACTTTACCTCGGCGCGTGCGAGCGCTACAGCTTACGATTCAGTCTAGCCTTCCTGCACAAATACGAGATGCTCAGGCAGAAGCATTGAAACCAGAAAACGTCAGGGCTGAAGCCCTACGCGGCTCAAGGCAACGATTAGAACAGAAGGCAGACGGCGCCTACTATGTAACGGGGCGTATTTGGGTCCCACTTTATGGCGGTCTACGCGAACTTGTAATGGATGAAGCTCACAAGTCTCGCTACTCGGTACATCCAGGGTCGGATAAGATGTACCACGACATCAGAACTACTTATTGGTGGCCTAGCATGAAGGCCCACATCGCTACCTATGTCAGCAAATGCTTGACCTGTGCGAGAGTCAAGGTCGAATACCAGAAACCAGCGGGCCTACTTCAGCAACCCACGATACCGCAATGGAAATGGGAAGAAATTTCCATTGATTTCGTTACAGGCCTACCTAGATCTCAGCGTGGGAATAATACCATATGGGTGATCGTGGATCGACTCACCAAGTCTGCACACTTCCTAGCTATAAAGGAAACGGATAAGTTCTCCCTCTCGCAGACGTCTATCTTAAAGAAGTTGTTTCGAGGCACGGGGTGCCCACTTCCATCATTTCGGATCGGGATGCACGATTCACGCCAGAGTTATGGCAAGCGATGCACAAATCTTTCGGCTCACGATTAGACATGAGCACAGCATATCATCCTCAGACGGATGGGCAGTCTGAGTGAACGATCCAAACTCTTGAAGACATGCTTCGGGCATGCGTTATTGATTTCGGCAACGGCTGGGAAAAGCATCTCCCTTTGGTGGAATTCTCATACAATAACAGCTATCACACCAGCATACAAGCCGCTCCATTCGAGGCATTGTACGGACGTAAATGCCGGTCACCTCTCTGTTGGGTAGAGGTGGGGGATAGTCAGATCACGGGTCCAGAGATTGTAGTGGACGCCACAGAAAAGATAGCACAGATACGACAACGCATGGCGGCAGCACGCGACCGTCAGAAAGCCTACGCGGACAAGCGTAGAAAACCATTGGAATTTCAGGTCGGGGACCGGGTTTTACTCAAAGTCTCACCCCTGGAAGGGTGTGGTTCGTTTTGGCAAACGGGGCAAACTCAATCCGCGGTATGTCGGACCATTCAAGATCATAGAGAAAATAGGCAAAGTAGCCTACAAGCTAAACCTACCAGCTGAACTCGGTGCAGTTCACAACGTCTTTTACGTGTCGAATCTGAAGAAGTGCCTGTCAGATGAGACCCTTATCATTCCTTTTAAGGAACTCACTATCGACGAGCGGTTGCAGTTTGTCGAGGAACCAGTTGAAATCACGGACCGGGATGTAAAGGTCCTCAAAAACAAGGGAATCCCTCTTGTTCGAGTACGTTGGAACTCCAAACGTGGCCCAGAGTACACCTGGGAACGCGAAGACAGGATGACAGAAAAGTACCCCCAGTTATTCGAAACCAATGCAACCACTACTGAGGCTGAAGCTACTACTGCGGAATTTCGGGACGAAATTCCAGATCAACGGGGGGGAGGATGTGACACCCCAGGAAAACCAGTGAACGATATAACCTACATAGCTTCCTCAGTGAGTGCGTACCAAATTTCGGGACGAAATTTCTTTTTAGTTGGGGATAATGTGACAACTCGTACTTTAGACTTATCTTGTAACGTTACATGCTTATGTGTGCTACATTGTGCGATTTAATGTTATATGTTATATTAGTGTATTTATTATGCTATGGATTATGTGAACGCACAACACTACATACCCGATCGTACAAGCCCTTTGGGCCGTGTCACTTGTAATCGGACTCTAGGGCGGCCCAAGTGAGGGTCCGGCCTATCCACCTTACACGCTTAACATATGGGAGTGTGATAACCCTTTGACACTTTTACAAAAACACAATACACACACAAAACCCTAGCTCTCCTCTCTCTCTCTTTCGCAAACCGAAGGCAGCCAAGAAATTCCCCTCCACCGAAAGTCCTTGTGCTCGGATAAATCCCATCTTCCCTTAAATCGTAGTGTATTGCTTTTGGTTTCATGATTTCTGTTGTGTTATGTGTGTTACATGATATTGTATTTTCCATCATCCGATACGATGATTAGGATTGTATGGTGAACAATAATAGTTATATGATAATATGCTATGAACCGGATTGAATGTTGATAAATGTAATCGGCTGTTATATTGATGGATAATCATGTGCTAGTGAATCGGGTTATGCATGTAATCGGCTTGTATGTGGTTGTTATGTTTTAAGGTTTGATCCAACTAAATAGTGAGGAATTAATTAGTGTTCATGTCTTGTTGTTAGGGTTCATAAGAATTGGTGATGAAATCCCATGTTTGATCGATAATATGCAAAACTGTTAATTGTTAATTGATTGTGTGCAAGTATGGAAATTTTGTAATTGATTGCATGAATTATGGAAGTTAGTTAAACTGATCGCACAACACAAGCCAGTCGGTCGCACATCATGGCTGGATCACACAAGTTTCCTGACCGCACAAGATGGCCCAATCGCACAAGATCCTTTGGATCAAACTGTTGTTATGTTGTTGAGCAATTGGGCCGACCAGCCCAGATAGAACCGCACAAGCCCACTTCCGATCGCACAACCCAACTCAGCCGCACAAGGCTAACCGGGTCGCACAAGATTGTCTGGATCGCACAAAGGACCCTGATCGCACAAGCTGACTGTTTTGGGCCGAGACTTTTGTGTGAACTTCTTAACTGTGGGCCGTATGTTAATTGTTGGGTTGGGCTACAACACAAACCGGATCGCACAAGGCACGCATGTACTATTTAATTTGGGCCGAGTATGTTAGTGGATTGTTTATGTATATGGGCCGGGGTATTGGACCGCACAACATGTTGTGGATCGCACAACATGTTGGGCCAGATATTATTGGGTTTCTTGATATTACTTGACTGCTAAGATGTTGCCATGATCAATACGTGTTAGTAACGTGTAGACTTGTATGATTTATACGTGCATTACTTGAAGTCAAAACCTGACTTGTGTGGTAACCCTGTTAGGACGTGGTTGACCACCCTTAGTTCAAGAACTCTTTCCTTTGTGTATCTGCCGAGCAACCCAAGGTGAGTTCACACAGCCAAGGCATGGGGTTCCTAGGGTGGGAATGGGATTGGATGATTATTTCGTGCGTACCTAGTTAATTGAACCTAATGATATAATCCTCAGGGTGAGGATGGCAAATGATAAGATACGGCTAGACTAGTATACCTACTTGAACTGATCTTCGCACACACGCCAAGGGTTGGCTGCGATAATTATGACTGATCTTCGCACACATGCCTCAGGAAGGCTGCGAACTATACATACTAGAACTTCGCACACATGCCAGGGTGGCCAGCGATACAAATATACATAGTCTAGGATATTTGGGAGTATTAACCCAAATCTTCGCATACATGCCGAAAGGGCCCGCGATGGAAATCAATACTATACATGAACAATGAACGAACATAATACGACTCATACTATTACTATTACTGAACTTACTTTCTGTGAACTCGCTCAACTAGTTGTTGACTCTCTGCTGCATGCCTTGCAGGACCTTAGGTACATTATGGAGCTTGCACAAGGAGGAGCAGGTCGTTGTGGGCAACGGATTGATAAACACTTATTACGTTACAAACATTAATACTTATGATTGGGTTTTACTTTAATGCTTCCGCTACACTTATTCACATTGGTTTTTGATGAACATCAATCATGTCGTGATGAATTATTTTATCTACTTATATTATTAAATGCTATGTTTGATATGATTGATGGCTTGATCCTGGTCATGTCACGCTCCCAAGCGGTGGTACTCCGCGCGTGGGATTTTGGGGGTGTGACATCTGGCACCATTGTTGTTGTTGTGGTTCCTATTGTTACCATTCCCCTGGTTGTTGTTGTTGTTCTGGTTCTGGTTCAGTTGGGGACAATCTTTCTTGAAGTGGCCTTCAGCTCCACACTGAAAGCACCCTTTGTTGTTACCCTGCTGCTGCCGCTGATTCTGTTGAGCTTGCTGACGATTCTGATTGGCGGGGTATAGGCTCCTGCAATCCTTTGCAGCGTGACCAGGCTTGTTGCACCGATGACAGTTGCCCCTGGTGCATGGCCCACTGTGGTGTAGGTTGCAGCGATTGCATTTGGGGTGATTCCCCTTGTACCCACCATGACTTTGACCACCAGACGATTGCTGACTGGGGCTCTTGTAGTCATCAGTCTTTCTCTTCTGAGACTGAGATTGCACAGAAGTTGAACCCTTGCTTGAAGCTCCATCCCATTTCCGTTTGTTGTCACTAGAGGTACCAGAAGTAGTTGCAACACCTATGCGCTTCGGTAACTTGTTCTGCTCCACCGCCTGATCAGTAAGACGGTGAGCCAACTGAACAACCTGCTGGATAGTGGCCAGGTTTGCTGAAGTCACATGACTTTGGATTTCTGGCACCAACCCCTTGAGATAGAGTTCAGTTCGCTTAAACGGAGGGTCCACCATAGTAGGACACAATAAGGCAAGCTCATGCGATCTCTTAGTATACGCCTCAATTTCTGACCCCGTCATCTTGAGGTTGTAGAACTCGTCTTCCAGCTTATGAATGTCATCACGACTGCAGTATTCCTCCCTGATCATTTCCTTGAAGGTTTCCCATGGGGTGGCGTTGGCTGCAACCAACCCCAGCATTTGAACTTGAGCGTTCCACCACGTGAGGGCTAAACCCTCGAGAGTACCGGTAGCATACTTCACCATGCGCGCTTCGGGGCATTCACACATTTTGAACACAGATTCTAGTTTCTCAAACCAGTGGAGGAGACCTACTGATCCTTCAGTTCCGCTAAAAGTAGTGGGTCGGCAGTCCATAAAGGTCTTAAAGGTGCACACCGGTGGCTGAGCATGTTGACCTATCGTGGGCGAAAGAAAAGACAGAGTTTAACACAAAGGTTGGTTCACGTGAGTAGGATCCTAAAGATCCTAAAATGAGTTCGGACTGCAGGATATACCTCCTGCGTATGCAGCTGCAAGTGCTGCGGCAACTCGTTCGTTAATCAGAGCCGTCAACTGGGCTTGAGTCATGTTAACGCGTCCACTCATGATCTTCATATAAGAGGGAAACATGAGTGAGAGAGGTTCGCGAATGTGCGATGGCAGAAGGGAGTAAGCACACACGTGTTCAAGCAATAGTAGTTATACTAACCAGTCATACCATAAGCAATGTACTATGTAACTAAGAAGTAGGCAATATATACATGGATCATATCACCTAGAATGTCGAGCCTTGCATGTGGAGTGAAGCGTCGTTGTGGACCGTTGAACACTGTACAGGTTATAGTCTGGTTTTAACAAAAACGTTTCTCCTTTATTAAAACCAAGTTCACTATAACCAATGGCTCTGATACCAATTTGTCACACCCCCAAAATCCACCTGCGGAGTACTACCGCTTGGAGGAGTGACTGACCAGGATCCAGCCACCAATCAAATTGAACAGGCATATAAGTAGTTATAAAATCCAACCAATACAATTGGTGTTCAAACAAAACATAGTTTAAGTTGCAAGCGGAAGCATAAGATTTAAAACCAAAACATAAGTTCAATTGTTTCCAAGTTTAACATGGCACGCAGCTATCCATGTCCCACAACGACTCTCCCCCGTGCAAGCTCCAGCTAAGTACCTAGGGTCCTGCAAAGCATGTAGTAACGAGTCAACAACAAGTTGAGTGAGTTCACAGTTGGGTGTTCATTTTAATTTGTTTCGAAAAGAGTTTCCTTTATCTGGCATCCTGCCGTGGGGGTTACCCCATGTTTAAAAACGTGACTTGTTTATTCCCGGTTACTCTGGCATTCCAGCCGTGGGGGCTACCCCGTGTTAGTTATCTGGCATTTCGGCCGTGGGGGCTACCCCATGTATACACTAGACTCGTTACCATATCGACTGCTGACTGTAGTCATGTTTATGTGCCCTGAAACTGTCAATGTCTATCATCATTGACATGCCCCAGATCCATTAGTACACGCCCGTCCTCTGCGGCACGGTGTGAGGTTTGTCAGACCTAAATAGCGCTATCTAACTAATGACCCGCTCGCCATTGGCCCGGCGATTAAGTCGATATAAAAGGAGGGACTTCGTGATAGAGTTTTGGTCTAGTACGAGTTATCTGTCCGTGAGGACGAGGAAATTACATTCCTGAACCATTGCTGTCCTACCCAAGGAGGACGAGGAATCTACGTTCCTTAACCCCATTCCCAACCCAGGGAATCCCATGCTTTGTAGAAGGTGGGAACTCACCTTGGTTTGCTTGGCAGATACACAGAAGAGTCAATCAAGTTGTAAATGGTCAACTACGTCCTAACATAGATACCATTCAAGTCAGGTTCGTATCCAAGTGGTGCACGTATGTTCTACACGTATTGTACACAAGTAACAATCATGGCATACATATCTAGTATGGCAGTTCAACAATAGTTCGCAACAAGTTCCACAGTAACATTCATGTAATAACCAAAGTCTAAGTGTGCGGCCCAAACAGTTGGTCTCGTAATAGCACGCAAGCCCAAAACACGCATTCAACAGTAACACAAGAAGCCCATAAGTCCGGCCCAAATACCCAAACCCGTAGCAGTGTGGGAGTCCAAATAGTGTGTACATGCATATGGTCTTGAGTCGAGACTGTGCGGTCTCTAGTCGAGACTGTGCGGTCTCGAGTGTAGCTTACAAGATCTCGAGTCGCAACCGAGGTGGGTTCGGGTCATGCATGTATTGGTCTCGAGTCGCAACCGGACTCGCAAGCATGGTCTCGGGTCATGATGTTTGTGTGATGATCATGTGTGGTCTCGAGTCGAGACTAGGGGTTCTCGACTCGCAACCTGTGTCGCAATCTATGTTCTCGAGTTATCATGTTCATGGTCTCGAGTCAGAACCAGGGGTCTCGACCCCCCAGCAACTGCTGATTCTGCACAGTTGTACTATCCAATGGAAATTTGATTTCATGCAACATTATGTACTATCCATTTAAACATGTTTTCTTGTCTAACAATTTACTAAAATGGATCAAACAATCAAATTTCAAATATTCATAACACATTCATAGCACATTCATGTTGTTCTTCATATATTCAAATAGTTCATCATTTTAGGGTTTTTGTTTTACAACATGCTTCGTCAATAAAGTTACTAGTATTAATCATAGTCACAACACATTCATATCATACTATCTAATACACATATGCAAGCCGGTTCCATGAACACCCACATTTAATGGTTTGAATCACATTTAGACACAAGATATCATAAGCTCATTGTGCAATATATCCGAATCAAAGCATATTAGCCGAATACATCATATACATAACATCATCATACAAAATAAATACCTAGCATGCATCACTAACCTACATCATTACACATCCACACCTTTAATCATGTATAAACTTAGCAAGCAAACATATTATCATAATCATCAACCCAAACACAAAACACAACATGAATCACTAACCGGTTAGGGGATAGGAAGGGTGAACTCCAAATGCTGATTCCAAGCTTGAACCGAAGACTCTAGTTTAAACGATTGGATCCGAGAATGAGGGAGTGGAGGTTTGTGCTTCTAGGGTTTTAGTGAGAGAGAAAGTAGGAGAGTGTGTGTGGTTTGCCCAAGAAGATGGCAAAGATGGCTAGGAGTGTAATATATATACTAGTTCTACATGGTGCACCCTAATGGGTTTCGGGTGTGATTAAACGGCCCAACCGGCCAAACTGTTACTGTTCACTCGAGACCGCATGGTCTCGAGTCGTGTCCTTGTGTCTTGGTTCACATAATCACACTCATACATACAAGCATAACACATAATCACATAATTTCACTTAGGTCATTCATTGAATCAACAAGTTAACTAATCACATAGTGTTCAAGCATGTTACATAGAGATACAATGAAAGGTTCTAAGTTTCGAGTTGTCACATACCTTGTTGTACTTGTTATTTAACCATCAAAACTAACTTTTAAGCTGGTTTTGATCATAGGTGAAAGTTGAGAGTCCCGTATGAAGATCAAGCGACGAACAAGAACCGAACACACATTAAATGAAGCTTCCGCGTTAAACCTTGTTTTGTTTTGTTATAAATGAATTATGTAAACACTTACAACTATGTCTTGAAAAGTAAAACATATGGGAATATAGGCATGACAAGTTTTTGGAAAGTCGCATTTTTAGCATTTAAAATGCGTATTCTATTATTAGAATTTTGATTAATTGAGACGGGTGTTACAAGTTGGTAATCAGAGCTCACGGTTAAAGAGTAAAGCGTGTTCGGTTCGAGGCTTGATCGCAAATCCGGTAAGTACATGTATATTAATGGTTTGGTGTGAGTTAAAATGTTGTGAACAACACATAGGGTTATCGTGTGAAACACGTTACACCAATCAAATCGATAAATGATAGATATATTTAACGAAATTACGTGCGTTGACACATATAGTAAAAAGCCTTGTATTACAATATGGGCGTTTATTAATGTCGAAATTACTAACTTTGGTAAATGTTGAGTTGAAGGACACCCGCATCTGAAGATGAAGAGGGTTGAACGAATTGTGGATATAATGGTGGAATGGTCCGAGGTATGACAAGCAGAGCATACTCATTGAGGACATAAATCGCGTGACGATCGCGAACAAACTTAACGGCAAGAGAAGCCCGTTAGGGAAAGCATTACTAGGTGCACGCTTTTATATTTAATCGCACAAGTAGTAATATGCAACAAACACGTAGGGGATAACAATTGCATATATCTGATAAAACCTGAATAGGATATCTATTCAGGATGATGTTTCCAAGAAAAGTTTAACAGAAATATGTGTTATTCACGATGATGAATAACAAAGAAATAATAGTATTAGTTCATATGGAAACTTGGACAAGGGGTAAATATCCAAGTGGAAAACTCTCAATATAATGCTATTGAGAAAAGTAGCGATCACATTAACGAATATGATTATATAATAGTTCGATAGAAAAGAAAAACATTTTATATGTTCAGATGTAAAACTAGGATAAACTAATGATTATTGTTTTGCAATTAAATAAAGTTTCACTAAATGAAATCAGAGATATGAAATAAATAGAGGCGTTACTTACATAGGGTGTGATGTAAAAACTATAAAAAGGTCATGTGTATCATGTGTTGATCGCTTACTCTGGCCAAGTAAGTAGTGGCATACGATATCATGAACTTCTTGTAGCGGACACATTTACATCCGATGTAGTAAGGACGGGGTGAGTGGGACAAATTAAAAGTACCCAAATGAATCAAATGAGCAAAATATTTAATAATAATGTAAACGCATAGCTGGGCGACGGAAGCGTGTTACATTAGGATAACGAGCCCGAGAGATGGGACAAGGATTAATGTAAAAGAAGATATAAATGAATGACCTAAGAAAAATTCGCGAAAATGAGTCATTTTGGACGAAAGATCCATGGTTGACAAAATGGGCAGGTAAAACCAAAGTGTAGATGATCCGCAGGGTCATAAAAACGAAGGTACTGCCCACACGAAAAAGATAATCAATGTTGTTAACTTTGGTCGTAATAAAGTAAGGATGACGATGATAATCGCCACTCATAATCTATAAGGCCGTCAATGATGGTCACATAAAGAATAAAAGACATGATTGAATAAAAGCGATGGATTTTGGTAAGACGATCAAATGAATCAAAATGAACTCTTAATGCATACCGGAAGGGTTGCAATAATTATGACTTTAGTAAAACACCCGGTTGATGGGTAAGGATATAAACTCATGCATAGACCGAGAAACGGGAACGCGGATGGAAAGTCAAAAGACTCGGATTATGAGTCATGACTATAGGATGATGAGATTTTGCAAACAGCAATTCTGATAACTATGTTCAACTATTTTAAAGTTGAACGGGTCGAATAAAGAATGAAGTTTGACGTTCACAAGTGATGAAATTTCACACGAACAAGTCAAACGAGTTAAATTAAGAATAACGCTTAGTAATGTAGACAGGAAAAACGCAAACTAGCGAAATAAGAGTGTTAAAATTATTAAGATAAAGAACTCGGGTAATGGGTCGTAAAGAAGTATAGGTAAGCACCGGGTAACGGTAGGCGTAGGACAAACCGACGTGTAAATTATGTTAGAAGTCATAAAGTCGGAAAGATAATTCGAAAGAAGATAAATGTAGCCTTAGACTACGGTCAAGGATAAATGAAATCCAAAAAGCAAAAGTAAATAATTCCAAACATAAAAGGGGTGCTTTGACACCATATACATACATAAACATATATACATACGAATAAAAACTCAAATAAAGTATGATCTACGATGTCTTCATAACCTACGGAGTTATGAGTAATATTAAGGTCTACGGGGCCAAAAAGACCCTTGAGTCACAAATAGAAAGAAACGAACTGTTGGGGTCTCACCTTAAAAGGTGGGAATCTAAGGAGAAGGCCTGCGAGGCTAAGTGAAAGAACCTACGGGTCAATAATGTGAAGCGAGGAAACCGGTTAAACTCCCCGCGTAAAATAATAACGGAAGGTAAAGTTAATATAAAAGCGAGGGATTTCGCTAATTTAACTGAATAAGTTAAAAGGAAGAGATCATGAAAGGTTTGGTTGACAAAAGTGAGGGATTTCACTAAAATATCTAAACAGGCAGAAATGACAAAAAGAATTCACACTTATTTAAATTGTGATAGTTCACAAAAATGGCAAAAACATTACTGCTTCTTCTATGGTTTGTGGTTGTCACACCCCGATTTCCACGTGTCTCACCGGTGGGCCCGGTGGGGGATTACCGTGACGATGTTGGCAACAATATAGTCAAACCACACAATTATATAATGCAAAGCGGAAGCTTAAGATAAATATATAAACTTCAACCTCTGGTTGTAATATCAAATGTATTACAGAAGTTGAATATATCCACAGCGGATCAAAAAGTAATAAATATTGTTCATTCAGATGCAGCATCAAGTTTGCGAGACTATGTACGATGCTTAGGACGCCTAAACCAGCCCATTTCGTATAGTACCTGCACTTAATCTTTTTGGGGAAAATACGTCAGTTTACACTGGTAAATACATTCAACTGACACATTTAAAAATGTTTATTAAAATTGATTTGAATGCACAAGGCACAAACTCTTTTATAACTTGGGAAAATTATTAAAATCTTGTGAACGTTTTACATGTTCTTTTATGCGTTCAGTAGCCCGGGTCGTGCCGGGTTAAAGATTTATAGACACACCACATTGCGTAAAACCGTAGTATAAAAACCAACGGCTACGTCTTTTAATTTAATGTCGACACTTTATACCGGGTGTACGCCTACACCGGGATGTCGATGGTCGTGGCCATTTCGTAAAATGATGCCAAGGATATCCGGGACAACGGTCATTAAACCCCCCAAAGGCTTATAAGAAACAAAACTGTTTAAATGAGCCGATCATATTATTTAATTAACCACCTAAGCGATGGAAGAATACAATGCTCAATCAAGCGGTATTAATATACCGTAACCCAAGCCCATATAGGGGAAATAAGTTAAAGTATTTACCTTTGCAAGTATATTTCCTTAATTGGATTAAATCACCGATAGCTTTTACTGGGGCTCCTAATCTGGAACGAAGGTTTTAATTAACCTCTTAGAATCCTAACGAGTCTTTATAATGGCCGTAGCCTAGACCGGTTGGTTCCGATATGTATAGATATGGTTTAATTGCGTGAAAGGCGAAAACCGAGAATGGAATGTGATTCTGCCCCAAACGAGTTCAGAGACTTGTTTTATATGGGTTCAAGGTTCACACTCTGGATTTTGGGGTTCAAATAATATAATTTGACCTGTATCGGCTAATTTATGAAAACTAGTTTCATAAGCCGAACCGTGCGCGCGATAGGCGAAACGGTTAACCATGAGAGTCGTACGCTTATTTCCTAAGTCAATATGCCTTAAATGGGTTGTGGTATCAGTAGGATACCTCCCGTGACGCCCGTAACGAGTTTAAGTTAATATTATGCCTCGTAGGGGCTTTTCGGTCATTTTAAAGACTTTTAAAGAGCTTTTCGAGTTCTACAGGAAATCTGAGTTTCCCGAACAGCTTATAAAGCTTAAAATACTTTATTTATTATTTAAAACCAGTAGCAACTGGAATCGGGTCAAAAGACCTTGTAGAACTCATGTTTTGGCCGAAAAGGGCATATTCGGTATTTACCGAACCGTAGCCATAACCGCAGGTTATGAGCGAGGTAAAAATTATTAAAAATCTTTAAAATTCCCAAAATATTATTTTAATACAGTGGGTAAAAGTTTTGGTGACGAAATCTTGGTTTAGATGGGTGTTATGCTAATTGCGCCGTTAATTACTAAAGTTTACTTTAAATGCGCCATTTAGCATAACTCTCATTCTAGACCTCGGATTGACGTGAAACTTTAAGGACATGCTTATAATTTAATAAGCAAGGTTCTGGTCTGTTCACGTGTCCGAAATACTCGTTTTAATTTCAAAAGGCCGTTACGGTCAACTTTTAGGCGAATGACGGAAATGCGCATAAGACTCGGATAACTCATGAACCGATCACAGAGGTTTATACCAACATGTGACCTGGTCCTAAGAGAGTCCTAAGGCATATCTATACCTCACTAAAACGGGTCAGAACTGAAGTCAAAGCAAAAGTCAAACTTTTGCGACACACGGCTCCGAACCGGTTCAATATAGCAAATGGTCGATTCAAACGAGCGCAAACAAGTTTATATACTTAATATCATGTTTTATAAGTGTCAAAACAGGTTTCATAACATATACATTACAGATTATGCATAAATCGCTAAAATAGCTTTCTGTTGACTTTTTAACCGCACGTTTGACTCGATATTTGACATAGTTAGAGTGGTGATCAGGGGGAACCCTTTTAGAGGTTTATTACCCACATAAATACCAAATCATAACCACTTTTGATTCGTCATAAGACTGAACCATTTGCAAGTTATGGTAATGACAACCGTTAGTTACGACGGTTGTGTTTATGAGCTATAACTATGGAAATGTAAGACCAAAATGGTTGTGAACGACTTACAGAAGTGTGTTCTTGCTAATAGAGCAGAGAAGAGGACTTGAGGGCTCTTGCAATGACCAGAGATGTGTGTTTTTGGTGTTGTGAATGTTATGTGCATAATGTGGCTATTTATAGCCAATGCCAAGCATCTATGATCATTACAATCACCTACAACAGTCCAGAGATGATGGGTAGGTGTCCCAGAGGGCTATGGGTCGAGTAGGGGGTGCCCATGCTCCATTAATTGAGGTTTGATCGTTCACAATGCTCAAAAGGCAAGAAACTACAAAGTTTCTGCATCTGGGCGTCTCACGCGACCCGCATGGGAGTTCCCATGCACTTTTACGCGGGTCGCCTGAGTTTAAGAAATCAGACGCGTAATTGAGGTGGCTCGCGGCCCGCCTCAACTTAAGCTTAAACTTCACGCGGGTCGCGAGAGGTTTGTTTTTCAGTTTTTTAAAATCTTTTGTCATGATTACGAAATCCTGGTAATTAATAACGAAATCTTTCGTAATGATTTACCTGACCTTTCGGGTTTGAAGGGGTAACTTTGCGGTTTGGCCCTCGGTTATTTACCGATAGGGGCCTCGTGTTATTTACCCGCATTATTAAGTCCCCGGTTAGTTTATTAATTATTTGGAAAGCCTTAACTTTCACTGTTTGACGCTTTTAACCCTTCTCGTACGAATTTGAGTATAACTCTCTCGTTTTAAGACGGAATTTCGCGGAATTTATACAGTATATTCTAGTGAGCGTATAATACTGTTACGAAGCCTTGGGAACGTTAAAGGGTCACTCAGAGGTATAATTAAACATGTTGACACAGTTAACCCCTGTAGTTCGTAATCTCTCACTTTCTTCCGCGTTTCGCTTCCGTACGATTTATGATTTATTCGTTTGAAGGTACAAGCATTTATTCAGGGTTATTATACAGTATATTTACCCTTGTTGACATTTATAACCCTCGAATTTATATACTTTCAAGGTTTGTCAAAATTTGTCCTTTATTTATTATGGATGCCACGTGTAATCAAATGACACGTGTTAACACATCATTGGACACGAAAATTCGAGGTGTTACATCCTCACCCCCTTAAAATAAATCTCGACCCGAGATTTACTCAAACAAATAGGGGTACTTTTCTTTCATTGTGTCTTCGACTTCCCACGTATATTCGGGACCTCTACGAGCATCCCATTTGACTTTTACAATCGGTACGTGCTTTCTGCGAAGCTTCTTCACCTGTCGATCTTCAATCGACAAAGGTTTTTCTATAAACTTTAAGCTCTCATCTATATGCACATCTGTATGTGGAATCACCAACGATTCATCGGCGAAACACTTTTTGAGATTGCAGATGTGGAACACATTGTGAATTCCATTGAGCTCTTCAGGCAAGTTCAACTTATAGGCGACTGACCCGACCCGTTCAATGATCTCAAAAGGTCCTATGTATCTCGGACTCAGTTTGCCTTTCTTGCCGAAACGCATCACCCCCTTCCAGGGTGATACCTTAAGCAACACTTTTTCACCTACTTTGAAGTGAAGATCCTTACGTTTTGGATCAGCGTAGCTTTTCTGCCTATCGCGGGCAGCCTTGAGACGTTCCCGGATCTGGACAATCTTGTCTGTTGTCTGGAAAACAATCTCTGGTCCTGATAATTGGACCTCTCCTACTTCCGCCCAACAAACAGGCGATCTACATTTCCTACCGTATAATGCCTGGAAAGGCGCAGCCTTCATGCAGGTGTGGTAGCTATTATTGTAGGAGAATTCGATCAGGGGTAGGTTCTTATCCCAGTTACCACCTAAATCGATCGCGCATGCACGAAGCATGTCTTCTAGCGTTTGGATAGTACGCTCACTTTGACCGTCCGTCTGTGGATGGTAAGCCGTACTAAAGTTTAAACGCGTGCCCAAAGATTGCTGGAAACTCTTCCAGAAATGAGACGTGTACCTAGTATCCCTGTCGGAATAATAGACACAGGTATGCCGTGTAAGGCTACAATCTTATCAACATAAAGTTGGGCTAACATGTCGGAGCTATACGTCTCCTTGATGGGTAGAAAATGAGCCGATTTAGTCAGCCTATCGACTATGACCCATATTGTATCGTTTCCTTTCCTGGTTTTGGGTAACTTGGTTATGAAGTCCATAGTTACGCATTCCCACTTCCACTCGGGAAGCTCAGGCTGTTGTAGCAAGCCAGACGGCTTTTGGTGCTCGGCTTTGACTTGCGCACAAGTCAAGCACTTTGCTACATGGGCGGCTACAGACTTTTTCAAGCCTATCCACCAATAATTTGCCTTTAAGTCTTGGTACATTTTGTCTGCACCAGGATGGACTGAGTATTTGGAACTATGGGCTTCCTGGAGAACAACATCTCGTAGTCCTCCATAAATCGGAACCCATATACGTCCGTTCAATCTAAGGATTCCATCCTTGCTAAGAGTCAACTGCTCCTCAGTTACTCCTAACCTTTCATTAGGATAATTAGCTTCCAACACAGCCTCTCGTTGTGCAGCCAAAATCCTTTCAATTAAATTGTTCTTGACCTCAATGCTCTTGGCATTGATTCGAATAGGTTTTACCCTTTCTTTTCTGCTCAAGGCATCGGCGACTACATTCGCCTTGCCGGGTCATTCAGGGTCTCCATCCAACGGCGCTGCCTCATGTTCAACTCCTTCTAGTTGAACAGGTGCTGGAGGCTTTTGTGATCAGAATAAATCACAAATTTAATACCATAAAGGTAGTGCCTCCACAACTTCAGTGCAAATACAACGGCACCCAACTCCAAATCATGGGTGGTGTAATTCTTTTCGTGCACCTTTAATTGCCTTGAAGCATAGGCAATCACCTTGCCCTTCTGCATAAGCACACACCCCATGCCTGTGTGTGATGCATCGCAGTAAACTACGAATTCATCTGTACCTTCAGGTAGTGTCAACACAGGTGCGTTGCTCAGCTTTTGCTTCAGTATTTCGAAGGACTCTTGCTGCTTTGGGCCCCAAATGTACTTTTCTTTCTTCTTGGTTAGGGAGGTCAAGGGCGCAGCAATCCTTGAAAAATTTTCAATAAACCTCCTGTAGTATACTGCTAATCCCAGGAAACTACGGATTTCGGTAGGCGTCTTTGGCTCTTGCCAGTTCATGACCGCCTCTACCTTAGCGGGATCCACTTGGATACCATGCTCGCTCACGACGTGACCTAAAAATTGAACCTCTCGTAGCCAGAATTCACATTTCGAGAATTTGGCGTAGAGTTTCTCACGCTGTAGTAATTCGAGAATGCAACGGAGGTGCTTCTCGTGGTCTGCTTGGTTCTTGGAATATATAAGGATATCGTCGATGAAGACTATGACAAATTTGTCCAAATACGGCTTGCAGACGCGATTCATGAGATCCATGAACGCAGCCGGTGCATTTGTAAGCCCAAAAGGCATCACTAGGAACTCGTAATGACCATAGCGAGTCCTAAATGCTGTCTTATGTACATCCTCATCCCTGACCCTTAGTTGATGATAGCCCGACCTTAAGTCGATCTTCGAGAAATAGCTTGCTCCTTGCAGCTGGTCAAACAGATCATCGATCCTTGGCAAAGGATATCTGTTCTTTATGGTAACTTTGTTTAGCTCTCGATAGTCGATGCACAACCGCATCGATCCGTCCTTCTTCTTTACAAATAGGACTGGTGCTCCCCAGGGAGATGAACTAGGTCTGATAAAACCTTTCGCCAGCAGTTCATCCAACTGGGTCCTCAGTTCTTTCATTTCCGTTGGAGCTAGCCTGTAAGGTGCTCTTGCTATTGGAGCTGCTCCAGGAATGATGTCTATTCTGAACTCCACTTGTCTATCTGGTGGCAAACCAGGTAGTTCTTCAGGAAAAACCTCGGGATATTCAGAAATGACAGGAAGATCCTCGATCTTCGGCTTAGGTTCTTCAATTATCACCTGAGCCATGTAAATTACGCAGCCTCTGTTCAAACACCTAGAAGCTTTCAGAATAGATACGTCTTCGGGTAACCCGTACTGCGTATCTCCTCGAATGGTAAGCGATTCACCACTCGGAGTCTTTAAAACTATCTGCCTCTTGCCGCAAATGATTTGGGCCTGGTTATGGGATAACCAGTCCATGCCTAGCACAATGTCAAAACCCGCTAATTTGAAGGGAAGTAGAGATAAAGGAAAAGAATGGTTCCTAATGGACATTTCACATCCTTCTAGAACAGTTGAGACGGTTTCTATCGTGCCGTCTGCTAACTCTACTTCGTACTTCATATCAAGGGTTTTGATAGGCATATTTAGTAATTGGCAAAATTTCTGGTCTACAAAGGATTTATCAGCGCCAGAATCGAATAGTACTCTTGCAAATATATTATTTACGAGGAAAGTACCTGTAAGCACATTGTCGTTCTGGACCGCTTCCTTTGCATCCATGCGAAAAACTCTCGCATTTGACTTCTTTGTTTCTTCCGCCTTCTTGGCATACTTTGGGCAGTTACTCTTGATGTGCCCTTTTTCATTACAACCATAGCAGGTTGCATCCTTGATTTTCTTGCACTCCACAGTCTTATGATCCTTGGACTTGCATAGTCCACAGGAAGGAGTCTTTGATTGCGACTGTGAGTTTGATGCAAATCTGCATTTCCCAGAGTGGGGTTTCTTGCAGATCTTGCAGTTGGGCCTGTCACCAGCTTGCCCATCCTTCTTTGCCTCCGACCCTCTTTTGCCTTCACCGTTTCCACGGTGCTTCTTCCCTGATCTTCGTGAGGTATCATCCTCACGTTTTCTCTTCTCAACCTCCTTGTTCCTTAGTGTCCTCAGGCGGACAGCGTCTAAGGTGAGAGACAAGGAGAGGTCAGTAACTGACCTGAAGGTCGTCGGCCGAGAGGCCTTTACACTCGCCTTTATTGCGGGCTCCAAGCCCCCAATAAAACGGGCGATTCTTCGAGGTTCTGGGGTCACAAGGTACGGGACCAGACGAGACATTGTATTGAAACTTGTCAAATATGCCTGGCTGTCCAGGTTCGTCATCACCAGTGACACAAAGTCAGCCTCGATCTTCTCAACCTCATGCTGAGGGCAGTAGTTTTCTTTAATGAGAGCAATAAATTCCTCCCATGTCATCTTGTACAAAGCAGACTTACCAGTGCCTGCACCAACGCCCTCCACCATGCCAGGGCCTCGCCCTTAAATGACTGGGACACATATTTCACCACATCCCTCGCTGCACACCCGCTGATGTCCACAATAGTGTCCATCTCATCTAGCCAGGTAGGGCTGTAAACGAACTGAACGTTCAGCGAACAGTTCATGAACCGTTCGGCGGGAAGTTCGTTTATGTTCGTTCGTTTAATAAACGAACGAACAATGACAAGAAATTTCGTTCGATTAGTTAAATGAACGAACATGAACAGAGGTCTCGTTCGTTCGATTGTGTTCGTGAACGTTCAGTAAGGTGTTCGTAAACGTGTTTGTGAACATTCGTCGATTTGTGTTCGTTTATGTTCGTATGTTTGTGTTTTAATTGAAGATCTTTGTACTTTCTTATATTTTATTTGTACTTTTTATATTATTAAACTTTTATTTATTTTGTTTTCCTAACAATTAAACTAGGAAACCCACTTCCACCTTTTTTATGCATTATTTCCCTTTCATTTCTCATTATTTACATCCACGAATACAATCGACCTCCGTTCCACAATAAGGGATTCAAGTTTGAGTGCTACTCTCTGGGCCATCTATCTTTATCCTTCGTCGCGTTCGCCAAATTTATTTATGTTCATTTGTGTTCGTGAACCGTTCGCGAACACGCTCATTTCCTTAATGAACGAACACGGACATAAAATCTCGTTCGGTAAGTGTCACACCCCCAAAATCCACCTGCGGAGTATCACCGCTTGGGAGCGTGACTGACCAGGATCAAGCCACCAATCATATTGAGCATGCATTTAATATTAAGTAAAATAAATGAAAACCATCCATTCAATACAAAAGGTGATCAAACAAATCATCGTTTCAAAATGTAGCGGAAGCATAGTAAATAAACCAGTAGTAGTTAACAGTTTTAAGTGTCATAATAGTTTAACAGAAAAGTCACGATCCTTGTCCACAACGACCCGCTTCTCCAGTGCAAGCTCCAAGTACCTAACGATCTGCAAGGCATGTAACAGAATGATCAACAAACTAGTTGAGCGAGTTCACAGAAAGTAAATGCGTAATAGTAAGTTCGTTTGTAACAGGTGGCTCTACTGGGCCGATTGTATGTTCTATTGGTGGTGGTGTTCCACGTTACTGGTGGTGGTGTTCCACGTTACTGGTGGTGGTGTTCCACGTTACTGGTGGTGGTGTTCCACGTTACTGGTGGTGGTGTTCCACGTTACTGGTGGTGGTGTTCCACGTTACTGGTGGTGGTGTTCCACGTTACTGGTGGTGGTGTTCCACGTTACTGGTGGTGGTGTTCCACGTTACTGGTGGTGGTGTTCCACGTTACTGGTGGTGGTGTTCCACGTTACTGGTGGTGGTGTTCCACGTTACTGGTGGTGGTGTTCCACGTTACTGGTGGTGGTGTTCCACGTTGTATAACCACTAGACTACTCGTAACTATAGGTATCCTTCACAACCGAGGATAGTAAAGTGGTAGTCTAGTCATAGTGTCAATAGAGTATCTAATCAACCTTTCAATCCCATTCCCAACACCCCGGGAATCCCATGCCTTGGTAAGAGTGTGAACTCACCTTGGTTTGCTCGGTATGCTATGTTATGCACTCACAAGTAATTAATCAAGTCCTATTGTATACACGTATAACAAATCAGTTCACGTTCGAAATGATACACATGTAATCTAATGTCACATAGTGCTTGATAGCCCATATCATGCATCAATCATGTATCACATAACAGACAGCCCATTCACATAATTCACGTAGTTCATACAATCATTTACAGGATCATGCACCTTTTAAAACTCAGTCAAGCATGGGGGGGGGGGGGGGGTCTCCCCTGTTAAAAACTCAGATAGCACATGTAATCATACAATAAACTCAGACTATCATGTTACACACACAAGCTCGGACCCTTGATACATTCATTAAACTCGGGCCCAATATCCTTATATTAAACTCGGGCCCAATAACAACATCAACAAATTCAGCCCTTATATCAGTTAAACTCGGACATGTCTTAACTTAATAAACTCGGACAAGGGTGTTCCATTTTAAATTCGGATCATGTTCATTACATTAAGTTCGGACATGAGATATTCATTAAGTTCGGACCATTAACAATCCCTTAAACTCGGTCCATTGACACTCCTTTAAACTCGGTCCATTAATCAAGTTATTAAACTCGGACCAACACTTGATGATTAAACTCGGACCAACACTAGGAGATTAAACTCGGACCTCCTTTACACATGATTAAACTCGGACCTCCTTTACACATGATCAAACTCGGACCAAATGGTCCAATTATACTCGGACATTACATAAGATTATACTCAGACCTTAAATCAACCATTAAACTCGGACAAGTGATTAACATTTAAACTCGGGCAACAATCATTTCATTATACTCGGCCCAAGTAAACTCATTATATTCGGACAAGGGTTGAGATTAAACTCAGGCATTACATTAAACTCAGGCAACATATTAACATAAACTCAGAACAAACTATCAGTAATTCATACGAGACATTCACGTTCCATACGATTTCATCAGTTACGTATATCATTCAAGCAAACCCTAAATCAAATCATATGACGGCAAACAAGTTTATTCGATCGATTGTTAAACCACAACAATTATCACCATGATACCTATCAAGCATGCATCTAATCATCATTGTAATTTCAACTATCCATGATTAAATCACAGAATATTACATGAGAAGCTAGTGTTTTTCCATGAACACAAGAATCAAGAAATCAATAAACAATCAACATTTAATCACAACAATGATTAAACAATTACCTTGTGATGATCCTAAAGAGAGTAATCAAGAGTGATGATTTTCTTGTGCCAAATGATTTGGTGATGATTGCTAGAGAGCCAAAGAAATGAGAGTACGTGCTTTGGTTTTGGTGAAAGTGATTAGAGAAAAGGGGTTTAGGGTTAAGTATAATCAACTTCACTAATGGCTCTCTACACCCCTAACTAATATAATTTACAAATGCACACCATCTCATATTTGACAAGTTTACTGTTTCATAGTTCCACCACCAAGTTTACACATTTGACAAGTTTCACAAATAACCAACAACTATACACAATCAAACAATCAAACATATATAATTTCATGGAAATCAATTGTGCAATTACATGAACGTGCAATAAATACGAAATAAAATCTTAGAAATTCGAGTTGTCACATTATCCCCAACTTAAAAGAAATTTCGTCCCGAAATTTGGTACGCACTCACTGAGGAAGCTAGGTAAGTTATATCGTTCACTGGTTTTCCTGGGGTGTCACATCATCCCCCCGTTGATTTGGAATTTCGTCCCGAAATTCAGTAGTAGTAGCTTCAGCCTCAGTAGTGGATGCATTGGTTTCGAATAACTGGGGGTACTTTTCTTTCATTTGGTCTTCGCGTTCCCAGGTATACTCTGGGCCACGCTGGGAGTTCCAACGAACTCGAACAAGAGGGATTCTCTTGTGTTTGAGGACCTTAACATCCCGGTCCGTGATTTCAACTGGTTCCTCGACGAACTGCAACCGCTCGTCGATAGTGAGTTCCTTAAAAGGAACTATAAGGGTCTCATCCGATAGGCATTTCTTCAGATTCGACACGTGAAATACATTGTGAACTGCACCGAGTTCAGCTGGTAGGTTTAATCTGTAGGCTACTTTGCCAATCTTTTCTAAGATTTCGAATGGTCCGACGTACCGCGGATTCAGTTTGCCTCGTTTACCAAATCGAACCACACCCTTCCAGGGTGAAACTTTCAATAAAACCCGGTCCCCGACCTCAAATTCCAATGGCTTTCTACGCTTGTCCGCGTAGGCTTTCTGACGGTCGCGTGCTGCTGCCATGCGTTGCCGTATCTGTGCTATCTTTTCTGTGGCGTCCACTACAATGTCTGGACCCGTAATTTGACTATCCCCCATCTCTGCCCAACAGAGAGGTGACCGGCATTTACGTCCGTACAATGCCTCGAATGGAGCGGCTTGAATGCTGGTATGGTAACTGTTATTGTACGAGAACTCCACCAAAGGGAGGTGCTTTTCCCAGCCGTTGCCGAAATCGATAACACACGCTCGAAGCATGTCTTCTAGAGTTTGGATAGTTCGCTCAGACTGTCCATCCGTCTGAGGATGATATGCTGTGCTCATGTCTAATCGTGAGCCGAAGGATTTGTGCATCGCTTGCCAAAGCTCTGACGTGAATCGTGCATCGCGATCCGAAATGATAGAGGTGGGCACTCCGTGCCTCGAAACAACTTCTTTCAAGTAAATGTCTGCTAGGGTAGAAAACTTATCCGTTTCTTTGATAGCCAAGAAGTGAGCAGACTTTGTGAGTCGATCAACGATCACCCAAATAGTGTCATTCCCACGCTGGGATCTAGGTAGTCCTGTAACAAAATCCATGGAAATTTCTTCCCATTTCCATTGCGGTATCTTAGGCTGCTGGAGTAGACCAGATGGTTTCTGATATTCAACCTTGACTCTCGCACAGGTTAAGCATTTTCCAACGTACGTAGCGATGTGAGCCTTCATACTAGGCCACCAATAAGTAGTGCTGATGTCGTGGTACATTTTATCCGACCCTGGATGTACCGAATAGCGAGACTTGTGAGCTTCATCCATTACAAGTTCGCGTAAACCGCCATTAAGTGGGACCTAAATACGCCCCGTTACATAGTAGGCGCCGTCTTCCTTTTGTTCCATGCGTTGCCTTGAGCCGCGTAAGGCTTCAGCTTTGACGTTTTCGGGTTTCAGCGCTTCTAACTGAGCAGCTCGTATCTGTGCAGGAAGACTGGACTGAATAGTAAGCTGTAGCGCTCGCACGCGCTTAGGTAGAGTGTCTTTCCGACTGAGAGCATCAGCCACAACATTGGCCTTGCCTGGATGATACTTGATGGCGCATTCATAGTCGTTTAGAAGTTCAACCCATCTCCGTTGACGCATATTCAAATCCTTTTGCTTAAGAATATGCTCGAGACTCCTGTGATCGGTGTAAATCGTGCACCTGGTACCGTACAGGTAGTGTCGCCATATCTTAAGCGCGAAAACAACAGCTCCCAGCTCTAAATCGTGCGTCGTGTAGTTCTGTTCATGAACCTTGAGTTGCCGCGAAGCGTAGGCAATAACTTTATCCCGCTGCATCAATACACAACCAAGCCCCTGTATCGACGCGTCACAATAAACCACGAAGTCATCCGTGCCCTCTGGTAATGAGAGAATAGGCGCGCTGCAAAGCCTATTCTTTAGGTACTGAAAAGCGGTTTCCTGGGACTCTCCCCAGCGATAGGTGACACCCTTCTGTGTCAGTAGCGTAAACGGCTGCGCGATCTCCGATAAGTCTTTAATGAATCGTCTGCAATACCCCGCCAAACCCAAGAATTGGCGTATCTCCGTCGGTGTACACGGTGCAGGCCAGTTCCTGTTCGAATCTACCTTGGATGGATCGACATGGATTCCATCCCTGTTCACCACATGGCCTAAGAAATGGACTTCACGAAGCCAGAAGTCGCATTTTGAAGACTGTGCGTACAGTTGCTCCTTTCGAAGAAGTTCCAAGATAAGACGTAAGTGCTGCTCGTGTTCCTCCTGACTCTTGGAGTGGATCAGAATGGCGTCGATGAAGGCAATGACGAACTTGTCAAGGTAGGGTTTGCACACCCTGTTCATAAGATCCATGAAAAACTGCAGGCGAGCTCTGAAAGCTGTCTTGGAGACGTCCTCATCCCGGACTCTCAGCTGATGATAATCAGCCTGTAGATCAACCTTGGAGTAGTAACTCGACCCTTACAACTGGGCGAATAAGTCGTCCATGCGTGGAAGAGGATAACGGTTCTTCACTATGATCTTGTTCAGTTCACGGTAATCAATTTCACATCCTGAAGGTGCCATCCTCCTTTTTCACCGATAATTGGTATCTAATAGTTCTTGTAGCTCCCAAGGCGAAGAGATAGGTCGGATAAATCCCTTATCCAAGATTCCTGGTAGCTGCGTCGATAGTTCTTCCGATTCTGGTGGAGCTAAGCGATACGGTACTCGAGCTATGGGTGCTGCTCCTGGAGCGAGCTCGATTTGAAATTCGACCTGACGATGAGGCGGTAGACCAGGTAAATCTTTAGGAAACACCTGAGGAAAGTCGCGTACAGCTGGATGGTCTTCCAACTTCTTTTCTTTGCATGGGATTTCTGCTTGCTGTTGCTGCTGGCGATTCCGATTTGCAGGCCGTGGACTCCTGAATCCTTAGCTTCATGGCCCATCTTGAGACACCTCTGGAAACGTCCCTCGTTGCACTAACCACCGTGGTGTCTGTTGCATTAGTTACACATTGGGTGAATTCCCCGATATCCACCCTGCCCCTGACCACCAGAAGTTGGCTGACTCGGCTCTGGTGATCACTATTCTTGCGCTGCTGCTGTGCTTGGGACTGAACGGTAGCTGAACCCTTGCTGGAATACCCATCCCATTTCCGCTTGCTGTCACTAGGGGTAGCGGGAGTAGCAGAAGAGGTAGCGGTAGTAATAGCGCTGATACAACTTGGCAGCCTGTTCTGTTCCACTGCCTGACCCGTGAGGCGATGAGCAAGACGCTGAATGTCTTGGATGTTGTCGAGGTTAACCGATGTAGCATGGCTCGGAATCTCTGAGGCTAGACCCTTGAGGTGCAATTCGATACACTTGCTTGGAGGGTCCACCATGGTTGGACACAAGATGGCCAGTTCGTTCGACCGTTTCGTATAAGCATCAATTTCCTGACCCTGTCATTTTCAAATGGTAAAGCTCCACTTCCAACTTGTGGATGTCATCACGCGTGCAGTATTCCCTTTTAATGCGTTCTTTGAATTCGTTCCAAGGGTGGCGTTAGCAGCTGCCAACCCTAGTATCCGTACTTGCGCGTTCCACCAGGTTAGCGCGATTTCTTCCAAAGTACCGGTGGCGTACTTGACCCTGCGAGCCTCAGGGCATTCAAACATCTCGAATACCGACTCGAGCTTCCCAAACCAATGGAGTAGTCCAACTGCTCTTTCTGTGCCACTGAATGTGCTTGGACGACAGTCCATGAAGTTCTTGAATGTGCAGACAGGTTGCTATGCGTTCTGACCCGTTGCGCGAGAAAGATAGGTCAAGGTTAAGCGCGAGAGTTGGGTCACGAGTGTAGGATCTAACATCCTAGGATAGGTCTGGAATAGCATGTTATACCTCCTGCTTGTGCGGCTGCAAGTGCCGCAGCAACTTGTTCGTTAATGAGAGCCGTCAACTGGGCCTGCACCAACGCCCTCCACCATGCCAGGGCCTCGCCCTTAAATGACTGGGACACATATTTCACCACATCCCTCGCTGCACACCCGCTGATGTCCACAATAGTGTCCATCTCATCTAGCCAGGTAGGGCTGTAAACGAACTGAACGTTCAGCGAACAGTTCATGAACCGTTCGGCGGGAAGTTCGTTTATGTTCGTTCGTTTAATAAACGAACGAACAATGACAAGAAATTTCGTTCGATTAGTTAAATGAACGAACATGAACAGAGGTCTCGTTCGTTCGATTGTGTTCGTGAACGTTCAGTAAGGTGTTCGTAAACGTGTTTGTGAACATTCGTCGATTTGTGTTCGTTTATGTTCGTATGTTTGTGTTTTAATTGAAGATCTTTGTACTTTCTTATATTTTATTTGTACTTTTTATATTATTAAACTTTTATTTATTTTGTTTTCCTAACAATTAAACTAGGAAACCCACTTCCACCTTTTTTATGCATTATTTCCCTTTCATTTCTCATTATTTACATCCACGAATACAATCGACCTCCGTTCCACAATAAGGGATTCAAGTTTGAGTGCTACTCTCTGGGCCATCTATCTTTATCCTTCGTCGCGTTCGCCAAATTTATTTATGTTCATTTGTGTTCGTGAACCGTTCGCGAACACGCTCATTTCCTTAATGAACGAACACGGACATAAAATCTCGTTCGGTAAGTGTCACACCCCCAAAATCCACCTGCGGAGTATCACCGCTTGGGAGCGTGACTGACCAGGATCAAGCCACCAATCATATTGAACATGCATTTAATATTAAGTAAAATAAATGAAAACCATCCATTCAATACAAAAGGTGATCAAACAAATCATCGTTTCAAAATGTAGCGGAAGCATAGTAAATAAACCAGTAGTAGTTAACAGTTTTAAGTGTCATAATAGTTTAACAGAAAAGTCACGATCCTTGTCCACAACGACCCGCTTCTCCAGTGCAAGCTCCAAGTACCTAACGATCTGCAAGGCATGTAACAGAATGATCAACAAACTAGTTGAGCGAGTTCACAGAAAGTAAATGCGTAATAGTAAGTTCGTTTGTAACAGGTGGCTCTACTGGGCCGATTGTATGTTCTATTGGTGGTGGTGTTCCACGTTACTGGTGGTGGTGTTCCACGTTACTGGTGGTGGTGTTCCACGTTACTGGTGGTGGTGTTCCACGTTACTGGTGGTGGTGTTCCACGTTACTGGTGGTGGTGTTCCACGTTACTGGTGGTGGTGTTCCACGTTACTGGTGGTGGTGTTCCACGTTACTGGTGGTGGTGTTCCACGTTACTGGTGGTGGTGTTCCACGTTACTGGTGGTGGTGTTCCACGTTACTGGTGGTGGTGTTCCACGTTACTGGTGGTGGTGTTCCACGTTACTGGTGGTGGTGTTCCACGTTGTATAACCACTAGACTACTCGTAACTATAGGTATCCTTCACAACAGAGGATAGTAAAGTGGTAGTCTAGTCATAGTGTCAATAGAGTATCTAATCAACCTTTCAATCCCATTCCCAACACCCCGGGAATCCCATGCCTTGGTAAGAGTGTGAACTCACCTTGGTTTGCTCGGTATGCTATGTTATGCACTCACAAGTAATTAATCAAGTCCTATTGTATACACGTATAACAAATCAGTTCACGTTCGAAATGATACACATGTAATCTAATGTCACATAGTGCTTGATAGCCCATATCATGCATCAATCATGTATCACATAACAGACAGCCCATTCACATAATTCACGTAGTTCATACAATCATTTACAGGATCATGCACCTTTTAAAACTCAGTCAAGCATGGGGGGGGGTCTCCCCTGTTAAAAACTCAGATAGCACATGTAATCATACAATAAACTCAGACTATCATGTTACACACACAAGCTCGGACCCTTGATACATTCATTAAACTCGGGCCCAATATCCTTATATTAAACTCGGGCCCAATAACAACATCAACAAATTCAGCCCTTATATCAGTTAAACTCGGACATGTCTTAACTTAATAAACTCGGACAAGGGTGTTCCATTTTAAATTCGGATCATGTTCATTACATTAAGTTCGGACATGAGATATTCATTAAGTTCGGACCATTAACAATCCCTTAAACTCGGTCCATTGACACTCCTTTAAACTCGGTCCATTAATCAAGTTATTAAACTCGGACCAACACTTGATGATTAAACTCGGACCAACACTAGGAGATTAAACTCGGACCTCCTTTACACATGATTAAACTCGGACCTCCTTTACACATGATCAAACTCGGACCAAATGGTCCAATTATACTCGGACATTACATAAGATTATACTCAGACCTTAAATCAACCATTAAACTCGGACAAGTGATTAACATTTAAACTCGGGCAACAATCATTTCATTATACTCGGCCCAAGTAAACTCATTATATTCGGACAAGGGTTGAGATTAAACTCAGGCATTACATTAAACTCAGGCAACATATTAACATAAACTCAGAACAAACTATCAGTAATTCATACGAGACATTCACGTTCCATACGATTTCATCAGTTACGTATATCATTCAAGCAAACCCTAAATCAAATCATATGACGGCAAACAAGTTTATTCGATCGATTGTTAAACCACAACAATTATCACCATGATACCTATCAAGCATGCATCTAATCATCATTGTAATTTCAACTATCCATGATTAAATCACAGAATATTACATGAGAAGCTAGTGTTTTTCCATGAACACAAGAATCAAGAAATCAATAAACAATCAACATTTAATCACAACAATGATTAAACAATTACCTTGTGATGATCCTAAAGAGAGTAATCAAGAGTGATGATTTTCTTGTGCCAAATGATTTGGTGATGATTGCTAGAGAGCCAAAGAAATGAGAGTACGTGCTTTGGTTTTGGTGAAAGTGATTAGAGAAAAGGGGTTTAGGGTTAAGTATAATCAACTTCACTAATGGCTCTCTACACCCCTAACTAATATAATTTACAAATGCACACCATCTCATATTTGACAAGTTTACTGTTTCATAGTTCCACCACCAAGTTTACACATTTGACAAGTTTCACAAATAACCAACAACTATACACAATCAAACAATCAAACATATATAATTTCATGGAAATCAATTGTGCAATTACATGAACGTGCAATAAATACGAAATAAAATCTTAGAAATTCGAGTTGTCACAGTAAGTGTTCATGAACCGTTCGTGAACACATTTATTTCCTTAACGAACGAACACGAACAAGGCATTGTTCGTGTTCGTTCGGTTCGTTTACAGCCCTATAGCCAGGTGATACAATCAACAGCACCTTTCTCCCCTGTAAATTCCCGGGGCTTACAAGATACAAAGTATTTGTAGGTGCAACCCTTAGCATTTGATGCATCAGTATATTCTCTATCGCGATGAACGCTGTTCTCAGTGGACGAGTGTTTGTCGTCATCTTTCTTGGGTTCAGAGGGTGGTTTGGAGTGTGTCTTTGGTTTAGAGGGTGGCTTTGACACGGTTCTGCCTTGGGACTCAGTATATTGACGATCAAGAGCTGCCTGAACAGCATTGTCAATAAGAGCCTTCAGTTGTGCGCCTGTCAATTGCACTGGCGTATTGTCGTAGTCATCTTCATTAGTATGGCTATTCTCTCCGTTGGGATCCGCCATTGTAACTTGAATCTGTTACAGAAGATAACAAAGTTTTATTCAGGAGATTATTATATAATTGTCTTTTATGACAATTTGTCAACCATGGTATAGAGACCATATTTGGTTAACTTATTATTTCATTATATATTAGGATTTGAATATATCCTATTTTATCTATATAAATAGTATTGGCGGCATAAAGCCTAATCACGAGGGTGTTTTATAATTTTAGCCGAGATTCCAGAGAATCAAAGGCATAGAGGTTTGAACCGTAGTTCTCCTACCCCTTTCTGGCAGGGAGTCATAGACCACCACTGTCTTTTGTCTTTATAAGACAATTATTACGGCCCATAGGCACTACACCTCTAATGGATGTTTTAATATGGTTGGCCCGTAGGCACTACATCTCAAATGGATGTTTTAATATGGTTGGCCCATGTCATCTTGTACAAAGCAGACTTACCAGTGCCTGCACCAACGCCCTCCACCATGCCAGGGCCTCGCCCTTAAATGACTGGGACACATATTTCACCACATCCCTCGCTGCACACCCGCTGATGTCCACAATAGTGTCCATCTCATCTAGCCAGGTAGGGCTGTAAACGAACTGAACGTTCAGCGAACAGTTCATGAACCGTTCGGCGGGAAGTTCGTTTATGTTCGTTCGTTTAATAAACGAACGAACAATGACAAGAAATTTCGTTCGATTAGTTAAATGAACGAACATGAACAGAGGTCTCGTTCGTTCGATTGTGTTCGTGAACGTTCAGTAAGGTGTTCGTAAACGTGTTTGTGAACATTCGTCGATTTGTGTTCGTTTATGTTCGTATGTTTGTGTTTTAATTGAAGATCTTTGTACTTTCTTATATTTTATTTGTACTTTTTATATTATTAAACTTTTATTTATTTTGTTTTCCTAACAATTAAACTAGGAAACCCACTTCCACCTTTTTTATGCATTATTTCCCTTTCATTTCTCATTATTTACATCCACGAATACAATCGACCTCCGTTCCACAATAAGGGATTCAAGTTTGAGTGCTACTCTCTGGGCCATCTATCTTTATCCTTCGTCGCGTTCGCCAAATTTATTTATGTTCATTTGTGTTCGTGAACCGTTCGCGAACACGCTCATTTCCTTAATGAACGAACACGGACATAAAATCTCGTTCGGTAAGTGTCACACCCCCAAAATCCACCTGCGGAGTATCACCGCTTGGGAGCGTGACTGACCAGGATCAAGCCACCAATCATATTGAACATGCATTTAATATTAAGTAAAATAAATGAAAACCATCCATTCAATACAAAAGGTGATCAAACAAATCATCGTTTCAAAATGTAGCGGAAGCATAGTAAATAAACCAGTAGTAGTTAACAGTTTTAAGTGTCATAATAGTTTAACAGAAAAGTCACGATCCTTGTCCACAACGACCCGCTTCTCCAGTGCAAGCTCCAAGTACCTAACGATCTGCAAGGCATGTAACAGAATGATCAACAAACTAGTTGAGCGAGTTCACAGAAAGTAAATGCGTAATAGTAAGTTCGTTTGTAACAGGTGGCTCTACTGGGCCGATTGTATGTTCTATTGGTGGTGGTGTTCCACGTTACTGGTGGTGGTGTTCCACGTTACTGGTGGTGGTGTTCCACGTTACTGGTGGTGGTGTTCCACGTTACTGGTGGTGGTGTTCCACGTTACTGGTGGTGGTGTTCCACGTTACTGGTGGTGGTGTTCCACGTTACTGGTGGTGGTGTTCCACGTTACTGGTGGTGGTGTTCCACGTTACTGGTGGTGGTGTTCCACGTTACTGGTGGTGGTGTTCCACGTTACTGGTGGTGGTGTTCCACGTTACTGGTGGTGGTGTTCCACGTTACTGGTGGTGGTGTTCCACGTTGTATAACCACTAGACTACTCGTAACTATAGGTATCCTTCACAACCGAGGATAGTAAAGTGGTAGTCTAGTCATAGTGTCAATAGAGTATCTAATCAACCTTTCAATCCCATTCCCAACACCCCGGGAATCCCATGCCTTGGTAAGAGTGTGAACTCACCTTGGTTTGCTCGGTATGCTATGTTATGCACTCACAAGTAATTAATCAAGTCCTATTGTATACACGTATAACAAATCAGTTCACGTTCGAAATGATACACATGTAATCTAATGTCACATAGTGCTTGATAGCCCATATCATGCATCAATCATGTATCACATAACAGACAGCCCATTCACATAATTCACGTAGTTCATACAATCATTTACAGGATCATGCACCTTTTAAAACTCAGTCAAGCATGGGGGGGGGTCTCCCCTGTTAAAAACTCAGATAGCACATGTAATCATACAATAAACTCAGACTATCATGTTACACACACAAGCTCGGACCCTTGATACATTCATTAAACTCGGGCCCAATATCCTTATATTAAACTCGGGCCCAATAACAACATCAACAAATTCAGCCCTTATATCAGTTAAACTCGGACATGTCTTAACTTAATAAACTCGGACAAGGGTGTTCCATTTTAAATTCGGATCATGTTCATTACATTAAGTTCGGACATGAGATATTCATTAAGTTCGGACCATTAACAATCCCTTAAACTCGGTCCATTGACACTCCTTTAAACTCGGTCCATTAATCAAGTTATTAAACTCGGACCAACACTTGATGATTAAACTCGGACCAACACTAGGAGATTAAACTCGGACCTCCTTTACACATGATTAAACTCGGACCTCCTTTACACATGATCAAACTCGGACCAAATGGTCCAATTATACTCGGACATTACATAAGATTATACTCAGACCTTAAATCAACCATTAAACTCGGACAAGTGATTAACATTTAAACTCGGGCAACAATCATTTCATTATACTCGGCCCAAGTAAACTCATTATATTCGGACAAGGGTTGAGATTAAACTCAGGCATTACATTAAACTCAGGCAACATATTAACATAAACTCAGAACAAACTATCAGTAATTCATACGAGACATTCACGTTCCATACGATTTCATCAGTTACGTATATCATTCAAGCAAACCCTAAATCAAATCATATGACGGCAAACAAGTTTATTCGATCGATTGTTAAACCACAACAATTATCACCATGATACCTATCAAGCATGCATCTAATCATCATTGTAATTTCAACTATCCATGATTAAATCACAGAATATTACATGAGAAGCTAGTGTTTTTCCATGAACACAAGAATCAAGAAATCAATAAACAATCAACATTTAATCACAACAATGATTAAACAATTACCTTGTGATGATCCTAAAGAGAGTAATCAAGAGTGATGATTTTCTTGTGCCAAATGATTTGGTGATGATTGCTAGAGAGCCAAAGAAATGAGAGTACGTGCTTTGGTTTTGGTGAAAGTGATTAGAGAAAAGGGGTTTAGGGTTAAGTATAATCAACTTCACTAATGGCTCTCTACACCCCTAACTAATATAATTTACAAATGCACACCATCTCATATTTGACAAGTTTACTGTTTCATAGTTCCACCACCAAGTTTACACATTTGACAAGTTTCACAAATAACCAACAACTATACACAATCAAACAATCAAACATATATAATTTCATGGAAATCAATTGTGCAATTACATGAACGTGCAATAAATACGAAATAAAATCTTAGAAATTCGAGTTGTCACAGTAAGTGTTCATGAACCGTTCGTGAACACATTTATTTCCTTAACGAACGAACACGAACAAGGCATTGTTCGTGTTCGTTCGGTTCGTTTACAGCCCTATAGCCAGGTGATACAATCAACAGCACCTTTCTCCCCTGTAAATTCCCGGGGCTTACAAGATACAAAGTATTTGTAGGTGCAACCCTTAGCATTTGATGCATCAGTATATTCTCTATCGCGATGAACGCTGTTCTCAGTGGACGAGTGTTTGTCGTCATCTTTCTTGGGTTCAGAGGGTGGTTTGGAGTGTGTCTTTGGTTTAGAGGGTGGCTTTGACACGGTTCTGCCTTGGGACTCAGTATATTGACGATCAAGAGCTGCCTGAACAGCATTGTCAATAAGAGCCTTCAGTTGTGCGCCTGTCAATTGCACTGGCGTATTGTCGTAGTCATCTTCATTAGTATGGCTATTCTCTCCGTTGGGATCCGCCATTGTAACTTGAATCTGTTACAGAAGATAACAAAGTTTTATTCAGGAGATTATTATATAATTGTCTTTTATGACAATTTGTCAACCATGGTATAGAGACCATATTTGGTTAACTTATTATTTCATTATATATTAGGATTTGAATATATCCTATTTTATCTATATAAATAGTATTGGCGGCATAAAGCCTAATCACGAGGGTGTTTTATAATTTTAGCCGAGATTCCAGAGAATCAAAGGCATAGAGGTTTGAACCGTAGTTCTCCTACCCCTTTCTGGCAGGGAGTCATAGACCACCACTGTCTTTTGTCTTTATAAGACAATTATTACGGCCCATAGGCACTACACCTCTAATGGATGTTTTAATATGGTTGGCCCGTAGGCACTACATCTCAAATGGATGTTTTAATATGGTTGGCCCGTAGGCACTACATCTCTAATGGATGTTTTAATAAGGTTGGCCCGTAGGCACTACATCTCTAATGGATGTTTTAATAAGGTTGGCCCGTAGGCACTACATCTCTAATGGATGTTTTGATAAGGTTGGCCCGTAGGCACTACATCACTAATGGATGTTTTTATATTACTGGCCCGTAGGCACTACATCACTAATGGATGTTTTAATAATATTGGCCCGTAGGCACTACATCACTAATGGATGTTTTAATAATATTGGCCCGTAGGCACTACATCACTAATGGATGTTTTAATAAGATTGATCACCTTCATTGGTGATTTAACCCACGATTTATAAATCATTTAGTTGGGTTTTGAAATCCTTAAAGGATTATTGTATAAGAATGACGTGCGTGATTTTAACGAATCACATCTGCCATGATTGTTAACATGCGTACAGAGGTTAACAGGGAATCAGAATCCTTTCAACTAGGTCGTACCATCTTGACTGGATCTTTAAAAGACACCAAGCTAGGTTTCACCTTTTAAGATTCTTTATCTAGGCAGATCAATATAAAAGGAATGGTTTTGATTTATTTTATATATATTAAAACAAAACTCATAACATACATTCCAAAATCTCAAATACAATTACATATTGCCCTAAACGGGTCTTTCAAATAGTACATACCTCCATAGAGGTTTAAAATAAGTGACAAGTCCACGCAGGGACTAATACAAGATAGGTGTCCATGCAAGGACTAAAGATAAGTCTACGTAGGGACTGACATAAGATAAATGTCCATACAAGGACTAAAGATAAGTCCACGTAGGGACTGAAATACGATAAGTTGTCCACACAGGGACTTATTTCAAGGTAGAAATTACATTCGTACAACTATTAAGGGCTAATGGTCACGTTTCTTCTTTTTGCCCTTTAGTAGGTTTGCCAAGCCTTTGAGAAATCCTCGGTGGCTTTTCTTCTCTTCCTCGAACTCTCTCTCCACACGATCTAGTCGATGGAGTATTTCTTCCTGTTCAGGAGGAGAAAATCGTGGTTGTGGCGCTTGTTGCGGAACTGGAGGTCTGGGAGGTATTGGATACCCATGAGCTGAGTAGTCCAGTGGTCCCATGTTTCCATGTGCTCCGTCTGGGTAGCGCGCATTATATCTTGCCGACACCACATATGGGTCGCGCTCATAGCCGTAGTTGTATTGTGCTTGTGATGGTTCGAACGGGTTGTAAGCCGTTGGACCCGTGTAAGCAGGTATGGGTTGGTCATACCCAAATGGTGGCGAATTTTGTGCAGCTGGTGCGGAGTTCGCCTCCTGTATAGGACTTGAAGGTCCTTCTTCTCGTAGTGGCGGATAGTGGCTACTACTAGAATGTCGAGGAGTGCTGAAGTGAATACCCCCTCCTCCTCGTGTAGACATACGAGCATTTGTCCTCCTACGCCTTGGCGGATCAGGTATCACTGGTTGCGCCGGTGGCGGAGGTGGTGGCGTAACTGCCACAAAGCGTGAATCCTCAGAGGGATCCTGTGGATGTCGTGGTTGTTGTGATGTCTGTTGAGGTGGCGTGTAGTACCACTCATGTCGGTCAAACAACGCTTGGAAACTGTCTGGTCCTTGATAGGGCGTGCCATGGAAGGATGACCCATCAGAGACTTCTATCGGATGCGTGGGCGTACCACGAGCTGGTTCAGTAGGATCCTCATCTTCCTCCATGGGATCTTCAGGAAAGTGGTCTTGTGGTCCTAGTGGAACAAAACCTGATGGTTCCTGTATGTAGTCAGCCGGATTAAACTGACCTATGTAGTATGGAGTAGGGTCGTCATAATTCCGGGTCGATACCGAACGTTGTAGAGGTATGAAGGAAGGTTGTGGGTTGTTGGGATCATTCTCTGAGTTTGGCCCAAAGGAGTGCCGATAAGATGGCGTCGAGCTGTGTGAGGTGGAATGCCTCGCGGGTTCGTAGAGATCTCTCCTTCGTTGTGGTTCTTCGCTCCGTGTCATCGAAGGATGTCTTGTACCTGATGGTCCAGCTTCGTTATCGTGATGTGTCACCACTTCTCCTCTGCCTCTTCTTCCCCTTCCTCTTCCTCGGAATATAACAGGTGGCATTTTCCTGCTCCAAAACTTATTAAAAATCGAATTGAAAATAAAGACAAAAAGGAGTATTAATCCGAATTTGTCCTAAGTTATTGTCTAGACTCAAGTAGGTGCAATTGTGTCATTGAGATTAAACACAATAGGATAGTGTTTAATTCACTCAATGTTGGCTCTGATACCAACCTGTCACACCCCGATTTCCACGTGTCTCACCGGTGGGCCCGGTGGGGGATTACCGTGACGATGTTGGCAACAATATAGTCAAACCACACAATTATATAATGCACAGCGGAAGCTTAAGATAAATATATAAACTTCAACCTCTGGTTGTAATATCAAATGTATTACAGAAGTTGAATATATCCACAGCGGATCAAAAAGTAATAAATATTGTTCATTCAGATGCAGCATCAAGTTTGCGAGACTATGTACGATGCTTAGGACGCCTAAACCAGCCCATTTCGTATAGTACCTGCACTTAATCTTTTTGGGGAAAATACGTCAGTTTACACTGGTAAATACATTCAACTGACACATTTAAAAATGTTTATTAAAATTGATTTGAATGCACAAGGCACAAACTCTTTTATAACTTGGGAAAATTATTAAAATCTTGTGAACGTTTTACATGTTCTTTTATGCGTTCAGTAGCCCGGGTCGTGCCGGGTTAAAGATTTATAGACACACCACATTGCGTAAAACCGTAGTATAAAAACCAACGGCTACGTCTTTTAATTTAATGTCGACACTTTATACCGGGTGTACGCCTACACCGGGATGTCGATGGTCGTGGCCATTTCGTAAAATGATGCCAAGGATATCCGGGACAACGGTCATTAAACCCCCCAAAGGCTTATAAGAAACAAAACTGTTTAAATGAGCCGATCATATTATTTAATTAACCACCTAAGCGATGGAAGAATACAATGCTCAATCAAGCGGTATTAATATACCGTAACCCAAGCCCATATAGGGGAAATAAGTTAAAGTATTTACCTTTGCAAGTATATTTCCTTAATTGGATTAAATCACCGATAGCTTTTACTGGGGCTCCTAATCTGGAACGAAGGTTTTAATTAACCTCTTAGAATCCTAACGAGTCTTTATAATGGCCGTAGCCTAGACCGGTTGGTTCCGATATGTATAGATATGGTTTAATTGCGTGAAAGGCGAAAACCGAGAATGGAATGTGATTCTGCCCCAAATGAGTTCAGAGACTTGTTTTATATGGGTTCAAGGTTCACACTCTGGATTTTGGGGTTCAAATAATATAATTTGACCTGTATCGGCTAATTTATGAAAACTAGTTTCATAAGCCGAACCGTGCGCGCGATAGGCGAAACGGTTAACCATGAGAGTCGTACGCTTATTTCCTAAGTCAATATGCCTTAAATGGGTTGTGGTATCAGTAGGATACCTCCCGTGACGCCCGTAACGAGTTTAAGTTAATATTATGCCCCGTAGGGGCTTTTCGGTCATTTTAAAGACTTTTAAAGAGCTTTTCGAGTTCTACAGGAAATCTGAGTTTCCCGAACAGATTATAAAGCTTAAAATACTTTATTTATTATTTAAAACCAGTAGCAACTGGAATCGGGTCAAAAGACCTTGTAGAACTCATGTTTTGGCCGAAAAGGGCATATTCGGTATTTACCGAACCGTAGCCATAACCGCAGGTTATGAGCGAGGTAAAAATTATTAAAAATCTTTAAAATTCCCAAAATATTATTTTAATACAGTGGGTAAAAGTTTTGGTGACGAAATCTTGGTTTAGATGGGTGTTATGCTAATTGCGCCGTTAATTACTAAAGTTTACTTTAAATGCGCCATTTAGCATAACTCTCATTCTAGACCTCGGATTGACGTGAAACTTTAAGGACATGCTTATAATTTAATAAGCAAGGTTCTGGTCTATTCACGTGTCCGAAATACTCGTTTTAATTTCAAAAGGCCGTTACGGTCAACTTTTAGGCGAATGACGGAAATGCGCATAAGACTCGGATAACTCATGAACCGATCACAGAGGTTTATACCAACATGTGACCTGGTCCTAAGAGAGTCCTAAGGCATATCTATACCTCACTAAAACGGGTCAGAACTGAAGTCAAAGCAAAAGTCAAACTTTTGCGACATACGGCTCCGAACCGGTTCAATATAGCAAATGGTCGATTCAAACGAGCGCAAACAAGTTTATATACTTAATATCATGTTTTATAAGTGTCAAAACAGGTTTCATAACATATACATTACAGATTATGCATAAATCGCTAAAATAGCTTTCTGTTGACTTTTTAACCGCACGTTTGACTCGATATTTGACATAGTTAGAGTGGTGATCAGGGGGAACCCTTTTAGAGGTTTATTACCCACATAAATACCAAATCATAACCACTTTTGATTCGTCATAAGACTGAACCATTTGCAAGTTATGGTAATGACAACCGTTAGTTACGACGGTTGTGTTTATGAGCTATAACTATGGAAATGTAAGACCAAAATGGTTGTGAACGACTTACAGAAGTGTGTTCTTGCTTATAGAGCAGAGAAGAGGACTTGAGGGCTCTTGCAATGACCAGAGATGTGTGTTTTTGGTGTTGTGAATGTTATGTGCATAATGTGGCTATTTATAGCCAATGCCAAGCATCTATGATCATTACAATCACCTACAACAGTCCAGAGATGATGGGTAGGTGTCCCAGAGGGCTATGGGTCGAGTAGGGGGCGCCCATGCTCCATTAATTGAGGTTTGATCGTTCACAATGCTCAAAAGGCAAGAAACTACAAAGTTTCTGCATCTGGGCGTCTCACGCGACCCGCATGGGAGTTCCCATGCACTTTTACGCGGGTCGCCTGAGTTTAAGAAATCAGACGCGTAATTGAGGTGGCTCGCGGCCCGCCTCAACTTAAGCTTAAACTTCACGCGGGTCGCGAGAGGTTTGTTTTTCAGTTTTTTAAAATCTTTTGTCATGATTACGAAATCCTGGTAATTAATAACGAAATCTTTCGTAATGATTTACCTGACCTTTCGGGTTTGAAGGGGTAACTTTGCGGTTTGGCCCTCGGTTATTTACCGATAGGGGCCTCGTGTTATTTACCCGCATTATTAAGTCCCCGGTTAGTTTATTAATTATTTGGAAAGCCTTAACTTTCACTGTTTGACGCTTTTAACCCTTCTCGTACGAATTTGAGTATAACTCTCTCGTTTTAAGACAGAATTTCGCGGAATTTATACAGTATATTCTAGTGAGCGTATAATACTGTTACGAAGCCTTGGGAACGTTAAAGGGTCACTCAGAGGTATAATTAAACATGTTGACACAGTTAACCCCTGTAGTTCGTAATCTCTCACTTTCTTCCGCGTTTCGCTTCCGTACGATTTATGATTTATTCGTTTGAAGGTACAAGCATTTATTCAGGGTTATTATACAGTATATTTACCCTTGTTGACATTTATAACCCTCGAATTTATATACTTTCAAGGTTTGTCAAAATTTGTCCTTTATTTATTATGGATGCCACGTGTAATCAAATGACACGTGTTAACACATCATTGGACACGAAAATTCGAGGTGTTACAGTGGTCTAGCTGCCTTGACTACGTGCCTAATCTCACTAATTAATCCTAAAATATAACAGGAGATTAACACTGGTTCAGGTGAGGCTAAGGTTGGCACTATCCTAGCATATTCGAAGAATATGGTAGTGTAACCTTTGCAGTCTATTCCAGTCATTCTAAGATTTAGGAACTTACTAGCAATTTGTTCCTTCTCATTAGGAGGACAAAATTTTCTTTCAACCATTTTCTTAAAGTTGATCCATTCCATATTATAAACTCTGTCACTTCCCCTAGATTGGAGAATAGTATTCCACCATTTTAAGGCTGCATATTTTAAAAGATTAGAAGCAAACATAATCTTATTTTCATCTGCACATTTACTTATTTTTATGACTGCTTTTGTCTTTTCTATCCAACGTAAGGCTGCAATGGCTCCTTCATTGCCTGAGAATTCTATTGGTTTGCATGCCAAGAGAACAACCGTAAGAAGCGGTTCTTCTTCTTTTAGGAATTGGAGCTTGGATAATAGGTCTGTTATCATTATTCACACTGTGACTTGGTTCAGTGTCTTGGCGTTTACTTCCATTATTTTCTGCTTCTTTAACAGTCTTGATAATATAAGGCATAACATCTATAATTCCTTGTGCTACTATATGTTGGATGGCACTGTTATCTATTTGGTTTCCGTTATTCTCATTATTCTGGTTTTCCTGATTTACTTCGTTTTCCATCTGAATTGGGAATATTTAGCAAGTATTAATTATCACAGAATAAGGATAATACAATTACTTATACACAATCACACAAACAAGTTGGTCAAAAACGTCGATCATTGCGACTTTTACTCTTTTCTATATATACTACAACTGGAAATCAAATATACTAGTAGTTATGCATCCGTATCTATATATATATATATATATATATATATATATTATCAAAATACAAAATTACACATATATCTAGGCATTACTCTAAGTATCATGTATCCAATCATGTATATCATGTTCGACATGCTTCCACATAAGCTTTTCTCCTATTAGTCGAATTCTATCTCCTTCCTCTACTAATTCGTCATCCAATGAGTGAAGTTCCTCCAAATTTTCCTGGCTCATAGGTGGCATGGGTGCTGGTACTGGATCAGGGTGTTGAGGAATAAGTTGTCCATAAAGGTATGGGTTTCTTATTACACTCTGCGTCCACCATTCGCTACTCCAAAAGGGATCTAAAGGGTTAAGGTTAGTGTACTGAGCTATGGGGTTTGATGGGGGAATTCTTGGAATCTTATAGGGATCTACATCTGGAATTGGAAATGGATCCTCCTGGTCGGGTTCTAGCATTTGCTGGTCTGGGAACAAAGGTGACAGTGGCGGTTCAGCTACTTGGTTTAGGTTAGCATCTACTGTGGTAGTGGCTAACATGTGGAAATTGGCCAGCTGTCTATCTAGTTCCTCCTCCTAAGGTGGCCTACTGTCTGTCTCCTGAATCTGTGTGTCTGCCTCCCTATTAGCCCTGACTATGGCCCTCTGTTGTTGTAACTTCTTCACTCTCTTTCTTCTCTCATGTGCTCCTCTATTAAACCAACCTCTCTTTTTAGTAGTAAAGGGTTCCTCCGACTGTGCCTTAAATATAAATATCCCTTCATCAGTATCGGCTGAGTATCCTGAGGGATTAGGTTGAGATGATGTTCCTTCATCTTTTGGTGAACTATCTAAATGACGATAAGCGTCTGAAGTTCCTTACTCACTCATACTGTAAACTAACAAATAGTCAAATTACACAAAACACATAAACAAATAAGTTATTTCCTAACACAGAATTTAAAATTTAAGTGTCAGCAGAACACTTCCTTGACTTAAACCAGTGGATGTAGTTCCGATACCACTCTCTCTCGCAGTCCCCAACCCCTACCCCGCGAGCGGGCGCCGCGAGTAGGGCTGTAAACGAACCAAACGAACACGAACAAGGCCATGTTCGTGTTCATTTGTTAAGGAAATTAATATGTTCACGAACTGTTCACCAACACATACCGAACATAAGTTTATGTTCATGTTCGTTCGTTAAGGAAATTCAGTTGTTCACGAACAGTTCGTGAACACTTGTCTCGAACACAAACGAACGCAAACAAATAAAAAGGAACGCAAACGAACATTTAACTTGAAAATAAAAATATTGTTATTCTTAAACATTGGATATAAGTAGTTAAATACAACCATCAAATGATAAATCAAAACACAAGAAGTCTAATACACCGCCAAACGATGAATCAACTTTAACTAACTTAGACATAATTATCCCCAAAAATGTCTTAGCATGTCCATATTTTAGCTAACTTAGAAAAAAATAGGGTTTCAAGTTTTCAATATGATTAGATAAAATGTTTATTATTTATTATTTTTTCATATAATCAAATGAACACGGACGAACGTAACCGAACATATTACCGAACGTTCACGAACGCAGTCGAACGAACGAGACCTATGTTCATGTTCGTTCGCTAAGCTAACCAAACGAAATTTTTTGTTCGTGTCCGTTCGTTAAGCTACTCGAACGAACATAAACGAACTTCCTTCCGAACGGTTCACGAACTGTTCGATGAACGTTTGGTTCGTTTACAGCCCTAGCCGCGAGTGGTGCAGCGGTATCTGTGGCATCGGTGTTTACTAATTTAGCAGCTGAATACATTAGGACCGTAGTTAGAAAATATGTTTATCAGAGTAAAACACCAAACTTTTATAATAATAATTTATTTGGATAAAACCCAAGTTCATTTGATAATACATTTGTAGGGATAAATCCTAATTATTGAAAACAAAAACTTCTTCTTTATTTAGGAACTTTTATAGCTACTTTTTCAAGCATTCAGTGCTCTCCAGCTGGCTTCTATTTGGCTTTCACATTGTGTTACCTGAAAAAAAAGTTTTTAAAACATTTTATCAGCAAGAAATACTGGCAAGTACATTCCATTTTGGTAAAGCATCAGTTGGTTACACATTATAGTATTAAGGGTGATTACAATGTTTATATCTACACAATTACTTGGTCAGTACGTGTCACTCGACGGATCTGTGACTATGGTCATATCACACATTGGATACCCGTGCCCAATTGTGAAGGTTATCAAGTACTGTATAGAAACCCTATAATACTGACAGCAATTGTAGAATTACAAAGACTTAATCACTGTAATGGTATTTGAAAATATTTGAGGTTTTGGTAAAACATTTTGACTCACAAAAACGTACTCTCAAATATTAAGAAAAAGTGAATGTACTTACATTGTTGACTTAGGTGATACTACTATGGCTTCCTGGTGATTCTCCTGGTTATTATCTATTAAAATTAAACAATGCACACTTGTTAGTAAAATAACCCAAATCACATTAACTGTACAACTCGAGACAGAATTCCAATGACTGAGTCGGGCAAAGCCGACATGCATTACAGAATCCTAGATCAATCGGGTGTACACACGAGACAGAATTCCAATGACTGAGTCGGGCACAGGCGACATGCATTACGGAATCCTAAATCGACCGTGTAGGGTAACAGCAGGGTTATAGTACTTACAACGAGTCAGAGCTTCGCTTTATAGTGGGTATTATACCCGAGTATAATTTCTACTTATAAGAAATTTGAGAGAGAAAACAAAAATGAATGCTTGAACAAATTAACCTGAGCCCCCTTATATAGGTTGGTCGAGCACTCCGTCGCGCCCCGCGACCAAGTAGGCTTCGGCCGTCGCGGGCCGCGAGAGCCTACGTGTCGCGTATAGGGTTGCCGAGTCAAGGGGTAGCTTTGCCACGCGTACGACACGTAGCGCTATTGTGCCGGCCAAGTAAGGGCCGTCGCGGCCTGCGACAGACTCCGGGTGTCTCCGTCGCGGCCCACGAGCGACACCCAAACTCGATTTTTCTTGATTTTTCTAAGTGCAAGGCTATTTCGGGTCCGTTTATCGCGTACGGGGTATATTTAGGAACGTTTAAGGATGTCCAAAAATATTTTAGGAGGGTTGTTATATCATGCTTGATAAATAAGTTACATTTTAACGCGTCTTTTTATGAAACCATCGTTGTAATCAAACAAGTACGCACTCATAATCTCGTATCCTACTATCATGGTAATACTTATCATTCCACATATCACATACTCATGTTCACATAACACATCTCATCATGCAAGATTACACTTAAACAATCCGTTTTCGCATACATCAAAATATGTGTACTTTTAACGTTTCTTCAACGTTTTTAGGCATCAAAAGTCACATATGACTAGCCAAACAACATAGATATTTAATATAAGTTCAAACACTTATATTTGTTATAAAAATATCATTTTATAACATGATCTAAATCAGTTTCACAAAAATCACTTTAAAAGTCGATTTTCACCATTTTTAACGCATAGTCTTGTACCGAACTTTGCCATAATCATCCCAAATCACCAAGACTTCATATTTTAACACAATACATGTTATTTACTGAATAAAATGATTCTAATAACCATATTAGTTCAGATTTCATGTAAGCTACATAAATCATACATTTTCATCCATTTTACCATTTTTAAAGTCTCATGTATAACATGCAAGACAATCAAACTTATGACACCTTTTGTATCATCATATCACATCATATTTCACCATATTTTCATGCATGCAACCTGATTTAAATCATCTTTCATGCAACACATAATATCATCATCAAATCATTTTCATATCATCATCTAGTCATCACCAACACTTATGTACAAGTACTAAATGCATTACCATCATTTTTTCATCATCTAATCAACTTAGATGAATCCAACATACATTTAATAGAATTCCAAATAATCCATGACATTATCTTTACTTAAATTATTCAACTAATCACCATCACATCATTGCATGTAACTTTTTTATGAACTACTAAACAAAACTCATCTGTATGCATACATATATACATATACACGACACATGCATAACCATCCAAGAATTCACTTTTCATCTTTTCAACTTAATAATATTCATCTTTATGTAGATTCACTTTTATCACACTTGCAACCACTTTTCAAGAATCGACACAATCAAAACTCAACTTTTAAACAAAACACAATCTCTAACCCACATACATACATACATACCTACAACCCTATATACACACCCATACACTTCCATTTTAGTCTGATTAGAATCATTTTGTTGTTTAGTTTCCAAGAGTTGTGAAGAATCCACGCATTTAAGAAACACTGGAATCACCTTGAAATCTTCAAACAAGCTTGGAACCAACTTGGAATGAGCTTGATTCTTCAAGAGATGAAAGAAAAACAACAATGGTGAAGTGGGGAGGGGGTTCGGCCGAGAGCAAGAGAGAGAGAAGAGATGAAGAGTTTTTGTAATTTTTTTGGTTAGGTCTTGGGGGTGGTGAGATCTTTTAAGGATTCAAAATAATTTTATGTAAGATCTCACTCTACACATGTCATCATGGAGCCTTGGTGGGCACCCCTTTGGGCCACCACCTTCACAGACACACACATCATACATACATACATACATACATACATACATACATACATACATACATACATACATACATACATACATACATACATACATACATACATACATACATACATACATACATACATACATACATACATACATACATACATACATACATACATACATACATACATACATACATACATACATACATACATACATACATACATACATACATACATACATACATACATACATACATACATACATACATACATACATACATACATACATACATACATACATACATACATACATACATACATACATACATACATACATACATACATACATACATACATACATACATACATACATACATACATACATACATACATACATACATACATACATACATACATACATACATACATACATACATACATACATACATACATACATACATACATACATACATACATACATACATACATACATACATACATACATACATACATACATACATACATACATACATACATACATACATACATACATACATACATACATACATACATACATACATACATACATACATACATACATACATACATACATACATACATACATACATACATACATACATACATACATACATACATACATACATACATACATATATTAAATACTTGATTAAACAGGTATTTAACTAATAACCGGATATTATATTTCACGTTTTATTCGCGTTTTAGGGCGTATAATGTAATATTTATCATTCTATAAAAGTTAACTCGCCATAATATTGCTGAAAAATATATTATTTGTCTTGACTGACAGGGTTGTTTAAATTTTGTAAGATATGTGTGCTATTGCGCAGCAAGCGTTTAAAATCACAAAATAGTGTTTTTAAGCGTCTTATTTAAATTTTCCACACATATATGATTAAAAATAACATTTTAATCATAACGGTATATTTTTAGGATTTTAACATTAACCGAGTTGTCACCAACATTCTTTTCGCATTTTGTTCGTTAAGTGATAAGCTCATATGTTGTTTTTACCAACATAACTTTATATAAAAATTAGACTTGCTAGAACACCAAATACTATTAATGAACATCAAATCACATCAAATAATGCCTTTATTCATAATTAACACGTGTTACACTAGTATGGTATAGACTCTAAATAGTCGGGTGTCACAATTCCTCTTGCGTGTCCCATGGCTAAAGTCGCACCTCGACCGCCGAACCTTAACAGGTAGGCATCCACCGTTGCACGACTTTTACCGTTGCCAACCATCGTACAACCACCTCCGACCATCAGTCACACCCATGACAACCCCCCGTCGGCCACAATGACCCTCAGTTTGAAACCCTAATTCGAATATGTATATACCTTTTTCGAGACGGCTGAAACGAATGAATATCTGAGACAGCTAAGCCTGCACTTTTTTCGAAGCGATTGAGGTGGCTGAACAGTTGAGACGGCTAAGCTCCTGCTTTTTGCCTATATTTGAAAATTCTAAATATGATGTCTATATCGAAACATTTTTGTTGAAACACGACTATTTTTGTGATTACTCTTATATAAAAGTACTGTTTACAGTAACATTAAAAATTTAAAGCTATAAACATTCCAAACTCCCTTTTTTCAATATTCTTGGAATTGTAAGTTATAATACCCTTGGTCGAAATTTTCTAAATGATATTCTTTGACCAAACTTAATACATTTTAGTTGTAATATGCATCACTTCCTAAGGGTGTAAGGGGCACTCACCTAAGAGGGGAGTCCCCTCTCTTACGCCCAACTAATCCTCGTGTGCCACGTCAACTCCCCTCTTAAACTCCCCTCACACCCCAATTTGATGGCGGCACTCCCCTCTTAGATGACTTGTTTTTTTATTAAAAAAAAAAAGTTTTCATTGGTTGATTGAATAGGGCCCACCTTCTCTCTCCTCCCCTCTCATCGGTGCCTATCCCACGAATTTGGTCCCCGATTTTGGTTCCCGACTGATTGGCGCCACCTCCCCTATCGGCACATTCGGTCCCCGCACGGGGTCACCGAACTGTGCCCCCCATACCCTAAGTAAAGCATCTTGAAGAGTATCAACACTTTTCCCAATACAAAACATGATGATATTATTAAAAAAATGTGTAAAAAATAAAATATAACCTTACATGGAGGAATGTAGATCACAAATTTCTCTAAGAAGATGAATAAGGTTTTTTTTTTTTTTTCATTTATTCTATTACCACATCATAAATAAGCAACATGTTGTTGCTTCATATGGTTGTACATTATGCATTGGGTGCTTTTAAAAAAAAAATTGAATTTTATTACTTGAAATCCAAAAGTCTTTTACCTTTTACATTTTAACCTTATTGATTTTTTTTTTACTTTTACCCAAAGTTTTTTAATCTTTTGCAATTTAACACAAACAAATTTTTTTATGTTCAACTTTAGTCCCTCATACTTTTATCTTTCGCAAGTTTTTCGTTTTATGTTTCATTCTAAATTTGCGAGTCAACACGCCGCAATGTGAGTGTGGGGTTCAATGTTTTTTGTCTATTTTTTCCCGTTTTACAAGCCCATCGCAACGCGTCTATTTTTCACCGTTTGAGAAGTTCATCGCAACGTGCGGCTCCTAGATCGACTTAGTTATTCTTTTCTACATTTTTACGTTACGGTCTAATTTCTCGCATTAACATGACGCAATGGGCGTCCGTGGTTCAACAATTTTACGTCTGTTTTTTCATTCGGTGTTATTTATTCCCTTTTTAATTTATTTTATTTTTACGAGCTTTCTTGATATTGGTGGTCGTTGACAGTGGTGTGGCATTGATACTACTTGGCACGATTTTACGAACGTATTTAACCTTAAGTTTTTTACTAATAATTTGTTTCGAATTTACCCCTATACCTCATTTACTTTAAAAGAAACTATTTTTACGTGTATATTTTTATGTATTTGTCGGCATGGATTCGATTTGCTATACGTTTCGAAGTAACCTTTTTTCTAAAAATGAGATAGGTCAAACATAATACGTTTTCGTATAAAAAAACCATTTTTATGTACGTTTCGGTATACATTCAAGTTTGTGTATGTTTCGACGTAAATTTTTTGGGAAACGAGTCAGATCAATATAATATGTTTTCGTGCTTATTTTATGAATGTTTGGTAAAATTTGTTTCGAATCAAGTGGAGTCAAATCGAGGTTTCTTTTTCCCTTTTTCACAAAGTTCTAATTAATCTCTTTTAATTATACGTGTCAACTTTCCCGTTACATGTGTTACGTTTTCTATGTATGAGTCGGGTCAAATATAATACATTATGATTGTATGATATAAATTTGATTTACTTTATGTTTTGATCCAATCGCAATTCTTATATAGGTTACATTGAGTTCAATCGGGAAATGTCTAAACACGCGTTTTCATATGATTAACGCATTACATAACATTTGAACTAATCCATTCGATGATTGTGACGTACCCGCGCTGCAACGCGCGCGGGTGTTATTGCTAGTTTCATTAAATTTTTTCATTTTGAACTTATTTGTTTAACTATTTTATTTTTTATTTTACTTTAATTAAATTATTTTCTACACCTAAATGGTTTTTTAACGAATACGTTAATACCGTTTTAGACATATCTTTTTAACTTTTCTTTTTCTTTACTAAAACGAGTGTGGCAAATATTTTTTTTAGTTTAGTTTTTTTAACGAATGTGTCGATACTATTTTGAATATATTTTTTAACATTTCTTTTTCTTTGCTATAACGAGCGCACCGAAACCCACCGTGTTTCTATCGTTTTCTTTTTCCTTTACCTTTGTTATTTTCTATATTATTTTACCTTTTCTTATTATTTTGATGTTCAGAGCCGAGTTACGACATAAATAACATAACCTATTTAGATATCCTTTAATTAAATTTTACAAATTTATTTATCGGTTGTCATGGTGTGCTATGCGTTCTGAATTCCAACCGCGTCCCTAAACAATATGCGAGTAACTATGACCCTAGTTTAATTAAAACTTGTAAATAAATCGATTGAAAAGTAGCAACGTGTATGTATTGGTGTAAAAACATGATAATAGTATATATTTTGAAGGGTGAGATCAAATAGGTAGTTTATTTTGGCTAGGAATGATAGGAAGCAATAGGGTTAGGACATGTGGTAAAATTTAAAATAAAGAGGAGGGTATTTTAGTCAATCTTATCCTTTCTTCTTCTTTCTTCTCCCCAATATCTTCAAAACCCACCATTTTCAAAACCCACCATTTTCAAAACCCACCATCTTCAACCATTTCTTCACTTTCTATCTCAATAATCACTACATTATAGTGCGATTTTCGTCAACAATCAATAATTCAAACACCCGATCAACGTGTTCTTCAGCTTTTTTTTTTTTGAAGAAAACCCAGTTTAATTTCATACAGAATCGTCGTTTTTCCTGCGATTTTGAAGATAATCACTCGATCCGTTCGCTGATAATTGTTTCTATCATTCAAATTTCATCAATCGTTGAAGAAACCGACTTCGATCCATGCAAGAAATTCTTTAATTTCATTTTTATGATCTGGTTTTTTGATTTAGTCATTGCGTTTTATGATCTTCGCGGGGGTCCGGGGGCAGCGCCCCTGGTAGCAGGGTCCTAGGGGCGGCAGCCCCTGGCGGGGTCCAAGGGGCAGAGCCCCTGGCTGGGGTTTTTTTTTCGATTAAATTGCTTTAATAAAAATGCATCAGAAAATTTAATTTTCTGTAAATTGCCTCTGGAAAACTGCATTCGTAGATAGCCTTTTGATCTCCTACTTCTTGGTTCAGACAATTCACAGACATTTTAGGCCATTGCGTTTTAGAACTAAGACAATTTTATGTGTTTGCTGGCTATTGCGTTTTAGAAAAAACACACTTTTGAAGTGTTTTTAGTCATTGCGTTTTAGGTAAAACACATTTTTAGATGTTTTCAATTCATTGCGTGTGACAACTCGAACTTTAGAACCCGTCTCTGCAACGTATGTAACGCGTGTGAACTTAATTGACTTATCGAGTGATGTGACGTTACGATATGTGATTATGTGAATTTACGGAAATGAATGATTACATGAATGTTATATGGTTATGTGAGCGTTACAAATTGAGTGATTATATGATTATGTCATACGTTGTGTGCATTGTGTAAATATGTGTTCATGATCCGACCACACATCAATTCAACACACTCGACCACACAAGCCGAGCTTGGGCCGTACCACTTGAAATTGTACTACTTGAAATTGGACTATAGGGCAGCCCATGTTAAGGTTCGGCCCAACTCTTTTGAAACCCACACGGATACAAAACTCAAGTGGATTTAGCCTAACATTAACATATTAACAATAGAGCAAACCCTAAACACCCACTTTCACATTATAGTTGACGGCAGTTCCTTTGGGATCGAAGCATCTCTCTTGTCTGGTTCGAACGCTATATTCTTTCTTGGATAACTTGGTCAGTATGTCTAGCATGTATTTATTTGATTCATATTGTTAGTGAGTAATTATTTCCTTTTGAAAGTTCCTGTGGATTCATATTGCGTAAAACGATAAAGTCATGATTGAACAGTGTGATGAATGTGGAATTGTCAGCCGGCATGTTGTGGAATTTCATGTGATTATATTGATGTGTGTGTGAGGTGTCGGCTATTTCCGATTGGTAGGTTGCATGGCCGAATGAAACCATTGGTTAAATAAAAGGTCCAATAGTCTTGTGAGGTTATATGCAATTGTCAGTTAGTGCTTACAATTGTCGGCCATTAGGGATAGATATTGAATGATCAAATTGTAGATTATCATTGAGTTGTCAGGAAACATGTGAAGGTATCCACGATCATGAACAAATGTTAGATTGTCTTTGACTAACAAAACTAATATGATTGGAGGGGGATGGGCGGTTAGATGATAATTATTGGTTGATTTTGGACGGCACCACATAAGCCAAGGGATCTAGGATATTGTGTTGTGTGTGTTACTTGTTGACCGAAAGATAACATATTGGTCGAAACATAATTGTTGACCGAAGGATAACATGTTGACCGAACGATAGTATGTTGACCGAAAGATAATAGGTTGACCGAAAGATAGTGTGTTGACCGAAACATGATTTGTGTGTCGAAAGATAACTGTGTCGAAACATAATTGTGATAATATGTTGACTGATTGAATATTTGCCTGATTTAATTGGCATGCCATGCTTTGTGATGAATGTTAACATCTGTATTCGTGCAAGGTGAAATAATACGTGTGTGCTGTTATGCAACTGACTGTTATGTGAACATTAAACTGCATGCGTATAATTGCGAACATGAACTGATTTGTTATACGTGCATACACTAGGACGTGATTAATTACTTGTGAGTGCATAACCTAGCATACCGAGCAAACCCAAGGTGAGTTCACACTCCTACTAAGGCATGGGATTCCCGGGTCGTGGGAATGGGTTAAAGGTTATTATTGAAAGGAACGTACATATGCTTTACTAGACTATCACCTATCATGTCCTCGGATGTCAGGACGGTTACGTAGGTTGGGATAACACCTACGGGTTTACATGCCATTCTATCCTCGGTCACGAAGGATACGCACGTAAAACCTACGTGTACGCATTACTTACTTCTATCCTCAGGTTACGAAGGATACGTGCGTAAAACCTACGCACACTTTATACACACTTCTGTTCTCGGACGAAGAACAGGGATAATAATACGAATAGTCTAGTGGTCACTTAACATGGGAAGCCCCCACCAGCATAACTTACTATCGGCCCTGTAGAGCCACCTGTTACTTACTGTTACACATTTACTTACTGTGAACTCGCTCAACTAGTTTGTTGATCATACTGTTACATGCCTTGCAGATCGTTAGGTACTGGGAGCTTGCATTGGAGAAGCGGGTCGTTGTGGACGAGGATCGTGTTTCTTATGTTGAACTGTTACAACGCTTAAACTATTTACTACTGTTGGTTTCTTTACTATGCTTCCGCTACACTTTAAAACGTTGATATGTTTTGAACACCTTTTGTATTGAATGGATGGTTTTCTTTTATCTTACTTAATATTAAATGCATGTTCAATATGATTGGTGGCTTGATCCGGGTCAGTCACGCTCCCAAGCGGTGATACTCCGCAGGTGGATTTTGGGGGTGTGACAGATTGGTATCAGAGCCATTGGTTATAGAGAACTTGGTTTTAATATGGGAAAACGTTTTTATTAAAACCAGACTATAACCAGAACAGTGCTCTCAACGATCCACAACGACGCTTCGCTCCACGTGCAAGACTCAACTTCTTAGGTAATAAGGTTTATGTTTATTGCCTACATGCTAGAATTTGCATAGAACTTTGCTCGTAGTATGCTTACATTACTTTGTTCACTACTTGTTATTGCTTGAGAACACCTACATGCTTACACTTTTCTGTCATCGCCCTACTCGCGAACCATTCATACTTATGCTACCTTGCCGTTCGATCATGTCTGGACGTGTTGACATGACTCAAGCCCAGTTGGCGGCTCTTATTAACAAACAAGCTGCTGCGGCGCTTGCAGCCGCACAAGCAGGAGGTATAACCTGCTGTTACAGACCTATTCTAGGATGTTAGATCCTACTCTCGTGACCCAACTCTCGCGCTTAACCTTGACCCATCTTTCTCGCGCAACGGGTCAGAACGCACAGCAACCTGTCTACACACTCAAGAACTTCATGGACTGTCGTCCAGTTGGCGGCCCTGAGACTCGCAGGGTCAAGTACGCCACTGGTACTTTGGAAGAAATCGCGCTAACCTGGTGGAACGCGCAAGTACGAATGCTAGGGTTGGCAGCTGCTAACGTCACCCCTGGAACGAATTCAAAGAACGCATTAAAAGGGAATACTACACGCGTGATGACATCCACAAGTTGGGAGTGGAGCTCTACCATTGGAAAATGACGGGGTCAGAACTTTAAGCTTATATGAAACAGTCGAACGAACTGGTCATCTTGTGTCCAACCATGGTGAACCCTCCAAGCAAGCGTATCGAATTGTACCTCAAGGGTCTAGCCTCAGAGATTCAGAGCCATGCTTCATCGGCTAACCACAACAATATCCAAGACATTCAGCGTCTTGCTAATCGCCTCACGGATCAGGCAGTGGAACAGAACATGTTGCCTAGTCGTATCAGCGCTATTACTACCGCTACCACTTCTGCTACTCCCGCTACTCCTAGTGACAACAAGCGGAAATAGGATGGGTATTCCAGCAAGGGTTCAGCTACCGTTCGGTCTCAAGCACAGTAGCAGCACAAGAATAGCGATCGCCAGAGCACAGCAGAAGCTAAGGATTCAGGAGCCCACGGAAATCGCCAGCAGCAACAGCAAGCAGAAAACCTATGCAAAGAAAAGATTGTTTGCGTTCCTCGTTCTGGTCAAGAACCTCTCGAAGTTCAAAGCGACAAGAGTGGTGCCGTGGTTGGCATCACCTCTTTCTTGAAGGCTCAGAAATGTTTGCGGAAGGGCCACACCGCAATTTTGGCTCTCGTTACTGACACATCAGCGAAAGAAAAGAAGTTGGAAGACCATTCAGTCGTACGCGACTTTCCTCAGGTGTCTCGCAAGGATTTACCTGGGCTACCGCCGCATCATCAGGACGAATTTCGAATCGAGCTCGCCCCAGGAGCAGCACCCATAGCTCGAGCACCGTATCGCTTGGCCCCACCAAAAATCGGAAGAACTATCGACGCAGCTACCAGGAATCTTGGATAAGCGATTTATCCGACTTATCTCTTCGCCTTGGGGAGCTACAAGAACAATTAGATACTAATTACCGGTGAAAAAGAAGGATGGCACCTTCAGGATGTGAAATTGATTACCGTGAACTGAACAAGGTCAAAGTAAAGAACCGTTATCCTCTCTCACGCATTGACGACTTATTCGGCCAGTTGCAAAGGTCGAGTTATTACTCCAAGGTTGATCTAAGGTCTGGTTATCATCAGCTGAGCGTCCAGGATGAGGACGTCTCCACGGCAGCATTCAGAACTCGTTGCGGCCATTACGAGTTTCTTGTCATACCATTCGGGCTTACGAAAGCACATGCAGTTTTCATGGATTTTATGAACAGGGTGTGCAAACCCTATCTAGACAAGTTCGATCAGGAACTGGCCTGCACCGCGCACACCAACGGAAATACGCCAATTCTTGGGTTTGGCGGGTTACTACAGGCGATTTATTAAAGACTTCTCCAAGATCGCGCAACCACTTACTATGCTAACACAGAAAGGTGTCGTTTACAGATGGGGTAATGCGCAAGAGACCGCTTTTCAGTACTTAAAGGATAGGCTTTGTAGCGCACCTATTCTCTCATTTTTAGAGGGCACGGACGATTTTGTAGTATATTGTGACGCATCGGTACAGGGTCTTGGTTGTGTGTTGATGCAACGGGATATGGTTAATTGCTTACGCTACGCGACAACTCAAGATTCATGAACGGAACTACACGACGCACGATTTAGAGCTGGGAGCTGTTGTTTTCGCGCTTAAGATATGGCGACACTACCTGTACGGTACCAAGTGCACGATTTACACCGATCACAGGAGTCTCGAGCATATTCTTAAGCAAAAGGATTTAAATATGCGTCAACGGAGATGGGTTGAACTTCTGAACGACTACGAATGCGCCATCAAGTACCATCCAGGCAAAGCCAATGTTGTGGCTGACGCTCTCAGTCGGAAAAACACTTTACCTCGGCGCGTGCGAGCGCTATAGCTCACGATCCAGTCTAGCCTCCCTGCACAGATACGAAATGCTCAGATAGAAGCATTGAAGCCCGAAAACGTCAAGGCTGAAGCCTTACGCGGCTCACGACAACAAATGGAACAAAAGGAAGACGGCGCCTACTATGTAAGGGGCCGGATTTGGGTCCCTCTCTATGGCGGTTTACGCGAACTTGTAATGGATGAAGCTCACAAGTCTCGCTATTCGGTACATCCAGGGTCGGATAAAATGTACCACGACATCAGCACTACTTATTGGTGGCCTAGTATGAAGGCTCACATCGCTACGTACGTTGGAAAATGCTTAACCTGTGCGAGAGTCAAGGTTGAATATCAGAAACCAGCCGGTCTACTTCAGCAGCCCAAGATACCGCAGTGGAAATGGGAAGAAATTTCCATGGATTTCGTTACGGGCTTACCTAGATCCCAGCGTGGGAATGACACTATTTGGGTAATCGTTGATCGACTCACAAAGTCTGCTCACTTTTTGGCTATCAAAGAAACGGATAAGTTTTCTACTTTAGCAGACATTTACTTGAAGGAAGTTGTTTCGAGGCACGGAGTGCCCACCTCTATTATTTCGGATCGCGATGCACGATTCACGTCAGAGCTTTGGCAAGCGATGCACAAATCCTTCGGCTCACGATTAGACATGAGCACAGCATATCATCCTCAGACAGATGGGCAGTCTGAGCGAACTATTCAAACTCTAGAAGACATGCTTCGAGCGTGTGTTATCGATTTCGGCAACGGCTGGGAAAAGCACCTCCCTTTGGTGGAGTTCTCGTACAATAACAGTTACCATACCAGCATTCAAGCCGCTCCATTCGGGGCATTGTACGGACGAAAATGCCGGTCACCTCTCTGTTGGGCAGAGGTGGGGGATAGTCAAATTACGGGTCCAGACATTGTAGTGGACGCCACAGAAAAGATAGCACAGATACGGCAACGCATGGCGGCAGCACGCGACCGTCAGAAAGCCTACGCGGACAAGCGTAGAAAACCATTGGAATTTGAGGTCGGGGACCGGGTTTTATTGAAAGTTTCACCCTGGAAGGGTGTGGTACGTTTTGGCAAAAGGGGCAAACTGAATCCGCGGTACGTCGGACCATTCGAAATCTTAGAAAAGATTGGCAAAGTAGCCTACAGATTAAAACTACCAGCTGAACTCGGTGCAGTTCACAATGTATTTCACGTGTCGAATCTGAAGAAATGCCTATCAGATGAGACCCTTATAGTTCCTTTTAAGGAACTCACTATCGACGAGCGGTTGCAGTTCGTCGAGGAACCAGTTGAAATCACGGACCGGGATGTTAAGGTCCTCAAACACAAGAGGATCCCTCTTGTTCGAGTTCGTTGGAACTCCCAGCGTGGTCCAGAGTATACCTGGGAACGCGAAGATCAGATGCAAGAAAAGTACCCCCAGCTATTCGAAACCAATGCATCCACTTCTGAGGCTGAAGCTACTATTACTGAATTTCGGGACGAAATTCCAAATCAACGGGGGGATGATGTGACACCCCAGGAAAACCAGTGAACGATGTAACTTACCTAGCTTCCTCAGTAAGTGCGTACCAAATTTCGGGACGAAATTTCCAATTAGTTGGGGATAATGTGACAACTCGAACTTTAGAACCCGTCTCTGCAACGTATGTAACGCGTGTGAACTTAATTGACTTATCGAGTGATGTGACGTTACGATATGTGATTATGTGAATTTACGGAAATGAATGATTACATGAATGTTATATGGTTATGTGAGCGTTACAAATTGAGTGATTATATGATTATGTCATACGTTGTGTGCATTGTGTAAATATGTGTTCATGATCCGACCACACATCAATTCAACACACTCGACCACACAAGCCGAGCTTGGGCCGTACCACTTGAAATTGTACTACTTGAAATTGGACTATAGGGCAGCCCATGTTAAGGTTCGGCCCAACTCTTTTGAAACCCACACGGATACAAAACTCAAGTGGATTTAGCCTAACATTAACATATTAACAATAGAGCAAACCCTAAACACCCACTTTCACATTATAGTTGACGGCAGTTCCTTTGGGATCGAAGCATCTCTCTTGTCTGGTTCGAACGCTATATTCTTTCTTGGATAACTTGGTCAGTATGTCTAGCATGTATTTATTTGATTCATATTGTTAGTGAGTAATTATTTCCTTTTGAAAGTTCCTGTGGATTCATATTGCGTAAAACGATAAAGTCATGATTGAACAGTGTGATGAATGTGGAATTGTCAGCCGGCATGTTGTGGAATTTCATGTGATTATATTGATGTGTGTGTGAGGTGTCGGCTATTTCCGATTGGTAGGTTGCATGGCCGAATGAAACCATTGGTTAAATAAAAGGTCCAATAGTCTTGTGAGGTTATATGCAATTGTCAGTTAGTGCTTACAATTGTCGGCCATTAGGGATAGATATTGAATGATCAAATTGTAGATTATCATTGAGTTGTCAGGAAACATGTGAAGGTATCCACGATCATGAACAAATGTTAGATTGTCTTTGACTAACAAAACTAATATGATTGGAGGGGGATGGGCGGTTAGATGATAATTATTGGTTGATTTTGGACGGCACCACATAAGCCAAGGGATCTAGGATATTGTGTTGTGTGTGTTACTTGTTGACCGAAAGATAACATATTGGTCGAAACATAATTGTTGACCGAAGGATAACATGTTGACCGAACGATAGTATGTTGACCGAAAGATAATAGGTTGACCGAAAGATAGTGTGTTGACCGAAACATGATTTGTGTGTCGAAAGATAACTGTGTCGAAACATAATTGTGATAATATGTTGACTGATTGAATATTTGCCTGATTTAATTGGCATGCCATGCTTTGTGATGAATGTTAACATCTGTATTCGTGCAAGGTGAAATAATACGTGTGTGCTGTTATGCAACTGACTGTTATGTGAACATTAAACTGCATGCGTATAATTGCGAACATGAACTGATTTGTTATACGTGCATACACTAGGACGTGATTAATTACTTGTGAGTGCATAACCTAGCATACCGAGCAAACCCAAGGTGAGTTCACACTCCTACTAAGGCATGGGATTCCCGGGTCGTGGGAATGGGTTAAAGGTTATTATTGAAAGGAACGTACATATGCTTTACTAGACTATCACCTATCATGTCCTCGGATGTCAGGACGGTTACGTAGGTTGGGATAACACCTACGGGTTTACATGCCATTCTATCCTCGGTCACGAAGGATACGCACGTAAAACCTACGTGTACGCATTACTTACTTCTATCCTCAGGTTACGAAGGATACGTGCGTAAAACCTACGCACACTTTATACACACTTCTGTTCTCGGACGAAGAACAGGGATAATAATACGAATAGTCTAGTGGTCACTTAACATGGGAAGCCCCCACCAGCATAACTTACTATCGGCCCTGTAGAGCCACCTGTTACTTACTGTTACACATTTACTTACTGTGAACTCGCTCAACTAGTTTGTTGATCATACTGTTACATGCCTTGCAGATCGTTAGGTACTGGGAGCTTGCATTGGAGAAGCGGGTCGTTGTGGACGAGGATCGTGTTTCTTATGTTGAACTGTTACAACGCTTAAACTATTTACTACTGTTGGTTTCTTTACTATGCTTCCGCTACACTTTAAAACGTTGATATGTTTTGAACACCTTTTGTATTGAATGGATGGTTTTCTTTTATCTTACTTAATATTAAATGCATGTTCAATATGATTGGTGGCTTGATCCGGGTCAGTCACGCTCCCAAGCGGTGATACTCCGCAGGTGGATTTTGGGGGTGTGACATTGCGTTTTAGAGAGAACACTTTCTTTTGTTTTTTAGGCCATTGCATTTTAGAAAGGAGACATTTTTAAGTGTTTTCTGGCCATTGCGTTTTATAAATAAGACATTTCTTTGTGGTTTTGGTGCATTGCGTTTTAGGTAAAACACATTTTTATGTGTTTTCAGTCCATTGCATTTTAGAAAACAGACATTTTAAGTGTTTTCTGGCCATTGCGTTTTAGAAATAAGACATTTCTTTGTGTTTTTGGGGCATTGCGTTTTAGGTAAAAACACATTTTTATGCGTTTTCAGTCCATTGCGTTTTAGAAAGTACACTTTCTTTTATGTTTTTAGGCTATTGCGTTTTAGAAATAACACATTTCTTTGTGTTTTCTGGCCATTGCGTTTTACAAATAAGACATTTCTTTGTGTTTTTGGTGCATTGCGTTTTAGAAAAATGTCATTTTTTAGGTTTTTTTTTTCATTGCGTTTTACGCAACTGGGTTTTTTCCATTGCGTTTTACGCAACTGGGTTTTCAAAATTTTTTTTCGAAAATATAACAATAGTATAGTCGTTTTAAAGATAAAAAAAAGCTCGTTTTTTTGGTGCAATTTTTATAAAAAAATAATGTCGTATGAAAGAGTTATTAACGTTTAAAAAATGAGGGGGAATTGGAGGAGAGATAAATTATTGCCTTGGATTGACTAGAATACCCCTAAAAAAACTCACGCGCTTCCTTTATTCCCTTCAATTTCCATAATTTAATCTTAGCCGTTGATTAACTAAATGGATGGTCAAGATCACTTCCTAGTCTTCTTAGCCAAACAAACTTCCTATTATATCCTAACCCATATTTTGAAAGTTCGTACACGTATTGGTGTAAATCTATCTATCTACTATAATAAAAGAAACCAAATTTTGGACACGTGTCATTCATTGGAGGTATCTTCAAATTTATACTTATCTTATATTAATTAATTAATTAAATAAATAATAAATTAATATTAAATCTTACCGTACTTTAATAAAATATTATACTCAAATCTAAATTGTTAATTTAATATATTTTTAAAACAAATACCTCTCTTTCCTACTTATCTTATATTAAATATATAAATAATAAATTAATATTAAATTTTATCCTAATTTATTAAAAAAATATTTTTTTTTATTATTTGGTATAGAAAATTATATTTATTAAACTCGTGTAAAACACGGGGTTTTTAAAAATATAAAATTTTAATTATTTATTATAAATATAAATTTTTTATTATTTATTATAAATATATATTTTTTTATTATTTACTATACCCAAAGTTACATTTATATAAGCGTGTAATACACGAAGTTTTTAAAGATATAATCTTTTTATCATTTGCTATGTAAAATTAGATTTATTCAACACGTGTAATATATAGGGTTTTTTAAGGATATAATTTTGTTATTATTTGGTAGATTTTTCAACCCGACTATACATGGGTTGTTTAAAGATATGACGTTTTTGGTATTTAATATACAAAATTACATTTATTTAATCTGTGTATAGACATGGTTTTTAAAGATATAACTCTTTTTAGATCTATTCAACACGTGTAATATACAGGGTTTTTAAGGATGTAATTTTTTATTATTTGGTAGATTTTTTCAACTCGATTATACATGGGTTTTTTAAAGATAAGACGTTTTTAGTATTTAGTATACAAAATTACATTTATTTAATCTGTGTAATACACATGGTTTTCAAAGATATAACTTTTTTATTGTTTGATTTATAAAATTACATTTATTTAACCCGTAAAATATACGAGGTTCATAAAGATATAACTTTTTATTATTTAATACATAAAATTACATTTATTCAACCCGTGTAATACACGGGTTCTAACCTAGTGATTTATATATATTGTTTGTATCAGAGTTAAAGCTTCGAACCAGGCTGGAGATTGTTCTTGAGGATTTGGTGAGAGATATGGACATAGGAAGATAAGAGGAAGTTGAGTTGTTGAACTATTGAAATCTTATGACATAACCAATATTTTAACTACCCTTAAATATACTCCATTCAAGTATACATGATCTTTGCCGTAGGATCTTTTTGTTATCAACTTAGATATATTTTTAAACCAGTTTAATTGGCTGTATTTTGTTATGACTATGATGTTAATTACACACATCCACGACAATAGAAACCAGAATAGTGTGATTTTAAAAATAAAAAAATAAGACAATCATATGAGTAAAATGTGTGTTTGAATTGATTGTAAAAACAATTTTGTGACATGAAGCTTATTGTTGGTAACATTAATCCAAATCCCTTTTTTTTTTTTGGGTATTTTATAAATTTAAAATAATGAGACTTGAAGTGATAGATAGATAAATAGACATTGCAAGAAAATGATTGTTAATGATGCAGGGCAAAATTACTTAAGTGATAACTCTAATAAAAAAATTATCTAATTGTGATACTTAATCGTTGAAACACTTATATACTTATTAAAAAGGTAACTTTATAAAAAAGAGTGTTGTATGTTCAAAATTACTAGAGAAACTTGGAGCAAATCCACCTTGTTACTAAGTTAATATTTATTTGTGGTTTAAAAATTCACTGTAGTTTTCTAACTAATATGGATCTTTAAATCTTATAAGTACAACATGCTTTGATTCCATGTAAAAGAAGCATCATTACCAACAACTCTAAGCCTAGTTGATGCAAATTTGGGGGATTTGAAACGTTTCTTTGTTGGAGATTTAGGACAAAAGTACATTAAGCATTATTGAAGGAATCTAACATTGTCCTTTGACTGCAAATTTAGGACAAAACAATTAGCTGTTTACTTTGAATATGCCTTCCTAATGTTTGATTTTTTAACAACACATATATACTTTTGATTATAAGTCTACAAGTGTTGTCTACTTTTCCATGTAATTTAATGTTCGTTGTCCCCTTTGAATTTTTTACTTATTAGCAACAACGTAGCTAGTTCATAACAAGTCAGGATGGACATATGGACCGCGGTTCTAAACTTATAATGAGGTGACACGGAATACATGATTTCATAGTTTTTTTTCTTTATATTCACCTCTATAAAATCACATATACATTCCCTTACACATATATAAAAGTTTTAAAAATAAACCAGTTAATATATTTAATCTGAATAAATATATTATTTAATTAGATTCAAGGATGTTTTAGTTTTTTTGGAATGACGACTTTCTTGTATTAGGTTAACGCACTCCCTAAATTAGAGAATCTTGTTCCCTCACTCTGGCCAGACAATGTTGTCTTAACCGGGCATACGCTGGCTTCAAAGTTTGGCTTGGACGTTCCCCCGGGAAACCATACTTGCCGGCTGATACCTGACAGTTATTGTGTCACCACAAGAGTAGAACTCTCTGGCGTAACACACAGTGTGACGAAAACCCATGTGAGCTAAAGATAGAGTTTGGCACCTCTGCAAGGAGCAGGGCCGGCTCTGGGCCCGGCAAACCCGTGCCGACGCCCGAGGCCCAAAATTTCAAAGGGTCCGAAAAGCCTTTATAAGCTTGTATATATAAGATTGAACTTAAGTATCCATTGAAGAATCCAAGCCTCTCTTTCCATTAATCACTAAAATATCCAAAACTCACTTAATCTTGGCTCATTCACAAAACTTTATAGTTTGTCTCGTTTTTAGGTAAAGAATATGTTTTCTACCTCAAAATGATGATGGTTGTAAAAAAGTTAAAGCTTATCATGATGCTATATTTTTAACCATTTATATTCTAATGGTTTGACATGAATTTTCATTTTATGTAGATACATGTACATCTTTGAATAAGTGTTATATCCAAAACATTAATATGTTATTTCTAATGCTTATATGATCACTATTTTAATAATGTCAATTCTTTTTTTGTGTATCTGATTTGTTCTTTGACTTTGTATAAGGTTCCCCAGCTGAAAATTTTGACATTGAATATTCATGTATATGTTTTTTTTTGTGTGTGTAAGGTTGTTAATCCTTTTCTTACCAGAAATTTCAACTAGTTCTTTTGTTTAAAAATCCCCTAATATTTTCATGATATTGATGTTATCCATCTTTTAATAATATATCATGATATCGAAGTTATCCGTTTTTAATGTGCTAACGCCAAACATCAACTCAACCGTGTTGAGCGTGAACCCCCCACATAAATAATCACATCACCCTCATTTCCTTTAAACTTTTTCCTTTATTAAATTGGTTAGTAAAATCATTATACACTTTAGTGTAAAATAGTAAGAGTGAAAAGAAATATCATGCTTACGTGACATGACATAAGGCTGGCTTTTTCACTTTTTAGTAAAACTATTACACATAATCTTGTATCGTGAACGGTGAATCAACAACATGATATTAGACTTTTGTTAATTGAATTGATTACGCAACAAAGCTATCTTGAAACAATTCACATTCACAAATAGTTACAATATGCAACTTTAAGCAGCTTAATTAGGATTTAATGTTATCTTTAATCAAGTTGAGTCTTATTGTTTATTTAGACACAGATAATATCATAATAATACCTTATAAAATAAAATGTGATTAATGTTATTCACGTAAGCATTCTTTAAGCTGGTTTAACATAAGTGAACTTCTCATAATTTTAATAATCCTCAAAAGGAAAGTTCACGAACATACTAATTAGAAACTAAATATAGTATTTTTTTTTTTAATATGAAAAAAAAACAACTAAGCAATTCAGAACCAAATAATAGAAGAATTGATAAAACAGATTAAAAAATAATAAACTGACACACGAATTGAAGCAACAATATTTATATTAGTGTTATTTAATGTAGATTAAGTGTTTGATTAGCATGAACTTTTATACAGTAAAGAATTGGCTCGTGAGGCATGAGAAATATTATCTAATTAAAATAATTTAATACATATTAAATAATACATATTAAATAATACATAATAAATATTATTATTCGGTTTAATTTCTTGCTTAATACATATTAAATAATACATAATAAATATTATTATTCGGTTTAATTTCTTGACAAATGTAGGTCGATTTCCCAGAACCCTTAATCGACATACTTTAAAACACGTAGGAGACACATGACAAGGAGAGATGATTGGACTTTTTATACAATATATATATTGTTCTGGAAATTATTATTTATTTAAACATTTTTGAGGTTGGTTTTCATCTTTGCTACTTGCTACCCTATTCTAAACAATTAATCATTGCCAATAAGATAAATAAATATATATTGGCATGTTGCAAGCAACCCCACAAACCTTTTATGATATGCATGTTGCATATTGAATTTAAGCACTTCCTATATATAGGGTGTGTCTTGACAAAGTTTTCATCAAACACTTTCTATTCACATATCTCTCTCTCTCTCTCTCTCTCTCTAAAGTTTCTTTGAACACAAATTAACTTAGTTCAAACTTGTATTAAGTTGTTGCAACAAAGAGTGGTATCATGGCAATAGAGATTGTACAAGTACAACCAAGTGTTGGACTATCAAAGATGGCAGTCTCACAAACCCATGGTGAAGACTCCCCATATTTTGCAGGATGGAAGGCTTATGATGAAAACCCTTATCATGAAACTAATAATCCTTCTGGAGTCATTCAGATGGGATTAGCAGAAAATCAAGTAAGCTTTGACATGCTTGAAGAATATCTAGAGACAAATCTTGAATCAACTAACTGGGGCCAAAAAGTTTCTGGCTTTAGAGAGAATGCTTTGTTTCAAGATTATCATGGCCTTCTATCTTTTAGAAAGGTAACTTCTTCTTTTTTTTTTTTTTTTTACAAAATGTACAAAGCAACAATAATGCTCTCTTATGTTGTAAAGATTAAAGAGTGAACAAGAAAGTCTAAATTTTTTATTCTTGATTGTTTTAGGCAATGGCAAGTTTCATGGAACAAGTGAGGGGAGGCAAAGCAAAATTTAACCCTGATAGAGTTGTCTTGACAGCTGGTGCAACCGCCGCTAACGAGCTTTTAACCTTCATTTTGGCTGATCCGGGCGATGCTTTGTTGGTCCCAACCCCTTATTATCCAGGGTAAGTAGCCGTTTATTTAAAGATTTATTGACACCGAAATAATTACTGGCCTACTGGCCACCTTAATTACATCGGTGTCCGTCACTCAATATTAGATAAAATATATTAGTTAAAAGTTTGAAATTTTTGCAGACTTTATTGACTTATATACCTTCAAATAATGCAGATTTGATAGAGATTTGAGATGGAGAACTGGTGTACAAATTGTCCCAATCCACTGTGATAGCTCAAATGGTTTTCAGATCACACCAGAAGCCCTAGAAGCAGCATATGATCATGCAACAAAAATGAACATAAAAGTGAGAGGGGTGCTCATCACGAACCCCTCGAACCCGTTGGGTGCAACCGTCCAACGAAAGGTTCTCGAAGAGATCCTAGAATTTGTGACACGAAAGAACATCCACCTCGTTTCTGACGAAATCTACTCGGGTTCAGCGTTCTGTGCAGACGAATTCGTTAGCATCGCAGAAGTGCTCGAATCAAGAAAATACAAAGACTCAGAAAGATGTCACATTGTTTACAGTCTGTCAAAAGATCTTGGTCTCCCTGGGTTTCGAGTAGGGACAGTTTATTCCTACAATGATCAAGTTGTGACAACCGCTAGGAGAATGTCTAGTTTCACCTTAATTTCCTCACAAACACAGTTTTTGTTGGCATCTATGTTATCAGACACAGATTTCACCCAGAAATACATAAAGATCAATCGCGAAAGATTGAAGAAACGATATGAAATGATCGTAAACGGGCTGAAAAAGGCGGGTATTGAATGTTTAAAAGGGAATGCAGGCCTTTTCTGTTGGATGAACCTGAGTCCATACTTGGAGGAACCCACGATCAAGAGCGAGTTAGCGATATGGAACACGATTATGCACGAAGTAAGGCTAAACATATCGCCCGGATCATCATGCCATTGTTCTGAACCAGGATGGTTTCGAGTTTGTTTCGCAAATATGAGTGAAGAAACTCTTGAAGTTGCACTCTCCAGAATTCATGCATTCATCAAAGAAAGGAAGCAAGTTTTGTGAATGCTGTGATACTTGAAAAGAAATTATTTCCCTTTTAGCAATCATTTTTTAGGTGGGAAGACCTAATCAAGATTAGGGTTTTTGCCCCCCAATAATTTGTAACTCACACTGGGGTTTAAGTATGTTTTTGCTCTAATTTTCTTTGGGATTTCAGAATCTCCAAGGATTTTGAGTTTATAGAACCCCGGTGTAATTATGAATTCAACTCTTGTAACACTATTATTACAATATCAAAGTTAGCTTATTAATTTATCCTTGTGAAAGTATCATTAATTAGTCAATATCTTGTCAAATTAAAATACAATATGATACATGTTTGTATCCAATATATTATCTTATTTTATGTACATGACTCAGTACACATATAATGTTGCATGGTTTGCATTTTTTTCCCAAAATCATAACATTTTATGATCTACCCGATAATTAATAATGTGGGAATATTATAAGTTTATTATCACATAAAATTGAACTGATCAACATGTGTATGTAGCAACATTTTGAATATTTAATCTTATTGCATAATATGCAAAAGATCGTATCCAAATGTTATCCTATCGTTTAAGAGCTATGATTTGGTTTGATTGCATTGTGGGGTTCCTATGATTTACTCTTATCTTTTCCATATAATAATAACACTTTGATTGATTAATTAATAAAAGCTTCAACCTCATTGCACAACATATATTTGTAATTTTTGTAGTTTCGTTTAGTTATTTTCCTTTTCCTATACTATTATAATGCATGTTATGATACTAGCTAGATGACACCAAAAAATTTGGTTTGAGTAGGGGTTTTTTGACAACTTATGAATAGTTAAGTACTAAACTAGTAAGAGGTCCAAACTAGTAAGAGGTCTGAATTACTAAGTGCTGAACCAGTAAGATGTTTGAATTATTAAGAACTAGTATAATCTTTAACCGTTCAGAGGCATATGTCTGACCAATTCAGATTTGAGATCTTAACCATTCAGGTCGACTCAGTATAAGGCTTAACCATTCAGATGCAAATGTCTAAAGCATTCAGATATCTGCTCACGAAACAAAAAGTCTGAACCATTAAATGCTAAACCAATAAAATATCTGAACCATTAAGAGGCTTACTTAAAGCTAAACAAACACTCCCTACATATATAATCCAGATTAGTTCAATTAAGAATAACTCAATCTCCCATATGGATGTTGAGAATGTACAAAAACATTTTCACTTAGCTAACAATTCATTCTTCAAAAACACGCGTTAATTTTCTATTTAGCATTATAAAAGTGCTTATGGGCTGTTTTACAACTTTTGAATAATTAAGTGTTAAACCAGTAAGATGTTTGAATCATTAAATGCGGAACCAGTAAGAGGTCTGAACCATTAAGAGGCAGTATAATGCAACCGTTCAAGGCAAATGTCTGACCAATTCAGATTATAGGTCTTTAACCATCCAGATTTCGTATAATGCTTAACCATCTAGAGGCAAATATCCGAACCGTTCAGACAACTGCTCACGAAACAAACAGTATGAACCATTAAGTGCTGACCCAGTAAGAGGTCCGAGCTATTAAGAGCTAAACAAACAACCTCTTACACTTCCACGTTATCGTAATTTTACATTTATTCTTAAATTGAAATTCATAATTATAATATAATAGATTATTTATTATTTGATTTGATATTATTAAAGTTTATTCACAAGACCATGTGTAGTGGAAGACCTAAATAATGTCCATACCTTTAGTTGTTTTTGCGTTATTTGACAGTCCAGTCACCAATGAGACATTATGGGGTGTTTTTTAGAAATGAGTGTAGTAGGGTAATGTCCAATAATGCCCCATCAATGATTACCCAGTTATTGTTTTTTTTTTTTAAATTAAAACTAATAAAATTTCATTAAATAAAAAAAAATACATTGCTAAAAATAAAAATAAAAAACAGAAAAAAACAAATAAAAAAAATTACATTGCTAAATAAAAAACTAATAACCTAAAGTCTGTATTTTTTACGGATTTGTTGCCGACGCATTTGCGCTAAAAAACTAATAATCTAAAGTCCGCTTCCCCAGTTTTCCCTCGTGCGTTGGAAAACTTCTTGAAACTGATGACATTTTTGGTTTATATCGGTCCATTTGCTAGATATCGAATCGTTGTCCCGATATTCATCTTTACCTATCGCTTTAAAAAAGTTTCACGAATTTTTTCCAAAAAAATGGTAAAGTTTATTAGTTTGCTACAAAAAAAAATATAATGTTATAATCTTAAAAAATAAAAATAAAAAATATGTGCAAAGTGGACCGAATTATTTAAAAAAATAAAACTAATTTACTTTTTAAAACGCTTACCAACTTCAGGGTCCTCCGATATGTTGACTCACGCCCGTGTTAACGCGTATTCCTCATCTTTTGTCCAAACTAGGTAGGTTCCATTTCGATAAGGAGCGGTTGGATCCTTCTTTTTGTGAGACCGTTTACCACGTTGAGATCTCTTGGGTTGTGTCTCCGGTACCACTTCTATCTCGGGTTCGGTTTCTTGGGTGGACGGTTGCGAACCGTCCATGGATGCAAAGGCTTGTGGACCTTGAAAGAACGGTTGCGAACCGCCCATGCCTAGTATTTGCGTGTACGCAAACGTATTCGGATTCATGTCTTGAAAGTTGAAGTTTGGTTGCGGTTGGATGGTGTTCGGGCGATATGTATTGGGGTTACCGGGTCTAGACGGAACACCGAAAGGGGGTTGGAAGGAATTCATGATGTAATTTTTTTATAAAAATATAAAAAAGTATAGAAGAGATTAGGGAAAGTTTATAGAAAATATGTGAGAAGATATGTTATATAGGTTGAAAAAGTGGAATAAAAAATAAAATAAAATTATTGTTACCGTTCATCAACGGTTAAATTTTGAAAATCGTGCGAATTCTGGCGTTTTTTATAAGACGATCAGGAGTTTTTTTAAAAAAAAAAAAAAAAACGCCCAGCGCGGTTATAGGGTCTCGGGGGGCGCTTTTAGAGGGGAAAACGCTAAAAACCTCACTACCCCCACTACGGATGACTAATTGTAAAAATACTCATTGTCCATGTTCCCACAATCCCACCCCCACTTTCCTTTTTTTTTTTGACAGGTGAACTTCACAACAGACGGCTGATTCACACGCAGGCCCATTACCACTCATTACCAGTACTATGTTGTCTTAACCGGATCCACACCTGGTCAAGAGTGGCGTTCTGTCAGTCGTTCCCATTCCCTCTGTCCATTATTTTAACACTAACTTTTGAATTTTCTACTTAGTATATCTATGTAACGCACGAATAAATAAATTAGTAAAATACTAATGATTTTTGGAGATGAAACATTTTCTTAAATAAAGTTCAATGTCAAACCTTTCAGCCACTAGTAATCAGTAAATCAGTTTATTTTAAGGTTGACATTTTATAAAATAAGCTTAGTAAACTGATTGACCTTGATTACTTTTTTTTTGAATGGCTTAACTTGCACACTATGGGGATTGAACCCATGACCTCCTACTATTCTACACCTTATCTAACTCACCAACACCAATGAGCTATTCCCAATAGATATATATACACACACCGTAGTTGATTACTTACAAAATATATATACACACACCGTAGTTTATTCATTTAAAAAAATAATAATTATATCTCTGTAGGTATTATATTATAGAACGTTACCTACATGTTGTATTTCTTGTTTGTTGTTATTGAATTCATCATAAAGTTGAACACTTTTGATCAGGCTGATTTACAATTCTTTGAGTTGTTTTTTTGGGTGGTAATTTACTAACAGGTGAACTTTTGATCATCCTCGAAAACTTATGAAATGACTAAAATGAGTCTATGATGGTAAATTTATGATTTTATATCATAAGGGTGGACGGGACGTAACCTCTTTAAACAGCACATCCCAAGTGTCACCTCTACAAGAAACCAACTATCCGCTAAAACCCGCTCCCACCGGTGTTAGTGTTCCCGCCTATCAACAAACCCTATCTCTCCTCTTCACACACAAATGCAGCTCCCCCTCCATCCTTTCCTTTCTTCGGTAACTAATCCCCGTAAACTATAAGCGATTCTGCCACCCGTGAGGGTGGCGATGGTGTACCCGTTAAGGTACCCGGACAAGGGTACCCATGAACACCCATGTACCCTAAAAAAGACTTGCTATTTATATATTTGTGTCACCAAGTAGATTTTCAACATGTACAATCGTCCTTTAAACAAATAACTATGAGATTATTAGTGTATGTGTCCGCACGTATATGTCATGTGTCCTTCTAGATAGTTTATCTTTGTATGGTTTTTTAGGATCGTAGAGATGTGCTTTTCCAAAATAAACGAAGGGTCTTCACTAAACACGCGAATTCTGTTTAAAGAACTGAAGAAACACGGAACTAATTTCAAGGTTAATTAGTTTGGTTTATGTTTCAAACATGAGGGTTAATCTTCTTAAACTTTCCAGAGCTCCGATTTGATCCGTTCTTCCTGCAAAACAGAACACCGTTAGCTCGTTAAGAGGGGAATATGGGGGTTTCCCTCTTAACCAGACTCCGACATGAGAATAAGTATCTGCTTTGAGGAAATAAGTGTGTGTTAAGAGTGAGAGAGGAGAGTGTAGAATGTTTAACCTGTGCATGAAGGTCTCTATTTATAGCCGGAGAGGTGTAAGAGGAGATGGGCTGATGGGCCTTAGGCCGGAAGGAGACAACCAGGGAATATCCTCCTTGTCTCTTTGGTGTCTACCGTTAGTGCCTTCTAGAAGATCTCCGGTGCTGGCGCACCGTGATTGGAGCCACGTGTCCTAGTTGTCGACCTTGTTGTCCCTCTGCCATCAGCAGGTAAGTGGAGATCATGGGGCAGTTGTCGCCGCCCCCTGATTGGTGCCACATAGGCATCCTTGTGTACTCATTGTCTCCTACACGTCAGACGATCGTGGATCATGATAGAGCACAGCCTGGAGGACGCCGATTGGCATATTCTTCTGCCACTTGTACCTTCTTTACTCTCTGAAATGGCCTTGCGCTCTAACCCCTGCGCGACCCTTGCTGAGCACGTAACTAGCCCGCGCAGGGTTGCAGGGCTGAAGGCTCTGATTCAGAATACTAAGTGTGGAAACTGATGTTATCTCTTGTTTGGGCCTTGCGCGAGGTCAGGCTCTGCTTGAGCAGCTCGTGCGGGTCTAAAAGATTGATCAGCTTGCTGAGTAAGGAGTATGGTCCAGCGCGCGACCTAAATGGTCTGCGCGGCTTTTTGGGACCATACCCCTTTAAGTCCCCCAGTCCAGTGTTGCACCATGCGCGAAGTAAATGGTTGGAGCTATGGACTTAGAAAAAAGGAAGTGCTAGGTTAGAAAAATGCTTGCTAGATCTTGGTAAGCCGCGCGCGTGTAAGTGTTTGTCAGTTACTACGGCGCGACTACCAGATTTGTCTTTTGATAATTCTCTGCTTTTGAGTGTAAGCGCGCAGGTTCATTGGATAGTTATGAATGCTGCGCGGCCTGGGTAACTTCTACATGAAGTTTGTAGTAAATTTGAGCGGGAAAAACCTCGAATTTTGAATTCTGACAGGTTGGTGTGAAATGTCGTTGATGGCGACGTTTGAGTTGACTGCTGACACGGCCATCATCATGCTGTCACTGACGATTCGGCTCTCCGTCAGGCGAATGAGGACCACGCGCGCGTGGTAACTGTCAATCCGAGAATCCCGCCTTATGTGGCGGCTCCTGATTGGTTACGCGCGCGGTGAATCTGGCACGTTTACCCATCGCATTAAATGCGATGAGTATATATAGTAGATGGGAGGGGAGAGGATTTCACAAATCTTCTTCTGTATTCCCTTTTCTCTCTCGAGTATTCAAATCTTCTTCGAATCTTCAACCATTTCACTAGCAGATCTTCAAGTTCTTGAACACCCTTCAATTTTCTCAGAGCAAACCTTCATATTCAAGTATTTCCATGGCTGAAGAAGAACCTCAAGTCGAAGAAGGTCCCCTCCCTGTCCTCAAATGGGACCAGGGGTTATTTGAACAGATAACTAGAGGATTCCGGTTTCCACCGGAGTGGGATGCCCAATATCCCCGGCAGGGTCAGACTGCCGCCGATGCACCACCGGAGTAGGATGCCCAATATCCCCGGCAGGGTCAGTCTGCAAGGGAACTTTCGGTTGCCGGCGACGGAGTTTATGGCTCATATACTCCATTATTATGGGTTTCACATATCTCAAATGAGTCCACCCGGCATGGTGAGGGTGAGAGATTTCGAGTTTTTGTGCCGATCTCATGGCATAGAGCTCATAGTTGAGTTATTTAGGGTATTCTACCAGTTGATTAGGAAAATGGGGTTCTACTCTTTTGGCAACCGGGGATCTGCCAAAAAGATTCTTCTAAACCCTTCAAAGAGTTTCCATGACTGGAAGCAGAAGTTTTTCTTCATCAGAGAAGAAGTTATTCTAATCGCGATGATCTTCCGTGAGCCAGACGCGATTGAGAAGGAAGAACTTGCTATTCCCAAAGGAGCCGACTGGTATTTGAAGCTAACTGCAACACCTAATCGAATTTTTGGTGAGAATGTCTTGGTTGCGGTGCAGATGAGTGACTAGTGGCTGGAGGACAGCAATGAAGTCCATGTTCTGAAGTTTCAAGATAGAGGTTTGTTGTTTCTTTGCGTATTCCCCTTTCGTAGTTCATTTGCGCTTAAGTGTTTGATTTCATTGCAGAGGCTCATCTTTACCAGGCTGCTTTCCCCACATTTGGATGATCTATGGGCGTGCGCCCGTTAGAATCAGGGGAGCCATATTGGTACGAGCGGATCAAGGGCAACTTTCTTTATCCTCTTGCTGGAGCCTTTGCCAATCCTCCTACTGCAACCGAAGGTGCGCACCTACCCAACCCCAGGCCCTTGCGTGCCGTGACTTCCGCTGGGAAAGAGATTCTTTATCTTTCCGGCGAAGAGTCTGTAGGGTCATCAAATGGGGAGCTAATTTCCTAGTCTAACATCTTTGCAGGTGTGTTGCGAGGCCTTGGGATCGATCCGGAGGAGAAGAAGAATAAGAAGACAAGCAAGAAGAAGAAAAAGGTGATCACTATCGATGCTGAACCATCCAGCAAGAAGGGTGGAAGTAGCCGTGCGACTACTGGTGCTTCTGAGAAAGGTACTCTTTGATTTTGGCAGAGTAACCTGGAAGATTACATTGTTGCAAGTGATTCACTTGAGGGTTTATCCCGTATAGATGAGAAGAAGACCAGCACTGCTGGTTCAAAAAGCTCAGAAAGCGCGGGGTCAAGAAACCCAGAAGCTGGCGCTACTCCTTCTTCGATCGCGCTGGATGAAGAGGAGGAAGAGGAAGAGCAAGAGGAAGAGCCTGCCCTTAAGTTTGTAAGTAGGAAGAGGAGTAGAGAGGAAGCTGCTGCTGAGATTAAAGCGGCATAGAAGGCTGGTGCAGTCCCTTTGATAGGGAAAAAGAGTAAACTACGCACCCTTTACAAGTTTTCTCCAGGTTAGTTTTATGATGTTGGTACTTGTGTTTTTACTTTAGCGGCATCTCTTTCTAACACTTAATTTCTGCAGAGGCCCAGAAGAAGGCCTCTGAGAAGACTAAGGGTGTTGAGATTAAGGATCCAAAGGAGCCAACACCGAAGAAAACGAAGTTTATTATCAGGCCTCCCAAGACAACCGAGGGGACGGTTGAGAAGGTGATTGGGGAGGAGAAATAAAAAGAAAAAGAGAAGGAAAAAGAGAAAAAGAAGGCGTTTGAGAAGCCTGTGGGTGATAACTCGAAAGAGACCGAGACCGCTGCTACTACCGCGCAGGAAAAAAGAGAAGGGTCCGGAGGTCTTGCACATTACGGGGCTTGACCAGCCTCTTCATGAAAAAGAGAAGGAAGTTATCCTGGGGAGGGGACCCGAGGTTGTTAAGCCAACCGAACCTGCTTAGGTTGATGCCCCCACCCAAACTGTGCAAGTAACTTCTGTTGCTGGGGGATCAGCTGCTACTACGCATAAAGAGACTACCACTGCTGCAGGTGGTGCCTTTGCTGAGGAGAAGGCCAAGTTCGAATCTGAGAAAAAATCTGAAGAGTGGGGCCGCGAGGGCTTAAGGAGTAAGTTGCGTGCTACTGAGGAGCTCTTGTCGAAGGAGCGGGCTGAATGGAAAGAGGTATGTAAAAAAGATAACCAGCGCATGTTTGTTGCTCGCTCCAAGATTACCGACCTTGAGGCTCAGATTGCCACATTAAAGAAGAAGGTTGAGGATGTTGAAGCGGACAAAGAGCATGTTGAGGTTCAACAAGCCTAACCCTTTCCTCTTTATGTTGCTTTATACTTATAAAAATATTGCTCAAGTCTTTGTTTCCATTATTCACAGGCTGAGTTGAAGGCGCAGGTGGCCAGCAAGGATAAGGACTTACATGCCAAGGATGTGGAGATTGCGGAGTCGAAGCGTCGATTGCATGAGCAAACAGACAAGATTGAGTCCTTAGAGATTGATCTTAAGGCTGAGAAGGTGAAAGCTGCTACCGCCGAGGAGGCCAAACAGACGCCCGAGGAGGCCAAACAGACGGCCGAAGAGGCGCGAGATATTAGCACTTCCGCCCTCAACGTAGCTCAGAACAATTACGCCGAACCTCAAGGAAGCGTGGATACGCTGGTCTCTGAATCTGAATGGATGCGTAATAGAGGGGTAGCTCTGGTAAGGTTCCCCTCTCCTAACTTGGGCTTTATTTTTATTGTTTTGTTCTCATCCGTTGCCTTTTTTGTAGATGGCTAACTCTATTCTGAATGCCTCTGAGATGGATGTGGCTGTTGCCACGCTCATAGATGTCACACCCCAACCGATGGCGGAATCATCGGGGCATGGCACTGAGCTAAACAGATTGTCCAGAAGTTTCCATAACAATTATTATCACTATTCAGTTTAAATAACACGTCCCATACCGTGTCCCAAATAACAAACAAATTATTACAGATTACAACTAGTCAAATATTCTGTTCCGACAACTCAGATTTAATTAAGACAATAAATATTGTTCAAATGCTCCTAAAGACCCAGCCTGACAAGATCTACAGACAACTATGCTCTAGTTGCTTTTTCCTTACAGACAACTATTTGTTGGGGGCCTCTAGAGCTTTATTCTAGCCTCGCTTTCCTAGCAAGCAAACATCTTAAACACCTGTCACATACGTTAAAATAAAGTCAATACATATAATGTAAAGGTGAGCATACAAGTTTAATAATAGCATATAGAGTTCGAATAGTTTACGCATAACCAGCACGTACACAGAGGAAAACGAAGCATGTTAATTATCGACATGGACCTATCGATACCAATGACTGCGGGTTGACCGTCCGAGACGGTTCGAAATACATGATTACCACCGTAATCCATGCAAGTAATTGTCCTTAACAACCCCCGTGTGAACGGGTGCTGAGTCCAAACTATAGTACTACGTCGTTAAGGCAGGTAGACAACATTCCACGTGTAAACACAATCAACAAGCATTCATTTAGTCACGTAATACATGCGATTTGGTTAGCGTTCAAACAATTGAGTGGTGTGTTCGATAGTAATTTTGATAAGTAACGTATGTAACACCCAAAAGTGCTAAAAGCAAAAAAGGGATCGAGTATACTCACAGCGATTGATTGATGGATTGAAGGGAGCGCTTGAGAGTAGGGTTAGCCTGAATAGTTCGATAGCACAACGGTGAATAACACGTAGAATGGAAACAAGTGTAAGTGGGTCGAACAGCCTGGTCGATCGAATAGCTGGTTCAATCGAGCGGGTTGTTCGTTCGGCTAAATAATTCGTTCGGACAGTCCATTCGATCGGCCGGTAGGCTCGATCGGTTGGACTGTTTGAGTGGATTGTTTCTTCCTGAGATGTATTTGTGTATGATGGTTTGTAGTTTTGAAGTTTTCGTTGTAGTATTTGAGAACACTGAAGTGTTCTTACCTTTTAGGTCGATCGATCGAACAATCTGTTCGATTGACCGGCTTAACCGATTGTTTAGGAACTTCAGTAGTAGTCCTCAGCAGGAGGTCACTCGATCGAACAGCATACTCGATCGAATGGCATGCTCGATTGGGTGGCAGTCCTATACGTCAACGAATTGAAAATCGACTAAGTGTTGAAGCATAGTATCTCATGATCCGAGGAGTAATGTTGACCAACGGCTGTTCGATCGAACAATACCTCGTTCAATACCATACTTCATGAAATTGTTAAGGTGTGGGGCCATCTGCTAACCGATCGGCTGGCCCGGTCGATCGGCTGGCATGTCCGATCGGTTGGGTTGTTCGTTCGAACAGCCTAGCTGTTCGGCTAGTGGTGGTGTCGACGGTCGATGTGGCGGTACGGTTTGCAAAGGAGCAGCAGTCGTTGTCACAGCACAGTTCTTGTTGCTGGAGCTGTTGTTGTTGTGCTTCTTCTTTCTTCTTGATGACTTGGAGGGTTGAGCAGTGGTGGTGTCGACGGTCGATGTGGCGGTGGCTTGGTGCAGAGACTTGGTATGCTTATCCCAAAAACCAGACTTTACCCACTTGTCATTGATCTCAGCAGCAAGTAGGTAGGTCTCTTCAATCGATGATGGCTTGGCAGCATGAACGAAGTCGGCAACACAATCGGGTAGAGCTCGAATGTACTTCTTGATGGCCATGTCTGACGTCTTGATTTGATCGGGACAAATGATGCTGAGCTGTTTAAAGCGTGCAGTTAAAGCAGCGTTGTCTCCATCCTTCTGCTTGATGTCCCAAAACTCGTCCTCCAGCTTTTGGCGTTCATGGGGAGGGCAAAATTCGTCCATCATAATTGCCTTTAACTCCTCCCAAGTCAGCTCATAAGCTGCATCATTTCCGCGCTTGTTTCGTTCGGCCGTCCACCAGTCTAGAGCTCGGGACTGGAAGACGCCTGTAGCATTGAGGGTGCGGAGATTTTCTGGACAGCCGCTTTGGCGCAGAGTGACTTCGATAGAATCGAACCATTGAAACATAGCTGTTGGGCCATCTTCTCCGGTGAATTCCTTTGGTCCGCATGCCTTGAACTGTTTAAAGCTGAACCCAGTCTAGCTGGTATCCTTAGGAGCATCGATTCGCGACTCTTCAGACGACTTGCTGGCGTTTTCAAAGACATCGCTCACAGCTTTTGCCACACTCTTGGCGATGATAGTAGCGAGACGCCTGTCTCTCTTCTCTTGGCGAGTGAGTGGGGTTCGGTGTCCAGATGACGACATGGTCTGCAACAGACATCGTCGTATGTCTCAGACACAACAATTCGAATCTCACCTCATACGTCTACTACTTACTAAAGCTTAGAATCACGTCGAATCACGCATCACATAAACATGTAGGCACATAACCACATATTCACGTAATCACAGAAGCACATAGGCACGTAGAGCACAGAGACACATAATCACAGAAGCACATAAGCACATAGGCACTTAATCACGGATGCAGTCAGAATACAGAAACCTATTATTCAAAGCTCGTGCGTCGTTCGTATATAGCGATCGCGTATAGTATATTAAATAGTATCGCATAATCGTATAGCATATCGAGTATGGTATAGCGTATATAATATCATAGTACTGTCTGGAATTGCAGCGACTTGTTACCGTTTTGAGATAGAAGAGCAATACGAGTCGTGTGTGTCGATCGAAGTGATAGCAAAAATCGAACGAATCATCAAAATAAAACACATAAACAGGTAATCACACATAAAACACATAAAATCAACGAATCATCAGAGTCTGCGGTTGCGGGCTCGGAATCGAAACACATAAAATCGAGAAACAGATTGTCTGCGGCTACTAGACATTGACTACCCAAAGCGATTCGACTATTCATGATAGACTTGTCGTCACTTTCCAACTTTCGGGATCGCGTTTCTGCCTCGATTCTTGGGCATTCAACACGTATTCCCTAAGTCATACTCATGAGTTCAGGTCGTTGGAGTCCGTCATGGCTTTGGGGAGATGAGTAAAAGTTGGAATAAGTTGCCAAGGTTCGGGTTCCACCCCTGGCTTAGCAATTTCTTCCTTGTTTTAGTAGAACTTGAGGAGTTTATTCATCAAAATATGGATTTCACTCCTGATTTGGTATAATTCTCCTCGTTCGTTATCGGAAATAATAAGGAAGTCATTGATACATTGATAAAAATCAGCATCGATCAAACAATTTAGTCGAGAGTTTGCGGCTTTCACACCTAATCTAGGCTAAATCGCTTGACTTTACTTGAAAATTCAAGTGCAGTGATAGCGAAGATTAGCAGGATGTAGCACCTAAACTCGGTTTGTTGGTTCCTAACTATAGTCTAGGTCTCTAAGACAGCGACCCGGACTAGGTCGTGTCTTGCCTAATTCCCTATAGTTATGGCTCTGATACCAATCTGTCACACCCCAACCGATGGCGGAATCATCGGGGCATGGCACTGAGCAAAACAGATTATCCAGAAGTTTCTATAACAATTATTATCACTATTCAGTTTAAATAACACGTCCCATACCGTGTCCCAAATAACAAACAAATTATTACAGATAACAACTAGTCAAATATTCTGTTCCGACAACTCAGATTTAATTAAGACAATAAATATTGTTCAAATGCTCCTAAAGACCCAGCCTGACAAGATCTACAGACAACTATGCTCTAGTTGCCTTTTCCTGACAGACAACTATTTGTTGGGGGCCTCTAGAGCTTTATTCTAGCCTCGCTTTCCTAGCAAGCAAACATCTTAAACACCTGTCACATACGTTAAAATAAAGTCAATACATATAATGTAAAGGTGAGCATACAAGTTTAATAATAGCATATAGAGTTCAAATAGTTTACGCATAACCAGCACGTACACAGAGGAAAACGAAGCATGTTAATTAACGACATGGACCTATCGATACCAATGACTGCGGGTTGACCGTCCGAGACGGTTCGCAATACATGATTACCACCGTAATCCATGCAAGTAATTGTCCTTAACAACCCCCGTGTGAACGGGTGCTGAGTCCAAACTATAGTACTACGTCGTTAAGTCAGGTAGACAACATTCCACGTGTAAACACAATCAACAAGCATTCATTTAGTCACGTAATACATGCGATTTCGTTAGCGTTCAAACAATTGAGTGGTGTGTTCGATAGTGATTTTGATAAGTAACGTATGTAACACCCAAAAGTGCTAAAAGCAAAAAGGGATCGAGTATACTCACAGCGATTGATTGATGGATTGAAGCGAGCGCTTGAGAGTAGGGTTAGCCTGAATAGTTCGATAGCACAACGATGAATAACACGTAGAATGGAAACAAGTGTAAGTTGGTCGAACAGCCTGGTCGATCGAATAGCTGGTTCGATCGAGCGGGTTATTCGTTCGGCTAAATAATTCGTTCGGACAGTCCGTTCGATCGGCCGGTAGGCTCGATCGGATGGACTGTTCGAGTGGATTGTTTCTTCCTAAAATGTGTTTGTGTATGATGGTTTGTACTTTTGAAGTTTTCGTTGTAGTATTTGAGAACACTGAAGTGTTCTTACCTTTCAGGTTGATCGATCGAATGATCTGTTCGATCGGCTGGCTTAACCGATTGATTAGGAACTTCAGTAGTAGTCCTCAGCAGGAGATCACTCGATCGAACAGTATACTCGATCTAACGGCATGCTCGATCGGGTGGTAGTCCTATACGTCAACGAATTGAAAATCGACTAAGTGTTGAAGCATAGTATCTCATGATCCGAGGAGTAATGTTGACAAACGGCTGTTCGATCGAACAATACCTCGTTCAATACCATACTTCATGAAATTGTTAAGGTGTGGGGCCATCTTCTAGCCGATCGGCTGGCCCGGTCGATCGGCTGGCATGTCCGATCGGTTGGGCTGTTTGTTCGAACAGCCTAACCGTTCGGCCAGCATCCTGACCTGGTCGGCCTGTTCGTCTAACACTTGGTTGTTCTGATTATTCGTTATATTGAGGTAGTTTGACAACGAGCTGAACCAGGGAACCTTCATTCTTACTTGTTTCCCCTGCTCGGACAGGAACCACCCAAGTCCGGCCGGTGAACGGTTCGGAACTGTGGCTTAATGTTTAACCCGAAGTCGGTGTTCCTCGTAGATAGAATCCGAATCTTGAACCACTCACCCACTAGAATGTTTTGGTGAGTTGACTCAAGCTCCGTTTCTACCGGTTTGAATGCATTGAGTGTAAAAGAGTTGAAAGAAAGTTGGAATTTCTTCTTTCCATCCTTCACACCATGTAAATGTTTAGATCTTTGATAGATCTTAGCTTGTTTATGTGGAAATCGGTTCGATCCGAGCTATTCATGGTGGATTGAAGTCAAAACATGATGTTCTTGAAGAACACCATGATGACATCATCCAAGAATGCTTAGATCTTGGTGATTTCACGGTTAGAAATCAAGATTTGAAAGATAGAAAGGTGTAGGAGCATGTTTTGATCAAGAAAGTACAAGATTTAGGATGAAAACTTACCGGAATCGGAAGAAATCTGAGAAAAGGAGGGGAGCACGAGCTGGTCGGTCAGAGCTTTCCAAAAGTGGTAAAGAGTGAAATTACAGCCCTATTTATAGGCTCCAAAAGAGGAAAGGGCTAGCCGATCGACCAGGCATCCCGATCGGACAGCCTGCTCGATCGGACAGTCTGTCCGATCGGTTGGGCTGTTCGATCGGCTGACAGCCTGATCGATCAACAGCCTGGTTCGAGTGTTCGGTGCGACGATTTTCGACGTTTCGATTGCAATTGAAGACGATACGAATACGATAGAGTTTCCTAATCAAATTACTTTTAATCCCAACCACTATATCTAACATACAATCATCTATACTTCAACCTATCCTTACGTTACCATTCGTCATAATTCGATTTTTGATTGCATTGGATTTGAGCTTCGAGTTTCGATTCGAGTTTCGATTGATTCGATTGAATACCACACAAAACATAAAGTAAGCACGCACAGGTAACACATAAGGCACACACACACGTATAACAACAACCAAGTTTCGCGTCATTTGAGATTCGGGTTTGATGATAGTTAGATCGGTTTGATTACTGATTAGTTAACTTTATCGCATTGTTACTTCCTACTATTCACAGTCGTAAGTCGGTTCGCATCGATAAGACATTCGATTACTTCGGTTCTTTCTTGATTACAACACTTACTCCACATAATACAAATAAAATATAAAAATAGACTATCTACAGTCAAAGTTGACTTGGACTTTGACTTTGACATTCGAAAACACGGGGTGTTACAGCCTCCCCTTGTTTAGGGAATTTCGTCCCGAAATTAGGCTTGAAGCTGCACAGCACCGTGAATTACCAATTTGACGTTTCAGATCTTCATTTGAACAACTGCGAGTACTTGGCCTTCATGTCGCTTTCGAGTTCCCAAGTGAACTCCGCGCCTCGTTTGCCTTCCCATCGGACTTTCACGATAGGGATGCGCGAGCGCCTGAGTTGCTTGGTTTGGCGATCCATGAGTTCGACAGGCTTTTCCACGAAGTGTAGCGTTTCGTTGACCTGAAGATCGTCAAGGGGTACAATCAAATCATGATCAGCTAGGCATTTTCGGAGTTTTGACACGTGGAAAGTCGGGTGGACGTTACTGAGTTCCTCCGGTAGTTCGAGTTTGTAGGCGACTTTTCCCAAGGGCCGCTTGAAACGTTTGAGGATGGAATGCAGTACTCAGGTTAAGCGACGTACCAAGGGCCGCTTGAAACGTTTCCCACAATCGCGAAGTAAACCGAGCGTCACGGTCTGAAATGAAGTCACGAGGCGTACCATGATTACGAATGATCTCGTCGGAGTAGATTCGGGCTAGTCGTTCCACCTTGTAGTCTTCCCGTATTGGCAAAAAGTGGGTTGATTTGGTCAGACGATCAATTATAACCCAAATGCTGTCGTGACCTGATGGCGTGGGCGGAAGTTTGGTTATGAAATCCATAGCTATACTCTCCCACTTCCATATGGGGATTGGAGGTTGTTCGAGTAAGCCGGAAGGTCGTTGATGTTCAGCCTTGATTCTCGCACAAGTCAGGCAACTTCCAACATAGAGGGCGGTATCCCATTTCATTCCCGGCCAGTAGTACTTGTAACGAAGATCCTGGTACATTTTATCGGCACCGGGATGAATAGAGTATCGGGATTTGTGGGCTTCGGTCATTATAATCTTTCGCAAATCGGTCCGCTTAGGGATCCAAATTCGGTCCAGATAATAGAAAATCCCATCTGCTTTGCTTACAAGATGAGCTCCATCGTGATAGATTCTCTCCTTCTTCAAAGTGCGTTCATTGAAACAAGCATGCTGGGCTTCGCGGATGAGAGCTTCGAGGTTGTGCTGGGCTTGGGTATTGCGAATGCTGAGTAGATAACTTCGTCTGCTGAGTGCGTCGGCTACAACATTTGCCTTGCCTGGGTAACAATGAATCTCACAGTCGTAATCGTTAAGAAGTTCTACCCATCGGCGTTGACGCATGTTAAGTTCTTTCTGATGAAAGATGTGTTGTAAACTCCTATGATCGGTGAAGATCGTACACTTGGTACCATACAGGTAGTGTCGCCAAATCTTCAATGCAAAAACAATTGTGCCTAGCTCGAGATCATGGGTTGTATAGTTCTTCTCGTGGATTTTGAGCTGACGAGATGCGTAAGCTATAACCTTGTCCCGTTGCATGAGAACACAACCAAGACCAAGGTTGGAAGCATCACAGTAGACAATGAAATCGTCGTTTCCGTCCGGCAACGTGAGAACGGGAGCATTGCAGAGCTTGCGCGAAGGGTTTGAAAAGCAGACTCTTGTTCAGTTCCCCAAACAAAAGATCTGTCTTTATGAGTAAGAGCGGTAAGCGGCACAGCGATCTAAGAGAATCCTTCGATAAATCATCGATAATAGCCCGCTAATCCAAGAAATGATCGGACTTCAGACGGATTCTTTGGCGTAATACAGCTTTTGACTACTTCAATCTTCGCGGGATCGACATGAATACCCTGACTATTCACGATGTGACCCAGAAACTGAACCTCCTCCAACCAGAATTCCCAATTGGAGAAGTTGGCGTAGAGTTGGTTCCCCTAGAGTAACTCGAGAACCAAACGTAGATGTTGCGCGTGCTCGGCTTTCAACTTGGAATAAATCAAGACATCGTCGATGAACGCGATGACGAAACGGTCAAGATAAGGCTTACACACGCAATTCATCAGATCCATAAAAACCGCGGGTGCGTTGGTTAGACCAAAAGGCATAACAACGAATTCATAATGGCCGTATCGAGTTCGAAAGGCTGTTTTGGGTATGTCTTCCTCTTGAATGCGCAACTGATGATAGCCTGAACGTAGATCGATCTTCGAGAAACACTTGGCACCTTGCAGCTGATCAAATAAGTCATCGATTCGAGGCAAAGGGTAACGGTTCTTGATGGTCAGCTTATTCAATTCCCGGTAGTCGATGCACATCCTGAACGACCCATCCTTCTTTTTGACGAAAAGGACCGGCGCGCCCCATGGAGAGGTGCTCGGGCGAATAATGCCTTTTTCAAGTAACTCCTGGAGTTGGTTTGAGAGTTCCCTCATTTCGGATGGCGCGAGTCGATAAGGGGCTTTGGCAACAGGGTTAGCTCCAGGAATAAGGTCGATACGAAAGTCGATATCATGACTTGGCGGTAGTCCGGGAAGATCATCAGGGAACACCTGAGGAAATTCACAAACCACTAGGACGTCTTTGACTTCAACCTTCTTTTTCTTTTCCTTCTCCGCTACGACAATGTTGGCCAAAAAAGCGCTGTATTCCTTGCGGAGATACTTGCTAGCTTGGATGCATGACATGAGTTTGAGACCTTTCGAAGCTGTTTCACCGTACACACATAGCAGATCACCATTCGCGAGCGAGAATCGAATCATCTTCTCAAAACACACAATTTCAGCATTGTTTTCGTGAAGAAAGTCCATGCCTACTATGATGTCAAAACTTCCGAGTTGCATCGGAATAAGGTCGATTGGAAAGATGTGATTTTTGAGTTCGAGGGTACAATCACGAAGAACAGAGTTAACAGCGACGGTTCTTCCAGTAGCAACTTCGCCTTCGAATGACGAGGGGAGATAAGAACGCTTACGACTAAGGAGCTTCTCGAATTCAAACGACACAAAGCAGTTATCGGCTCCAGTATCAAACAAACATGATGCATAAATACCATTCATAAGGAACGTACCATTAACCACGTTGTTGTCAGCCTGGGCTTGACGGGCATTGATGTTAAAAGTTCTGGTACGGGCTGCTTGCTGTTGCTGCTGAGGCTGCTGCTGTTGCTGCTGCTGCTGGGGTTCTTGTTTCACAACCTGGTTCGGGCACATGTTTGCAAAGTGGTTAGGGTCACCACATGCAAAGCAGACTCGAGCATTGACCGCGGGTGCTTGAGCTGCAGGTTGGCCTTGAGGGGCTGGAAGTAGAGCTTGATGAGCGGCGGCTTGAACTGGGGCTTGACGGGGACCATAGCGACAATTCGCAGTGAAATGTCCGTAAAGGTTGCAGTGAGCGCAGAAACGGCGGGCGATTCCCATCGGATGATGGTATGAGCATGTCGGGCAGAGCGGGTGGGGACCTGTGTAAGCGTGCTTAGCTGGCGGCGCATTGATCACTGGAGCTTGCCGGTGGTGAGACTGCTGCTGTGCCGGTACGGTTTGCAAAGGAGCAGCAGTCGTTGTCACAGCACAGTTCTTGTTGCTGGAGCTGTTGTTGTGCTTCTTCTTTCTTCTTGATGACTTGGAGGGTTGAGCAGTGGTGGTGTCGACGGTCGATGTGGCGGTGGCTTGGTGCAGAGACTTGGTATGCTTATCCCAAAAACCAGACTTTACCCGCTTGTCATTGATCTCAGCGGCAAGTAGGTAGGTCTCTTCAATAGATGATGGCTTCGCAGCATGAACGAAATCGGCAACACAATCGGGTAGAGCTTGAATGTACTTCTTGATGGCCATGTCTGACGTCTTGACTTGATCGGGACAAATGATGCTGAGCTGTTTAAAGCGTGCAGTTAAAGCAGTGTTGTCTCCATCCTTCTGCTTGATGTTCCAAAACTCGTCCTCCAGCTTTTGGCGTTCATGGGGAGGGCAAAATTCGTCCATCATAATTGCCTTTAACTCCTCCCAAGTCAGCTCATAAGCTGCATCATTTCCGCGCTTGTTTCGTTCGGCCGTCCACCAGTCTAGAGCTCGGGACTAGAAGACGCCTGTAGCATTGAGGGTGCGGAGATTTTCTGTACAGCCGCTTTGGCGCAGAGTGACTTCGATAGAATCGAACCATTGAAACATAGCTGTTGGGCCATCTTCTCCGGTGAATTCCTTTGGTCCGCATGCCTTGAACTATTTAAAGCTAAACCCAGTCTTGCTGGTATCCTTAGGAGCATCGATTCGCGACTCTTCAGACGACTTGCTGGCGTTTTCAAAGACATCGCTCACAGCTTTTGCCACACTCTTGGCGATGATAGTAGCGAGACGCCTGTCTCTCTTCTCTTGGCGAGTGAGTGGGGTTCGGTGTCCAGATGACGACATGGTCTGCAACAGACATCGTCGTATGTCTCAGACACAACAATTCGAATCTCACCTCACACGTCTACTACTTACTAAAGCTTAGAATCACGTCGAATCACGCATCACATAAACATGTAGGCACATAACCACAGATTCACGTAATCACAGAAGCACATAGGCACGTAGAGCACAGAGACACATAATCACAGAAGCACATAAGCACATAGGCACTTAATCATGGTGGGTCGTTCGTATATAGCGATCGTGTATAGTATATCGAATAGTATTGCATAATCGTATAGCATATCGAGTATGGTATAGCGTATATCATATCATAGTACTGTCTGGAATTGCAGCGACTTGTTACCGTTTTGAGATAGAAGAGCAATACGAGTCGTGTGTGTCGATCGAAGTGATAGCAAAAATCGAAGGAATCATCAAAATAAAACACATAAACAGGTAATCACACATAAAATACATAAAATCAACGAATCATCAGAGTCTACGGTTGCGGGCTCGGAATCAAAACACATAAAATCGAGAAATAGATTGCCCGCGGCTACTAGACATTGACTACCTAAAGCAATTCGACTATTCACGATAGACTTGTCATCACTTTCCAACTTTCAGGATCGCGTTTCTGCCTCGATTCTTGGGCATTCAACACGTATTCCCTAAGTCATACTCGTGAGTTCAGGTCGTTGGAGTCCGTTGAGGCTTTGGGGAGATGAGTAAAAGTTGGAATAAGTTGCCAAGGTTCGGGTTTCACCCCTGGCTTAGCAATTTCTTCCTTGTTTTAGTAGAACTTGAGGAGTTTAATCATCAAAATATGGATTTCACTCCTGATTTGGTATAATTCTCCTCGTTCGTTATCGGAAATAATAAGGAAGTCATTGATACATTGATAAAAATCAGCATCGATCAAACAATTTAGTCAAGAGTTTGCGGCTTTCACACCTAATCTCGGCTAAATCCCTTGACTTTACTTGAAAATTCAAGTGCAGTGATAGCGAAGATTAGCAGGATGTAGCACCTAAACTCGGTCTGTTGGTTCCTAACTATAGTCTAGGTCTCTAAGACAGCGACCCGGACTAGGTTGTGTCTTGCCTAATTCCCTATAGTTATGGCTCTGATACCAATCTGCCACACCCCAACCGATGGCGGAATCATCGGGGCATGGCACTGAGCGAAACAGATTGTCCAGAAGTTTCCATAACAATTATTATCACTATTCAGTTTAAATAACACGTCCCATACCGTGTCCCAAATAACAAACAAATTATTACAGATAACAACTAGTCAAATATTCTGTTCCGACAACTCAGATTTAATTAAGACAATAAATATTGTTCAAATGCTCCTAAAGACCCAGCCTGACAAGATCTACAGACAACTATGCTCTAATTGCTTTTTCCTGACAGACAACTATTTGTTGGGGGCCTCTGGAGCTTTATTCTAGCCTCGCTTTCCTACCAAGCAAACATCTTAAACACCTGTCACATACGTTAAAATAAAGTCAATACATATAATGTAAAGGTGAGCATACAAGTTTAATAATAGCATATAGAGTTCGAATAGTTTACGCATAACCAGCACGTACACAAAGGAAAATGAAGCATGTTAATTATCGACATGGACCTATCGATACCAATGACTGCGGGTTGACCGTCCGAGACGGTTCGCAATACATGATTACCACTGTACTCCATGCAAGTAATTGTCCTTAACAACCCCCGTGTGAACGGGTGCTGAGTCCAAACTATAGTACTACGTCGTTAAGTCAGGTAGACAGCATTCCACGTGTAAACACAATCAACAAGCATTCATTTAGTCACGTAATACATGCGATTTGGTTAGCGTTCAAACAATTGAGTGGTGTGTTCGATAGTGATTTTGATAAGTAACGTATGTAACACCCAAAAGTGCTAAAAGCAAAAAGGGATCGAGTATACTCACAGCGATTGATTGAAGGATTGAAGGGAGCGCTTGAGTGTAGGGTTAGCCTGAATAGTTCGATAGCACAACGGTGAATAACACGTAGAATGGAAACAAGTGTAAGTGGGTCGAACAGCCTGGACGATCGAATAGCTGGTTCGATCGAGCGGGTTGTTCGTTCGGCTAAATAATTCGTTCGGACAGTCCGTTCGATCGGCCGGTAGGCTCGATCGGTTGGACTGTTCGAGTGGATTGTTTCTTCCTGAGATGTGTTTGTGTATGATGGTTTGTACTTTTGAAGTTTTCGTTGTAGTATTTGAGAACACTGAAGTGTTCTTTCCTTTCAGGTCGATCGATCGAATGATCTGTTCGATTGGCCGGCTTAACCGATCGGTTAGGAACTTCAGTAGTAGTCCTCAGCAGGAGGTCACTCGATCGAACAACATACTCGATCGAACGGCATGCTCGATCGGGTGGCAGTCCTATACGTCAACGAATTGAAAATTGACTAAGTGTTGAAGCATAGTATCTCATGATCCGAGGAGTAATGTTGACAAACGGCTGTTCGATCGAACAATACCTCGTTCAATACCATACTTCATGAAATTGTTAAGGTGTGGGGCCATCTTCTAGCAGATCGGCTGGCCCGGTCGATCGGCTGGCATGTCCGATCGGTTGGGCTGTTCGTTCGAACAGCCTAACCGTTCGGCCAGCATCCTGACCTGGTCGGTCTATTCGTCTAACACTTGGCTGTTCTGATTATTTGGCGTTATATTGAGGTAGTTTGACAACGAGCTGAACCAGGGAACCTTCGTTCTTACTTGTTTCCCCTGCTCGGACAGGAACCACCCAAGTCCGGCCGGTGAACGGTTCGGAACTGTGGCTTAATGTTTAACCTGAAGTCGGTGTTCCTCGTAGATAGAATCCGAATCTTGAACCACTCACCCACTAGAATGTTTTGGTGAGTTGACTCAAGCTCCGTTTCTACCGGTTTGAATGCATTGAGTGTAAAAGAGTTGAAAGAAAGTTGGAATTCCTTCTTTCCATCCTTCACACCATGTAAATGTTTAGATCTTTGATAGATCTTAGCTTGTTTATGTGGAAATCAGTTAGATCCGAGCTATTCATGGTGGATTGAAGTCAAAACATGATGTTCTTGAAGAACACCATGATGACATCATCCAAGAATACTTAGATCTTGGTGATTTCACGGTTAGAAATCAAGATTTGAAAGATAGAAAGGTGTAGGAGCATGTTTTGATCAAGAAAGTACAAGATTTTGGATGAAAACTTACCGGAATCAGAAGAAATCTGAGAAAAGGAGGGGAGCACGAGCTGGTCGGTCAGAGCTTTCCAAAAAAGGTAAAGAGTGACAATGACAGCCCTATTTATAGGATCCAAAAGAAGAAAGGGCTAGCCGATCGGCCAGGCATCCCGATCGGACAGCCTGCTCGATCGGACAGTCTGTCCGATCGGCTGGGCTGTTCGATCGGCTGACAGCCTGATCGATCAACAGCCTGGTTTGAGTGTTCGGTGCGACGATTTTCGACGTTTCGATTACAATTGAAGACGATACGAATACGATAGAGTTTCCTAATCAAATTACTTTTAATCCCAACCACTATATCTAACATACAATCATCTATACTTCAACCTATCCTTACGTTACCATTTGTCATAATTCGATTTTTGATTGCATTGGATTTGAGCTTCGAGTTTCGATTGATTCGATTGAATACCACACAAAACATAAAGTAAGCACGCACAGGTAACACATAAGGCACACACACGTATAACAACAACCAAGTTTCGTGTCATTCGAGATTCGGGTTTGATGATAGTTAGATCGGTTTGATTACTGATTAGTTAACTTTATCGCATTGTTACTTCCTACTATTCACAGTCGTAAGTCGGTTCGCATCGATAAGACATTCGAATACTTCGGTTCTTTCTTGATTACAACACTTACTCCACATAATACAAATAAAACATAAAAATAGACTATCTACAGTCAAAGAAAATCAAAGTTGACTTGAACTTGGACTTTGACTTTGACATTCGAAAACACGGGGTGTTACAATAGATGCCTCACGTGCGGTTGGGCATCGTGGAGGTTATCTAGAATGTGTTCATCATGTTGAGGAGGCCTTTGGACAAGAGTTTGATATCAGTCATTGCTTGGTGACAGATCAGGCTGATGCTGCGTTAACCCGCGCTGAAGAAGTTTATGACCATCTTTCTCTGCCTGTTATGGATTTGGTCACCGAAACACTAAAACATGATGATTGGTGCGCGCGGCTGAAGACTATCCTAGACCCCCCACAGACTGTGGAGTTAACGGATGATGACGAAACAGCCGGTGGAGATGGCGATGGTGATGGAGATGGCGAAGGTGGTGGTAACGAATAGATAGTGTTTGCAGGCTGATGCCTTGTACTTTTTGTTTTTGACTTATGTAATCATTGCGCGACTGCGCTTTTTGGAATATGACATTTATGTTTGCTTTTTATTTGCCAAGTTACAATTATTGCATTGTTGTTAGAAACTTTGGTTAAGTTAGCGCGAATAAATGTAAGTGTGGCTCATGTATGAATGTAACTGCCCGATCTCGCGCTATGATCGCGGAGGACCTTGGAGGCATAACTCAAGAGCTCGTAATTTACTGAAGTGTTTTCGTGCTAATCAAAAGTTTAACATGCATTTGCAACGTAGAAGTCATGATGATAAAAACACAAGGCATAGTCAATGCTTTCATTCAGTAACTTAGAAATAGGCGTGCGGCCAACATACATCATCTGAATAGAAAAAAGGGGCGTATAGCCGACATAGGTAATTAAAAAGGCGCGTGGCCAACATAAGTAGATAAAAGGCGCATGGCCAACATAACTAAGTGAAAAGGCGCACGGCCAAGGGTGTTCACATGTAGCATTTGCGCAATTGTTGCGCGTTCCATGTGCGCGGGATGATGTGTCCATCCAGGGTACGTAGCTTATATGCCCCTTTTCCTAGCACCTCATGTATTAAGTATTGGCCTTCCCACTTAGGTGCTAGTTTCTCAGGGCGTTCAGCATTGGAGGCTTTATTGTCGTTTGGTTATAAGCCTCGAATATAAAATCGTAAAGATGGAGCCATTTTAAGTTCTTTTTGAGATTTTCCTTGATAAATATTATTAATCATTAAGAAGACGATGAAATAGAATCAAAGAAATCATTAAGAAGACGATGAAATAGAATCAAAGAAGTTTAAAATCACTCTTAGTTGGCGCACACTCACTGATAACTCATCCACAAGCTTAGTCAATATTATGAGTTTATGACAACGTAATCCACATTAAAAAAATATTGTGCGTAAATCAAAGATAAATATATAGAACTAATTAATTAATTAGATGCAAGCATAGGATAACGTTATAAACACGCATAACCTACACTTGAAACATGATCTAATATTGTGGCATATGGCCTTTGTAGTTGGGTGTGTATAAATTTGACCTTTTGGTTTTAGTTATTTGTTTAATTGGTCAAATTTATTAATTTGTATTTTATAAAATGTTTAGTCAGATATGATTATTCAAAAAAAGGCTGACCATATGATATTTGTTTATATGCCAATAATAACATTAACATTAGCGAAAAGAGTGTACATTTGGTAATACAGCAGTTATTAAACTATTAGGTGATGTGTTAAAAAATCAAACTGTCTTTTCTGGATTTAACTTCAAAAAAATTGTGACAATAGAAATAGATTGCGATGGACTAAATCCGTCATTAAACTTGCAACAGCGTTACAACACGTCCATCCTTCACGAGGTACAAATCTATTGATGTAAAACTTATCTCGAAACAGTGCTCAAAACGACGAAAATGTGCTTCAATTCGGGTGTTTGAACTTCTAACTAACAAAAATCAAGTCATTTAGAGCACTGTTTCGAGGTAGATTTTACATCAATCGGCTCGTATTTTCGTTCTGATCAAAAGCCAAAAACATCGGTTTGTAATTTAGGAAAAAAAAAACTTAACTCCATTAGGTTTTTTAACGGCGGACTATTTTACAAACAAAATGGAAGAGTTCGGATTATTTTGGGTTATTAACTGAGCTGGAATTATTATCAGCCAAAAATAGCGAGTTAAGATTATTAAAATCCAATTTACCTTAAATTAATGAATTTCTAATAATTAACACAAGAAGTATATATGTTTTAACTTGCTTTTTTTTCCAAACATGTTTGAATCACCTTAATCATATAGTATTCTTCAAAATGCAACCTCACACACCCCTTTGGGCATCTACTTGGATGGGTTCGAGTTTAAAATAGAACGAAAAGGATTATCTTTTTGTGAAGCATAGGGGGTTTGTATTTTATACATACCTTATCATGAAGATCGAGTTATATGAATATATGAATTGTTCATAAGTTTTTTTTTTTTTCCTTTAGGGTCGATTAAGGCAATTATATGCTAACACATGAACTTGATCAGATGTAGTGTACCCTACCGTACCAAAGTGTAAATCAACTTTAACATGTTGCGTTCCTTAGTTCGTACAGTGTTAGACACTAAACGATCTCTTTAAGCAATCACACGAATTACCAAATTGATGAATATTCGATAACGTGTGAACTAGCTCACATGATAAGTTTATTTAACATGCATCACACAAAAATATTAGTTTATGTATTTGTTATTATTTTTTCTTACGAACACATTTTTAACAAAATACTAAAATATCTAGATCCAAATTAATCGTTAAAAAACAACGTATATCTATATGAAAGCTTATAATAATATATTATGACAAATGACAATAAATGATAAATCTGGTGTTAAAGGTTAATCATATAGTGGAAAAATTGCAACTTAGTAACTTAGTTTAAGTTAACAACTACTAGATAGAATACAACCACTTAGTAACTTAGTTGAAGTTTGCCATGACAAACAATGGGCATGAAGATGTTGGGTTCTGTTTAAACTTCAAAAAGTATTTTAGTGGATAACTTCACTATTATTTCATTATTTTCCATCTTCTTCAATTAATTCTTAAAAACATAATAAGTTGATTATTGCAAATGTATCCAAAAAAAATTAATTTTTGATATACGTTTACTAATTGTGTTTTATAACACATCTATTTTATTGAGTTTTTGAATTGTGTTTTAATAAAACACATCAATGCGTTGTGGTTTATTTGTGTTTTAGCTCATTGTGTTTTAAAACACAATGAAAAAACACATTTTTCTCTTATTTTTAGTCAATTGCATTTAAAAAAAAATACATTTTTTTGTGTTTTTAGTCTATTGCGTTTTAGAAAAAACATATTTTGTTTTGTTTTTAGCTTATTCCGTTTAAGAAACAAGACATTTTTTGTGTTTTTAGTTCATTACGTTTTAGAAACAACATTTATTTGTGTTTTTTTGTCAATTGCGTTTTAGAAACAAGACATTTTTTTGTGTTTTTAGGCCATTGCGTTTTAGAAAAGAAAAAAAAACTTTTCATGTATTTTTTTTTTCATTTCGTGTTACAAAAAAACATTTCTTTATGTTTTTCGGTTATTGCGTTTTAGAAATAACACATTTCTTTTTATGTTTTTTATCTATTGCGTTTTAGAAACAAGACATTTGTTTGTGTTCTTTGTCAATTGTGTTTTATAAAAAAAATCATTTTTATGCTTTTTGTCCATTGCGTTTTACGTATATGAGTTTTCGAAAAAAAATACAGCAATAGTATATTCGTTTTGAAGATAAAAAACGCTCGTTTTTTGTGCAATTTTTATAAAAAAATAATAATGTCGTATGAAAGAGTTATTAATGTTTAAAAAAGGGGGAGAATTGGACGAGAGGAAAACTATTGTTTTGGATTGACTAGAATACCCCTACACAAACTCACGCGTCTTCTTCTTTTTTATCAGTTATACCCATTTAATTCAAGCCCTTTGATTAATCAATTGATAGTCAAAATTATTTTCTAGCCTTCCTAGCTAAAATAAATTTTCTATCATATCCTGACCCTGTATTAGAAACTGTACTACTTTCATTGACATGTAACCAATCAATTAGCCCGTTGTCCAGTGACAGATTTAGCCCAAAAATATATCTAACCCAAAAATTCAGGTGCATCCCAATTTATGTTTGTTGGACGTTAGGGGTATCCTTGTATAAAACCGAAAAAATTACACTACGGAAATAGTACGAAGACGAGGTTGAGGGGTAGCATGTGCTACCCGTCCTAATGCACTAACTCCGCACACCGTTGTCCATTGATCAGTGAAAGTTTAGTGATTATATTGATGATACTAACTAGGATCAATAGACTTTCATAAATTTGGTCCTCTCAAAATAAAAATATAATATTTTATGTATTTGATCAGTAGTAAATATATATATATCTATATCAATCATCAAGTTATATATTGGATCATTAGATCAAAATATTGTTTTTTAATGTCAAGTTGACAAAATCCCAAAAAATGGTTCAAAATAAGAATATAAAAACTTAAACTCTATTGTAATCGAAGAAAGCTTACCTCACATAGAAAATGGTTTAGGTAAGTTTAAGAATTAAAAACATAAATATCGATATCATTATGTATATAAAAGGCAAAGAAGAATGATTGGGAGATAGCTAACACACTAACATGTTACGGAGTGATTGATGGAGATGTGCAACAGGCAATGGTTGTTTTGTCAAACTCCTCGTGGCTCATGAGGTGAGACTAGTGCCGGCGATCCCTTTCAATAAAATATACAAGTTTATAACCTTATATTGTGTTTTAAAAAATCCTTAACAATGACTTCTTACTTAAAATTTTATGTTGTTTTACCACGTTTATAAAAATCTATATTTTCTATAAAAGGAGAAATTGTGTTAAGATAAGAAAAGCTGAGTTAGCAGCCATAGAGATTGTCCAACAATGTATTTCTTATGTCATTATTGCATCATAAGTCTTAATATATAAAATCACTTAAAAAAACATTTAAACATCTGTCAAGAAAACCTCTGCCCATATCCCTGTATAATATAGCCAGCAGAGGTTGAAGGTTCATATAAGACTTTTCTTCTCATTTCCCTCCTCATCTTTGATCACACTCCCATCTTCTCTGATTTTGGATTTTGAAATTTGAATTCAATCCGAATTCCGTATTAGAAGCTTGTCAACATCAGTTGAGAGTAACAATCTTAGTTTTGCTAACAATTTGAATCCTGGGAAAGATATGTGGCATATGAAAGCAAGGATTATTCGAAAATGGAATCAAGGTTATAAAATGGATCTCATCTTCATTGATGAAAAGGTAATTTGTGGTGGAAAGTTTAAGTGTTAAACTTAAATATTTACTTAAACACTTGTGGTGATTTTCATATGTTAAAATGGGATTATATATAAATATATATGTAGGATGAAATATATATATATATATAGTGGAGGGTTCAAATGTGTGACAACCCTCTCAAAACCAGGTATCCGTACGACTTAATTAATTATTAATTGTTGCCTAATTACTGTGCTTTACTGAGTTTGCTGATAAACTGCTACTTGATTGTTGGTACTTGTACATATCTGCATCATACTTTGATATTCCTGTCACTACACTACTTATTTATTAAACCTTAGTGACAAACATGATGCACAAAAGCACAGTAGCACTAAACGGATACACAGTGAACTTGCTGGTATAGCCAGCATCAGGCAAACGCTGCCTCTAAAGGCCTGAATGAGCCAGAATTATTTTACTACACCCATAGTGTGTGTAGGGATACAAGGGTTGTATGATTACGTCTCTAGGGATAAGATATAGAGATTTGGATGTGCCTAAAACGAACTTTAAGCACGAAACACAGCACTTTTATTTACACACTAGCTTCTAGCTAATTAATAAAGTGCCAAAATATGAGGAATTATTCCCGACACCTTGCAGAATAAATTGTGTCGCTAAAAATATTATTTATGACGCTTAACGGATATCTTAAGCACTTTAACGGATTACTATCCGACCGAACAACCGGACAATACCCGGAACATAAAAATATTGCCAAAATTAATATTGGTATTTTTCTGAGCCAGTTAGGGTCCCTGATTACCCTAACACCCGCTTTTAATGCATCGAGCAACTAACGAGGTTAGTACCTTAAAGTAACGCACTTAACCAAACTGAACCGTAACTGAACGATTGGAAACGAACCGAGCACCTTTACATCTCAATGGAATCGGCCAACTAGTGGGCCCCGGGGGAGTACACCTTTATTATTTTATATTGGATTGCACGAGGATCGAGACAACTTTCTCTATAAATAACATCACCTCTCACACACACAAACACACACACCTCACCTTCACTCTCTCTCCCTCTCCCTCTCCCTCCTCTCGGCCGAGATCACCACCACCCCCACATCCGTTTTTCGGTTCAAGTCTTGACATTCCAAGCATACTCAAGTGTCGGTGGTTACGTACAACGGAGCTCGGAACAAACGGAACGCGGAGGACCTCTACCGTTTGCTATTATCCACGCAGTTTTCGACTAGTTTCTTCCCTAGCCCCGAGCTAGAGGTATAACGTTTAAAACTCATTTTTGGTCATGTCTAAAGTGGTTAAAAAGATATTTGTCGGTTGAATGTCGGTAACCCGCTTGATGGAACTTTAAAGTTTGCTAAAACGTGAATATCGTTGGTTAAAAGCTCAAAACGCGTGTAAATGTCGTAGTACTTGAATATGTTGATTTATATGGCCTGATCTACGATGTGGTGGCTCTCATCATCGTTTAACCCGACTTTGTTCGGATCACGTATCTTGACATACACTTGTTTCTTGTGTACAAGGGTTAAAAGGTGAAACTCCACCACACGGGAAACATGAACTTGTGTAAAAATGTTTTAACATGAAAAATAGTATTTAAAACAAGCCGATCTACGTATGTACAAGTGGTATATTCGTAGGACCGGGTGTCGAGAAAATCATGTTTTAATAAAAATGGATAAAGTGTTAACAAATACGATTTCTATAAACTACAAGTATAGAAACACTTGTAGAATAAAAGATCCGACAAAATAACAATGTTTACAAAAATTGTCGGGAAGTTGTAAGAAGTAAGTTGTTCTAAAAACGAGGTTTTTGCAAGACTAAGTTATGCTATATATAGATCCACTAAAAATAACGAGATCTACACCGTAGTTTTTGTAAAAACTACAAGTTCATGAAACAACGCGGTTTTACATTCTAGTCTTCTATTTGATGTGTTGAAAATTGATTTGGTTGATTTGATAAATTGTTGAGATGATTTGTAAAAGAAAATGATACGCTTGAAAGCGTGGCCACCTCCAGTTACAGGGGAAACTCTGGCAAAATTTTCTAAAAATCTAACACTTAGAATTATTTAACAAGTGTTAGACTACTTTGACATGTTTTCAAAAATATATTTTCGCCACAACTTTATTTATAAATAATCGGAGGTGGGATTTTCACAAAACTAAAAGTGATAAATATTTATTCGGTAAATATATTTTGTCACCTCACTGTTTATGATTATTTTGTGAAAATGTATAAATATTATTTTTTAGAGTAAAAATAATATTTACTAACCTTGTCAAGCCCGAAATAATACAAACGCCTTCACGGCAAACATATAAGTTACAACGGTAATTTCTATTACCACCTAATCACCAAAACGTAACTTACGCTTTATTCGGAAGTGTTCATAAGCACGTATATTGTCAATATATTATTTTGGGAAAATATTATGAGAAAAAGGAAATATATTATTTTTGAGAAAAATAAATATATTTTGGAATAAGAAATAAAATATATTAAGTGGGACTTAATAAAATGATATAAATACACATGTATTTAAATCCCCCATCCTTGGGAAGGAGAATGCGTATCAAATATATACACGGAACGGTTGCCTAACTGTTTCCAATGATGTAAACTATGAAGCTAAAGCACGGCCATCCGTCTAATAGAATTAGCACATGTAGGTCGTTGCACAGCACTTGGATATTGGATTGCTTGATTTTGTGACGCGCTCACTGTGAGTTCATGTCCCCCTTTTCTCTTAACTGTTTTCAGTTTTATAAACTGCGGGGGTGAAATACATGTTACAATGATTATGGATATGTTATACATGGTATGATTAGCATAAGAAGGGTTATTACTTAGATCATGTGAGTGGGTAGGCAGAAACTTGAGGCCATTAATCCTCGTTGAGGACCGAGGGACAGGAGCGGTAGATCTATCTGGGTGTAGCGAGCCCAGCCTCAGGTCCAGCATAACGGACCTCGGGGTGACTTAGTGCCCGACGCATAAATCCGCTAGGTTTGAGTCATCCCTACTTGCACTTCACACATATCAGTGGACTTGCAACCCATTGGTGATCTCTTTTATTTCCTTATTTGCTACATACCAGGGTTTTTGATAAAGATAAAGGTTTATTTACTCATTTTCGCATGAACTCGCTCAACATTATTGTTGATTTTTCAACTTACATGTATTTCAGGGAATTAAGGATCTGGCACGGTTTAGCAGGATTTCCCGCTGCATTTAGATTCAGAGTCATCCGGGTTCAAGGCTTATGGCTCTTTCCTGGACAAGCCATAGCCCCTGAACCATGTTTATTTATGTTGCATTATGGTAGTAGTTGTACTGTTTAAGACAAGTAATGGTTGTCGGGTGTTTACCCATTTAGACAATGTTTGACAATTTTATTTTCAATGGATGACTTTGCATGATTTTAAATTCATATAGCTTGTTATGGTTAAGCTGTGGTATTAAGAAGTCACACCAAATTAACCACGCTTCCGCAAAGCCAGGGTGTGACAGCTTGGTATCAGAGCTCTGATCATAGCGAACTAGGGTTCATTTTGAGTCTAGACTATGATCACTAGGGCTCTCACGAAAATGTTTTTCTGCATACCACTTAAGTCCAGATCCAAAACTTTTTATAAACAAATGTTGAGCATATTTTATTATTTTAGGCTCAGTCTGGGAGGCTGAGGCTCGGTCTGGGAGGTCGAGGCTCGATCCAATCGATCGAGGTAGTTGTCTAGTGGGACTAGGGAGTCAGTCTGGGAGGCTGGGAAATGTTTGTCTAGTGGGACTAGGGAGTCAGTCTGGGAGGCTGAGAAAAGTTGGCTAGTGGGACTAGGAAGAACAGTCTGGGAGGCTGGGAGGCTAGTGGGACTAGGAGGAATATGTGATTATTATATGGTAACTTGTGTGATTACCTGATTTACTGATATTTGTACATACTTGTGATTGTATTACAGACTCATGGATACCTCAGATACAGGAGATTCGGACACTACTGGACCCCGACCCATGGAGTCAGACGAGAGTATGTCATCAGAGCACGAGGTGCACACCTCGGATTATACCAGTACAGACGACGACGACTTTCAGCCATTCGCACTACCTGACGGCGTCGATGAGCCCATCGTTGGTGGTCCTGCTGCGGATCTTCCTCTCGCTGTGATTCCCGCCCCGATTCCTCTTGCATCCTACCCAGCTTATGAGCTTATGCTTGATGCCGAGGCTGGTGACGATATTGATCTTTTCGATGATGAGCTATACGAGGACGAGGATCCTGACCCAGCTCTTTTGCCCGCTGGCGGTCTTTTGATGATCGCCGGTGCTCCTGCCGGAGACTCGCCTGTTCATTCTCCAGCTCCAGACTCCTTTGAGTCTGTGGCATCTGCTCCATCACATGTGGCGAGCACGCAGCTTTTCGTTCATGACTCGGATCCTGACCAGGCGTCATCTGCCGCCCCTATGCCGAGCTTTGTTTTTGAGCATGACGATATCGAGGATTCTGACCCTGTATTTCCTCCTGGATTCGATCCAGACCGTGATATTGAGTTCGTTCATATGGACCAGCCTGTAGAGGACCCCGTTGACCCTGCCGACCCTTTTGATCCTATCGATCCGGACTTTGACTTCGATATGGCGTTTGACGATCCCGAGCCTGCAGTAGCTCCAGAGCAGGCCGCTGCTTTCGATCCCGCACCTGAGCATGGTTTGGCACATGCTGATGTTCCTGTTGATCCTATTTTGGCGGGTCAGCCACTTGGCGATGTTCCTGTTGATGATATTCCTTTGTTAGATGCTGACCATGTTGTTGATCCTCTTGTTGACCCTCCGATCGCTGACGTTCCAGTTGACCCTCATGTCGATCATATTGATCCTGTTGTTGCTCACGTTGATCCTGTTTTAGCTCCTGTTGATCCCTTACCTATTTGAGCCCGAGCATGCTCTGTTTGCAGAGCACATGGATCCCCCTGACGAGGAGGCTCAGCACGGTTGGATACCGGCTGACGAGGATGTTCCGCCGCTTCCTCCTCACCGCACTGATGCTCACCATCCTGAGTTCTCGTTTCAGATTCCTTCTGTCATACCTCCAGCGGGGCCTGGAGAGGGCTCTTCCGCCCATCCATTTGGCCATGTACCGATGCCATTACCTGTCATGCCTCAGTTAGCATCCATCCCATCTTCTGTTGCACCTACCGATCTTACCAGCGCGCCATTACTTTGGTCCTCTTCCTCACCCATGCCACCCACAGATCCATACCACCCATTTCATTTGGGCCATACTATTGAGGATCTTTTGATGTCATTTGTGCACCAGCATGATTCCCATTCTCAGCGTTTGCAGGAGCTCGAGAGAGCTCAGTTGTCTTTTGGTCCATATCTTGGTCCGTCATCCTCATCTGCTCAGCCATTTCGATCATTTCCTCCTGACATTGTTGCTCGACTTTCGATCCTAGAGCAGCAGATTGCATCCGTGATCCGCACCCAGCAGGCCTTGGAGGAGGATTGGCTTCTCTTTCGCCGCCTACATTATCCTCCACCACCACCACCATTCTAGAGATCATCGACGTTACCAGGGTAGACACCGGTGAGACAGCCGCGATTGTTATGCACAGCTTTTGAAGACCATTTGACCACACAGATTTTTGTTGATACATGTGATGTATTGTTTGTATGTAACACTGATATGATGTATTTTGTACAGGGGTGATGTAACCCCTATGTGATTGATGGATGTACTAACACACTTACTATGCTTATGGTCTTGATATATATGCAATCGCCGCATTCTCATCATATCTGATTTACTTGATTGATTATTTTTATATTTGGACATGGGATGTTGGACATGGGATGTTGTGTGTGATATATTGATAACATGAGATGTTATATGCTATTACTATTACTATATACGTATGATTTCTATGGCCTAATCGACGTACGCATCTTTAGAAAATGGCACCAAGACGCCAACCGCAGCCGATGCCCACGACTCAAGAAGAACTGCAAGGAATCATTGCTGCCGCGATTGCTCAGTATGCTGCATCGCAGGGAGGACCCAGCTGGAGTAGCTCCAACGGCAATGGCAACCAGAATCCCACTCATGGTAACCCTAAGTCTTTACGACGTACCATGGTCTAATCGGATTCCTGTAACAATTGCTAATACAGTTCCTATGTTGAAACGAATGTGCAGGGTGCACCTTCAAGCAGTTTCTGGACTGTAAGCCCACAAACTTCGACGGCACGGGCGGTGCTGTTGCCTTCGTTCGTTGGGCAGAGAAGACTGATTCCACCATCCGTATGAGCAAATGTGCGATCGACCAGCAGGTCACTTACATTTCAGGGCTGTTTCTAGATGGAGCCCTATCTTGGTGGAACCTTCAAGTGCAAACTCTAGGCGAAGCTGCCGCCTACGCCCTGTCTTGGGCCGAATTGAAGGAGCTTATGCGAAGGAAGTACTGCTCTCGCGCGGAGATTCAAAAGCTTGAAACTGAGTTTTGGCACTTAAAGATGGAAGGGTCGAAGATAGCGGAATATGTTCAGAGATTCCACGATCTGTCTCACGTGGTACCTTATATGGTAACACCCGAGTTTAAAAGAGTTGAGCGCTTCATCTGGGGATTGGCTCCTCAGATAATCAGTATGGTGACTTCTTCCAAGCCCGCAACCATCACAGAGGCCATTGATCTCAGTGTGGCTCTTACTGAAGAAGCGATTCGGTTAAACAAGTTCGATGAGATTGAACCCAAGAAAAAGGAGACTCATGTGGAGTCATCTAGTGGTAATAAGCGGAAGTTTTCAAGTTTCAAGCAAAGCACCGGGACGGTGGTCAAGAAGGGAGAATCGAATGCACCAACTCAAGATTCAGTTGGTGGTGGAAAGAAGAGCAGGGGATATATGGGTGCACAGCCCAAGTGCAACTCATGTCAAAAACATCATTCTGGTCGCTGCAGTCTAAGGGTTTGTGAGTCTTGTGGGAAGACTGGACATACGAGAGATTTCTGTTGGGCTAATGCTGGCCGGGGAGGCCAAGGAGGAAATGGGAATAGAAACAACCGTGGTGGTAATGGGAACCGCCCACAAGGAAATCAGGGAAGAGATGGAAACCGTGCTAACCAAGCAGGAACCGTGAACCGAAACCAGGGAAACCACCAGGCTGGGAACAATGGTGGAAACGGGCAGAGGCCCGGATGTTTTAACTGTGGAGATCAAGGGCACTTCAAAAGGAACTGCCCGGAATTGACCCAAGCTCGTGGAAGAGTTTTCAACATGGAGGCCAGGGAAGCGCGCCAGGATCCCAATGTCGTTACTGGTACGTTCCCTGTAAACCAACGCTATGCGTCTGTTTTGTTTGATACTGGTGCCGATTATAGCTTCGTATCGCTAGAATTTAAGAACACGCTTGGTTTAGCCGCTAGTAAGTTAGATATTCCTTATTCAATCGAGTTAGCTAATGGGAAGTTAGTAGAAGCCAATGAAGTGATTAGAGGTTGCGTAATCGAGTTAGGAGAGCGTGAGTTTGCTCTCGATCTACTACCAGTCCAGTTGGGAAGCTTCGACGTGGTAGTAGGGATGGATTGGTTAGCAAGTAACAAGGCGGAGATTGTTTGTCACGAGAAGATTATCCGTATTTCGACCGACGATGGTGAGACCATTGTTGTTCATGGAGAGAAGCGTGAGACGCCGTTGCGGATTATCAGCTGTCTGAAAGCAAGAAAGTGTCTGAAGAAAGGATGTGTTGCTTTCCTAGCACACATCGTGGATAAAAAGGCTGCTGAGCCGAAGATCGAAGACATCCCTGTCGTAAGGGAATATCCGGAAGTCTTTCCTGAAGACTTGCCAGGCTTGCCGCCTCAGAGGCAAGTGGAATTTCACATCGACTTAGTTCCAGGCGCCGCGCCTGTGGCTAAGGCACCTTATAGACTTGCCCCGTCTGAGATGCAAGAGCTATCAACGCAACTTCAAGAGTTGTTGGATAAGGGTTTTATTCGACCAAGCTTCTCGCCTTGGGGAGCTCCAGTTTTGTTTGTCAAGAAGAAGGATGGTAGTTTCCGTATGTGCATTGACTACAGAGAATTGAACAAGCTGACGATCAAGAATAGGTATCCTTTGCCAAGGATTGATGATCTGTTCGACCAACTTCAAGGTTCAAGTTTCTACTCAAAGATCGATCTTCGATCTGGATACCATCAGCTCCGGATACAGGAAGAAAGTATCCCGAAGACAGCCTTCAGAACTCGTTATGGGCACTACGAGTTCCTTGTCATGCCGTTTGGTTTAACAAACGCACCTGCAGTGTTCATGGATTTGATGAACCGAGTTTGTAAGCCGTACCTGGATAAGTTCGTGATTGTGTTCATCGACGACATCTTGATCTACTCAAAGACGAAGGCAGAACACGAGCAACACCTCAGAGCTATCTTAGAGCTACTGAAGAAGGAGCAGTTGTATGCCAAATTCTCTAAGTGTGAGTTTTGGCTGAGAGACGTGCAATTCCTTGGGCACGTGGTAAATGAAAGTGGAATTCATGTGGATCCAACCAAGATCGAGGCGATCAAGAATTGGGAAGCGCCAAAGACGCCAACCGAGATCCGGCAATTCTTGGGTTTGGCTGGTTATTATCGAAGATTTATTGAGGATTTTTCAAAGATCGCTCAGCCATTGACGCTCCTCACGCAAAAGGATAAAAAGTTTGATTGGGGAATCAAACAGGATGAAGCATTTCAGTTGTTGAAGGATAAGCTTTGCAACGCGCCAATCTTAGCTCTACCGGAAGGTACCGACGATTTTGTGGTATACTGCGACGCTTCGCGTCAAGGATTGGGTTGTGTGTTGATGCAACGTCAAAAGGTTATCGCCTACGCATCACGCCAGCTGAAAGTGCACGAAAAGAACTATACCACGCACGATTTGGAGCTAGGCGCAGTGATTTTTGCTTTGAAGATTTGGAGACACTACCTTTACGGTACGAAGTGTACGATCTTTACAGATCACAAAAGCCTCCAGCATATATTCAACCAGAAGGAGTTGAATATGAGGCAAAGGCGATGGGTTGAGTTGCTGAACGATTACGACTGCGAGATCAAGTATCATCCAGGGAAGGCGAATGTGGTCGCCGATGCCCTAAGTCGCAAGGAGAGAATCAAGCCCATAAGGGTTAGGGCTATGGAAATGATTATCCAAACCGATCTTTCCTCACGCATTCGAGCAGCGCAAAAAGAAGCTCTCAAGGAGGAGAACCTTGAGAAAGAATATCTCCGTGGGATGGAGAAGATATTGGTTCCAAACAGGGAAGGAACGTTATGTTTTGAGAAAAGGATTTGGGTTCCTTTGTTTGGTGATTTAAGAGAAGTTATTTTTGATGAAGCTCACAAGTCACGGTACTCTATCCACCCGGGAGCGGATAAGATGTACCAAGATCTTAAGGATTATTATTGGTGGCCTAGGATGAAAGGCGATGTTGCTATTTATGTGAGCCAATGTTTGACTTGCGCTAAGGTTAAGGCAGAATACCAGAAGCCTTCGGGACTTCTGCAGCAACCGAAAATTCCCCAGTGGAAGTGGGAAGATATATCCATGGATTTTGTTACAAAGTTGCCAAGAACGCCTAAGGGCCATGACACTATCTGGGTGATAGTGGATCGCTTGACGAAATCAGCACATTTCTTGCCTATCCGTGAAAAGGATCATACAAGCAAATTGGCTGAAATTTACATGAGAGAAATTGTCACTCGCCATGGAGTACCTCTCTCGATTATTTCTGATAGAGATGGAAGGTTCGTATCAAGGGATGGCAATCCTTCCAGGAAGCTTTTGGCTCGAAGCTGAATATGAGCACCGCTTTTCACCCGCAGACCGACGGCCAAAGTGAACGGACGATTCAGACATTGGAAGACATGCTGAGAGCATGTGTGATGGATTTAGGCGGTAGCTGGGATAAGCATTTACCCCTGGTTGAGTTTTCATACAACAACAGCTACCACACCAGTATTGGTGCCGCGCCATTCGAAGCTTTATATGGGCGCAAGTGCAGGTCGCCGCTCTGTTGGTCTGACGCAGGTGATAGACAATTGGTAGGTCCCGATGTAGTTCAGGAAACTACAGATAAGATCGCGCAAATCCGAGATCGCATTAGCGCGGCTCGTGATCGCCAGAAGACCTATGCAGATCTGAAAAGGAAACCTCAAGAGTTTGAGGTTGGGGATATGGTTTTGTTGAAGGTATCACCCTGGAAGGGTGTAGCACGCTTTGGGAAGCGTGGGAAGTTAAATCCACGCTACATTGGTCCTTTTAAGATTTTGGAGAAGATTGGAACAGTAGCATACAAGTTGGATCTACCTGCCGAGCTGAATAACGTTCACGATACATTTCATGTATCCAATCTAAAGAGGAGTCCAACTCAAGTTAACGTTGCCATTCCTACCGACGAGATTCATATTGATGACACGCTCCACTTCGTTGAAGAACCTGTTGAGGTCACAGATTGGAAGGTTAACAAGACCCGCCGGAGCAGTGTCAAGCTCGTCAAAGTTCGCTGGAATGCTAGACATGGTCCTGAATTCACCTGGGAGCGTGAAGACCGAATGAAAGAGAAATACCCCCACCTGTTTCCTAAGAACCCTGCTTCTTCAAGCAGAACCTAAATTTCGGGACGAAATTTATTTAACGGGGGGAGAATGTGACAACCCTCTCAAAACCAGGTATCCGTACGACTTAATTAATTATTAATTGTTGCCTAATTACTGTGCTTTACTGAGTTTGCTGATAAACTGCTACTTGATTGTTGGTACTTGTACATATCTGCATCATACTTTGATATTCCTGTCACTACACTACTTATTTATTAAACCTTAGTGACAAACATGATGCACAAAAGCACAGTAGCACTAAACGGATACACAGTGAACTTGCTGGTATAGCCAGCATCAGGCAAACGCTGCCTCTAAAGGCCTGAATGAGCCAGAATTATTTTACTACACCCATAGTGTGTGTAGGGATACAAGGGTTGTATGATTACGTCTCTAGGGATAAGATATAGAGATTTGGACGTGCCTAAAACGAACTTTAAGCACGAAACACAGCACTTTTATTTACACACTAGCTTCTAGCTAATTAATAAAGTGCCAAAATATGAGGAATTATTCCCGACACCTTGCAGAATAAATTGTGTCGCTAAAAATATTATTTATGACGCTTAACGGATATCTTAAGCACTTTAACGGATTACTATCCGACCGAACAACCGGACAATACCCGGAACATAAAAATATTGCCAAAATTAATATTGGTATTTTTCTGAGCCAGTTAGGGTCCCTGATTACCCTAACACCCGCTTTTAATGCATCGAGCAACTAACGAGGTTAGTACCTTAAAGTAACGCACTTAACCAAACTGAACCGTAACTGAACGATTGGAAACGAACCGAGCACCTTTACATCTCAATGGAATCGGCCAACTAGTGGGCCCCGGGGAGTACACCTTTATTATTTTATATTGGATTGCACGAGGATCGAGACAACTTTCTCTATAAATAACATCACCTCTCACACACACAAACACACACACCTCACCTTCACTCTCTCTCCCTCTCCCTCTCCCTCCTCTCGGCCGAGATCACCACCACCCCCACATCCGTTTTTCGGTTCAAGTCTTGACATTCCAAGCATACTCAAGTGTCGGTGGTTACGTACAACGGAGCTCGGAACAAACGGAACGCGGAGGACCTCTACCGTTTGCTATTATCCACGCAGTTTTCGACTAGTTTCTTCCCTAGCCCCGAGCTAGAGGTATAACGTTTAAAACTCATTTTTGGTCATGTCTAAAGTGGTTAAAAAGATATTTGTCGGTTGAATGTCGGTAACCCGCTTGATGGAACTTTAAAGTTTGCTAAAACGTGAATATCGTTGGTTAAAAGCTCAAAACGCGTGTAAATGTCGTAGTACTTGAATATGTTGATTTATATGGCCTGATCTACGATGTGGTGGCTCTCATCATCGTTTAACCCGACTTTGTTCGGATCACGTATCTTGACATACACTTGTTTCTTGTGTACAAGGGTTAAAAGGTGAAACTCCACCACACGGGAAACATGAACTTGTGTAAAAATGTTTTAACATGAAAAATAGTATTTAAAACAAGCCGATCTACGTATGTACAAGTGGTATATTCGTAGGACCGGGTGTCGAGAAAATCATGTTTTAATAAAAATGGATAAAGTGTTAACAAATACGATTTCTATAAACTACAAGTATAGAAACACTTGTAGAATAAAAGATCCGACAAAATAACAATGTTTACAAAAATTGTCGGGAAGTTGTAAGAAGTAAGTTGTTCTAAAAACGAGGTTTTTGCAAGACTAAGTTATGCTATATATAGATCCACTAAAAATAACGAGATCTACACCGTAGTTTTTGTAAAAACTACAAGTTCATGAAACAACGCGGTTTTACATTCTAGTCTTCTATTTGATGTGTTGAAAATTGATTTGGTTGATTTGATAAATTGTTGAGATGATTTGTAAAAGAAAATGATACGCTTGAAAGCGTGGCCACCTCCAGTTACAGGGGAAACTCTGGCAAAATTTTCTAAAAATCTAACACTTAGAATTATTTAACAAGTGTTAGACTACTTTGACATGTTTTCAAAAATATATTTTCGCCACAACTTTATTTATAAATAATCGGAGGTGGGATTTTCACAAAACTAAAAGTGATAAATATTTATTCGGTAAATATATTTTGTCACCTCACTGTTTATGATTATTTTGTGAAAATGTATAAATATTATTTTTAGAGTAAAAATAATATTTACTAACCTTGTCAAGCCCGAAATAATACAAACGCCTTCACGGCAAACATATAAGTTACAACGGTAATTTCTATTACCACCTAATCACCAAAACGTAACTTACGCTTTATTCGGAAGTGTTCATAAGCACGTATATTGTCAATATATTATTTTGGGAAAATATTATGAGAAAAAGGAAATATATTATTTTTGAGAAAAATAAATATATTTTGGAATAAGAAATAAAATATATTAAGTGGGACTTAATAAAATGATATAAATACACATGTATTTAAATCCCCCATCCTTGGGAAGGAGAATGCATATCAAATATATACACGGAACGGTTGCCTAACTGTTTCCAATGATGTAAACTATGAAGCTAAAGCACGGCCATCCGTCTAATAGAATTAGCACATGTAGGTCGTTGCACAGCACTTGGATATTGGATTGCTTGATTTTGTGACGCGCTCACTGTGAGTTCATGTCCCCCTTTTCTCTTAACTGTTTTCAGTTTTATAAACTGCGGGGGTGAAATACATGTTACAATGATTATGGATATGTTATACATGGTATGATTAGCATAAGAAGGGTTATTACTTAGATCATGTGAGTGGGTAGGCAGAAACTTGAGGCCATTAATCCTCGTTGAGGACCGAGGGACAGGAGCGGTAGATCTATCTGGGTGTAGCGAGCCCAGCCTCAGGTCCAGCATAACGGACCTCGGGGTGACTTAGTGCCCGACGCATAAATCCGCTAGGTTTGAGTCATCCCTACTTGCACTTCACACATATCAGTGGACTTGCAACCCATTGGTGATCTCTTTTATTTCCTTATTTGCTACATACCAGGGTTTTTGATAAAGATAAAGGTTTATTTACTCATTTTCGCATGAACTCGCTCAACATTATTGTTGATTTTTCAACTTACATGTATTTCAGGGAATTAAGGATCTGGCACGGTTTAGCAGGATTTCCCGCTGCATTTAGATTCAGAGTCATCCGGGTTCAAGGCTTATGGCTCTTTCCTGGACAAGCCATAGCCCCTGAACCATGTTTATTTATGTTGCATTATGGTAGTAGTTGTACTGTTTAAGACAAGTAATGGTTGTCGGGTGTTTACCCATTTAGACAATGTTTGACAATTTTATTTTCAATGGATGACTTTGCATGATTTTAAATTCATATAGCTTGTTATGGTTAAGCTGTGGTATTAAGAAGTCACACCAAATTAACCACGCTTCCGCAAAGCCAGGGTGTGACAAAATGAGAAGAATTTTTTTATAAGAATAAAAAAGAAGAAGTTTCAAACAATAAGAATGCTTTATTTTACTTAATTTAATATTTGTATTTAATTTTAATATAAGGGTATATTGGTAAACTTACATAAATCATTAATTTGTATTCTTTCCCTTTAATAACTACCTAAATTAAATTTGTAACTCCTTTTCGAAATATATATTTTTTTCCAAATTAAAAAAAAAAAACAACTTAATTTAAAGTGTAGAATAAATTACTAGTTGTGTAGGATAAATTGCGAATTGTGTAGGATATATTTCGAGGTGTGTAGGATAAATTTCGACTGTGTAGGATAAAATTCTATAATGTGTAGGGTATATATAGGAAAATTTTGATATGTGTAGGTTTTGTAGATTATATGTATGATAATTAATGATTACTTGACTAATTAATTAAAGAGAGAAAATTAATTATATGAGTTATAAATGAAATAACATTTTACTAATATGACATTTCTTCTTTTTCTTCTCACATTAAATTTCTTCTCAAATGAACCTTCCTCTATATATATATATATATATATATAAAGCTGGATCATGAGAAAACTAATTTAAATGAGAAAACCAAAAAACTAACTAAAAAGCCAAAAAAACATGCCAATTTTTTTTTAATTTTTAGAAAAAAAATCGCAGCTTTTTATGAATGGAAAAAAAAATTAAAAAAAAAATTAAAAAAAAAAAGTTTTTGGTTGTATTGCACATGTGCACTATTACGGATATAGTGCACATGTGTAATACACATATAATCACATATATTGCACATGTGCAATACAACAAAAAAAAAATTTGAAAAATTTTTTTATGTATAAAAACTAACGATTTTTGTTAAAAATTGTAAAAAAAAATCGGTATTTTTTTAATTTTTTTTTATTTAGTTTTCTAGTTTTCTCATTTATATGTAGTTTTCTCATGATCCTCTCCCTATATATATAGATATCACCATCATATGTGTATAAGTATAAATGTGTGTCAAAGTGTATGTACTTAGAAGTATTAGGGTATAGAAGTTCAAATACTAAAATACCCAAATACATAACACACCAATACTTGAAATTTACCAAGTATAAAACATATGGATACATATATCTACACGCAAATCCTAAACGGATATTTGGAAATGCTAAGACGTGAGAAAGATATATAAATGAAGTTATGTTATATCCTAGACATTTAATCAGAAAACGGATAAATCGAACATCAGACAAACAAATACATATACATATATATATAGGGTGGGGTTCTAGAGTGAACAGTAGTGTGTTTGCAAACTGGGTGAACAAATTTTGGCCATTAATCTACACACATGTATGGCCAGGATCTCATCATCAAATCGTAAACTACACTAGTGTATTTCAACATCAAATCCTGGCCATTGATCTACACACATGTATGGCCAGGAATAGTTCACTCAGTTCGCAAGCTACATTAGTGTTCACTCTTGAACCTAATCCTATATATATATATATATATATATAGGTTTAGGATCCTGTACAAAGTGCTTCATTTGTAAGAAGTGTAAGAAATATTCCTGGAATGACAAGTGTCCATCCTCTTAATTAATTCAAAAGGGTAGTTTTGTAATTGTACATTTTTGTCATTTAATTCAAATTCAACATAACTGATCCAAAAATAACCGTCCATGAGATTGTTTAGGGATTTGAACGAATTTTGTAATTTCCATACGATTGTGTTATACGTATCTTTCAATCATCATTAATTATAAATACATAAAGGATTATCAAATCGATATCCCCATTCCAGTTGTATAACGTCTGCGCCTTTTTTCGATTCTGGTGTTTTATATCAATTTTAATGGAGTCCAGCGATGCAGGTTAATGTGTATCATAGTGTTTTATTCTGGTGTTCTATTAAGTTGTATGGTGTTATATTCATAGAAGGTTGCTGGGGATTCCAGATAAAACACCATGACTTGAATCATGGCGTGGTGTTTTATCTGGTGACATTGTTCATGGCATAGTGTTTTAAACATCTGGAGACAAAACACCACGCCATGAACAATGTCTCCAGATAAAACACCACGGCATGAATAATGTCTCCAGATAAAACACCACACCATGAACAATGTCTCCAGATAAAACACCACGCTATGAACAATGTCTCCAGATAAAACACCACGCCATGAATAATGTCTCCTGATAAAACACCATGACTTGAATCATAGATGTTTAAAACACCACACTATGAACAAGGTATCCAGATAAAACACCATGACTTGAATCCTAGTCATGGTGTTTTAAAATCTGGGAATGTTTTGTATTTATAAAACACTACGCCATGAACAATGTCTCCAGATAAAACACCACGCCATCAACAATGTCTCCAGTTAAAACACCATGACTTGAATCTGCGATTACGTTTTAAAAATCTGGGAATGTTTTAAAGTATGAAGAAATTCGCTGATTTTTTTTGGAGATTGATGGCGGTTACATATAATTCGCTGATTTTTAGGAGTTTGATGGGTGGTTTTGAAACGGTTACCATATTTGAAATGTTGGAAAAGTCACTATTGCCCTTCAATTTTTACATAAGGTCCTTCTAATTAAAACACAATTTACATTTTATACCCTATTGATCTCAACCATTAGATCAAATATCCAATGGTTTAAAACACTTCTTACCCTTCTTACATTTTAGACACTTTTTACCATATCCCTACCCTATATATATATATATATATATATCCGAAACCCACACTAAATATATTATATACGCCCAGTGATAAATCAAATACATCGTCACTGACAACGATCGTCATATCGTCACCACGAGGAACGTGTGCATCTCACCGACGATACTTGGGCGTTTCAGCACGAAAATATATATTAACAACTACGACGACGAACTCTAAAAATAATATATTTTTAGACATGTAGTTAATATATAAGTTTAACAAATAACAAAACCCGAAAAGTTCTATATATAAATTTCTAAGTGTAAGAATAAAAGTATACAAGTATACTTATACGTATGAAATACGTACAACAAGACACTTGATAAAATACAAAAAATTGCAAGTAATGTACATGTACGAAAATACGTATAAATACGGTATGAATACCGACAACGAAAGTATACTAGAGAAGTATATACATGATATACATATACGTATAAATACAAGTACACAAATACACTTGATGAAGTGTACACATATAAGAGGACACAATACATGTACATATAACAAGTTCAAAGTTAAAAATATTTATTTTTAACAATATATCCAATGGGATATACATATATATACACAGATCGAGGATCTCTTCAAACATGAATATATATATATATATATATATATATATATATATATATATATATATATATATATATAGGGAGAAGATCATACGAGAACCATCTCTTATTACGAGAACCGCGAGAACCAATGTGAACACAACCAAAAATGCCTAAAAATAGCTAAAAATCACACAAAAAATTTTTTTTTTAATATTTTTTATATAAAAATTGCTACTTTTCGAAGCCAAAAAAAACCAAAAAAATTTAAATTTTTTTTTTGCCACTAAAAGTAGCGATTTGAGCATAAAAAATATTAAAAAAAAATTTGATTTTTTTTATTTTTTTAGGTTTTTTGGGGGTTTAGTTTTTAGTATTTTAGCTTGGGGGAGGGGGGTTTAGGTTTTGGGGGGGGGGTAGGGTTTTTTTTTAGGTTTTTTGGGGGTTTTAGTTTTTAGCATTTAGCTTGGGGGGGGGGTAGGTTTTTTTTTTTTTTTTGGGGGGGGGGGGGTGGGGGGTTTAGGTTTTTTTTTTTTGGGGGGGGGTGGGGGTTAGGTTTTTTTGGCTATTTTAGGTTGTGTTCACATTAGTTCTCGCGGTTCTCGCATGAGCCCCTCCCTATATATATATATATCTATACTACTTTAATAAACATATGTGAAGGACAAGATGGTAATTGAACAAGGTGTTGAAAAAACACTCAATGCACAATGTACAAGATTTAAAGCACAAGAAAACACAAATTTTTTACCCTTCAACTGATTCATCATCAACCATCCATTTCTTTCAATTTTTCACACGGATCACAATCTGGACGGCTGATATTCACTTCACATGGATCGCCCTTTCTACTCCCTTCTCTCTCACAACTCACATCTCACATCTCACAAACTTTATCAGACTCTTTCTCTCTCTTTCTCCCAGATCTAGATCGGAAGTGTTTGAACCACCGGTGGAGGAGACTAGGGTTTCGTCTTCCGTGATGAAAGATGTCTGGAGTGCTGATGGTTTGAGATGAAATCAGATGATGAACAACCTGTGATGAAGAACAAACATCAATGAAATCGAAAACACACAGGGTTGAACACGGATTTGAAGAAACCCTAACTGAAGGTTTTGTCCGGTCATCTCTGTTGTGGTTTCTTTCGGCTTTCTTCCACATCAACGATTAGCAAACACAAAGGTAATCAAACCCTAAAATGTCTAAATGGACTGGTTGTTTTCGTTCTCAGCTTTCTACCCTTTTGTTGTTCATCTAACTTGAAGGAGAAGTCCTGTTGAGTTAACATGTAATTTCATTAGGGTTTTACACGATGTGGTTCACCAGCTTAACGAGAATTTTGAATTATTTCCTTCTTTGATTTTTAGGGTTTTTTTTTGCTGTGACATATTAGACAGGTATTGGGATCCTCAATCGATAAGATTAACAATTCGTGCGTTGCTGTGACAATTTGTAAGCGCTTATCGCATAAACAACATTATGTGCAACTCAAGTGTTGATTTATTATTGCTAATTGTGATTAGTGTACTGTTCTTTTAGCAGGTTTAATGGTGGCATGTTTGTGCTGGTTCAACAAAGCCAGAAAGCGTAGGCGACGGCTAGGGTTTCGATTAGTGATCTCGGTCTGATGTTCTTCACGATAGAGATGCACTCGAGATGGTAAAGATGGAATTCCAGCATTGCTTGGGGTTACAGGTGTGCTTGATTTGGTGGGGTTGAAGTTGAACGTTTACTTGAATCCTTTATGTATTTTTCGTTTTTACTAATTGCGACTAATTTTTGTCTTATGGTATTGCAGGGATCCGCGTTTGAGTTTAGTTCTAGCTGGAATCCGAGTCGATCGTTTCACAACTACTATGGCGTCTTCTAGGGTTTCATCAAAAGTCCAAATCAAGAAAATCCGTTGGGTCCATCACTAAAGGTAAACTCTCTAACCTCAACTGACTATGTTCTTTTGAGTATTGTAGAATGACCATGTTTCGCTCCTTCAAATTAAGCACTTCGGTTAATAAAGGGGTCTGTTTGATGTTTAAAGGGGTCTGTTTGATGTTTAAAGTCAATTTTGAAGTGGGGTAGCTTCTTTCTTGTTTGTTTTCCCTGGATTTTGTTATTATATTTGTTTGTTGTTTTGGTAAATTTAAACTATAGGTCATGTAAGCTCTCTTTATTTGGTATTGTGTGAAATTTTGATCGAAGATGGTTGTAAACTGTTATTTTTCTTTTAATCTTTTGTAGTTGTTTTGTGTAAATGTGATTTTTTATTTTGAATTTGTTGACATATCATAGTGTGAAGTTATTTTAGTTTGACTATGTTGAATGGGATCAACGTCCCTATGTTTTGGTTCACACTCTTGTTAAGAGTTGCTAAGATATATAAGCAATTTTATAACAAACTTTTTTGATGTATGATATTGATATTATTTGAAAAAGGTTACAGTGCTAAGTGGCACAAATGGTATATTTAGTGTGATTTTCATATGATTATTTAGCTAGATTGGGGCGCTGTTTGGTGAGTGGGTCAACTTGGTTAACTGGGTCAGACACGGTATAGTCAAACCATCAAACGTTTTGGGTATTTATTCATTTGAATATGCTATTATACCATAAGTTAATGAAACCCATATAATATATATATGTACGATATCATGGTACAAGAGCTCATCTCAACAATCTTATTCACCGTTGTTGTTGGTTTATTATGGTACAAGTTTTTTTTCATCCCTTTAAATAATCATAAGCAAAATATGTGTATCTAAATGCTAAAATTTGATTATCTAGACGAAATAATCAGTTTCAAAATTAATTTTTCTTTCTCATTATTCAGGGTAATAGGTGCTGCTGCACTTCAACAGTATATCGGTGGGTTAGGTGGGATGGGGACTCCAGGTGTTGGTTCAAGTTCTTCATATTCCTCTAAAGATTTGACCAAAGAAATCATGCCCGAAAAGGTAAATTTTTATATTTCGGAATAGAGTAAAATGCCATTTTTGTTCCTGAGGTTTGGCAAGTTTTGCGACATTCGTCCAAAGATTTTTTTTCCTCATCTGGATAAAAAAGGTATGAAATCTTGCTATTTTCTTTAACTATTTTAATCTGCTTAATCAAAACATCTGGAATTTTTGGGAGGATTTCATTACTGTTGCTGGCTTCTCCGCACTTCCACAAGTAATACATACAATCTTCTTTTTTCTTTATTTTTCAGTTAAAAATATGCCAGTGACTGATTTTGGTACGAATAATGCAGGTCATGTGGTCAACGTTTGTACCTTATGTTCCAAACAGCATCTTGCCAGGAATCATTTCTTTTGTGATAGTCGTGGTGATGGTTGTCATGGTAAGCTACATCTTATTAATTAAGTTTGTTTAACAGGAATGTGTTTGATTCGGCCAACTATAGGCCCTTTGAGAGTTCGATTCATCACCCGGTACAGTCAAGCGAAAGCCTATACGCCGAGCTTCTTCCGAAGAAAAGGTTAATGTTAAGATTCTTTGAGTCAAGAATATAGTTAACGTTAAAAGTTCTTTTGGGCAAGATGCATCCTCCATCTATACTTAAGTTAAAAGTCATTTCCTTTTTGCTACAGGAAGTGGCTGAGCTTGTACAAAGGACACATTTACTCTGTTTAATTGGACGAGGATGATTGATTGATAGTGCTTGGGCGTCGTTTACCAAAAAACACCCAATTTTGGGATGACTACGCATGGTCTAAGTTCCATTTATCAAACCAGAAACAAATGAGTAAATCCGTTTTTAGGCTGGCTAAACGGCAACATATTGGCGATGGACGGATCAGATCGAATAACAGAGACTCATCAAGTGATAGTGATACAGAACAAAGCCTTACTGCATATTATGCTGGTGCAATCACACTTGCAAATTCACCAGAGGAAAGAAAATGACGTGAAAGTCGTTCAAAGCGTTTTGAAAAGAATCATGGCAACCGAGCAGCATCTAATCTTGTCAAAACCAAAAACGCCGGTCGAAAATTCTCTACTAGAAGTGCAAATGCCTTTGTGTTGGCAAATAGTAACAGTTTCGATGAGGGTACCGCCAGCAGCAGAGGGGGGGGGGGTAACATTGCATTTGTTCAATCAGCTTATGAACTCCAACATCTTTCGGTACCCGTCGAAATTGAACGTGCTAGCTTGTAGGTGTTGTTATTTGATGTCCTATAATTGTAGTTGATGTTTGAGTTGATCATAATGTAAGTTATGGTTATTTTTTTGGTTTGATTTTTATGAAATTTATGCGATTCAGACCAGTAAAGATTAAATAGACAGGGTATTTGCTTGATATGGCAGATTGCAGTGATACCACAGTCTCTTTTCTTACTATGATAATATGCCTCCGAATGGTAAAATTTATAACATCTACTAGAGGTGATAATATGCCTCCAAATGGATGGGTTGGGTAGGTTGGATAATGGTCAAAAACATGTAATTATTGGGTTTGTAAAACAGAACAGTTTCGGTTGACCAGAGTTTAGTTTTTTTGTAGACTTTCTTGTTACTTATTTATGTAGCATTTGCATGTCCTGATTTCAAGTGTTATATTATTTCAAAGACATCTAATTGTTAAAATAAAATGCTATTGATTTACGTTTTCAGGCATTTTTTGACCCGTTTCTTTTTTAGCTTTTACTACCAAACAAAAACATGAATGGCTGAAAGTGTACTCTTGCACCTTTTTGTCAAATGCTTCACCTTTTTGCTTTGACCTCAAATATCCAACAAGGAATTAGCCGAAGTGGATTTGGCAATGTTGATCACAACCCACCTATGCACCCATGTTGCCACCTTAAGTATGAAGCATAGATATAGTTTGTCTAATATCCAGTATGAGTTTCTCATATCTTGTTTTTTACGGTTATGGGGCATGAATAGCGTCCTTTGCACAAACCTATATAAACTCATCTTTCTTTGGTTGATACCACTCACTCCAATTGTTAACAAATGACTTGAATCCAAGATATTTTTGTACTCCACTTTTAGTTAATAACATGTTTAGAAAGCCCAACCGTCAGAATCAGTTCAATTTATCACCGTATCATTTTATGATACTAAATAAATACTCTATTTTAAATACATGTTTCTTTTTAACAAAACTTATACGGAAATGTTAAGGGAAAAAATTTAACGAATGTAAGTTATTAAAACAATATCAAATACCTAAAAAGGGAAATATGATTTAAAAAAGAAAAAAATATTAAAAATAGAAAATAAATGGAAGAGGAAATATTGTTTAAGGAAAGGAAAAAATGAAAATATGTAAAAAAGTTAATAGTAAATATAACAATCAAGTATTACAATATTAAAATAATTAATAATTAAAAAATAAATGGCATGTAGCCTGTCTGACCCATTCTTTAAGCTAAAAAAAATTAGATTTTAGTTATAACCCAACTCAACTGAACGTTCTAATGCATACCCTCAGAATTAGTAACAAATGTTGTGTTTTCCGTTGCATCGAGAAATTGGTGTTTATTATGGCTCAAAACTGAACTGCCCCGTACATAGCCCTAAACTCACCACCCTAAGTGATATGTTTCCCGCCGCATCGCGCGGGTAAATGACTAGTATGTATATATATATATATGTAGGGTAAATTACACTTTTCGTCCTTTATGTTTGTATTGGATTGCAACGGATACCTTTTAACTTTAATAATTATAGTCACAGTCCTTTCTTTGTTAAAACCATTACACTTTAGGTCCTTTGACACTATCCTGGTTAAAATTTTCAGTTAAGTCCTATCACATAAGGGTAGTTTAGTCTTTTTACCAGTTTAAATAAAAATAGTTTAGTAAAAAAACTAAAAAATATATATTTATGACCACCTCTCTCTCTTAACATACACTCTCACTAGACATTTTCTTCCCCAACCAAATCCACATCTCTGTTCTGCTATTTGAAACCCCAACCAAAGCACACTACCAAAAAAACGTTCTCTAAATCTAAAATGCCAGCAGCCCCTTCCCTTCTCTCCCTCTGAATCTGAAAACACCATCCTCCACACGCCACCACCAACCTAACCCACCACACCACCACCAATACGTTGCCACTACACGCCCACACCACCACGGCCACCACCATTGTTGTCGCCGTTACACACCACCACAGCCACCACCATTTCCGTCGTCGTTACACACCATCACCACCATTACCGAAGCCACTACACACCACCATAATTACCGGCGCCACTACTACCACCACCATTACCGACTTTGATTTTGTTTAAAACTTACAGATCTGAATCCACACCACTACACACCACCACCATTACCGACTTCGATTATATTTAGATCTGAAGCCCTAATCTCCGATTTGAAGCCCTAATCTCAGCTAATTAATTGAACCATGTGAAAGAGCTTACCTAATCGGACTTGAAAAAAAGGAAAAAAGATGTAATTCAAGCAAGGGGCTAATCTCATATATGAACCATGGATTGGATATTTTTCTAGAAGATGACAGGAAGGTAGGTTGTTGTGTTAATGCTCAAAAAATTGTTGAATCTCATTTACATTCTTGAAGATGTCTGGCTTAGGCTATGGGTTATGGGGACCGTCCCCATCCCCGTCGAGGTTTGGCGCCGACTACACACCATCCCCCCCCCCGTCCCTGTCTTCAGCGTCGAGGAATGGACGTTCAGGACGATCTAATCTGGTGGGCCCCTTTGTTTGTGTTTGTGTTAATGAAGCTTTAGTGATTTGTACATTAGGCATTACTACTTGTACATAGTTTTGTAGGGTAGGATCATCTAGGACCATCCTCCCATACCCTCTAGTTTTGTGGGATGGACCATCCTTGGAAGGCCTATGATGTGGCGCCTACATGGCGGATCATCCTCCCTTGGAGGACCATCACCATACCATCTAGCCTTATGAGCTTGACCCAAAAGGTGTTGAATATCATACAACATCAGGGATGAAGGTGGGATTTATTGCAAGTGTTATGGTTAGTGGTTGACAGAGAGATATTCATACAATTTGTATTTTTCTATTTTTGAGTAATATGTTTATTGTTTTATTTGTTAAATATATTAGTAAAATTACTAGCATACCCTTATGTGCAAGTTACATGTTATATTTAACTGAAAATTTTAACCAGGTTAGTGTCAAAGGACCTAGGATGTAATGGTTTTAACAAAGAAAGGACTATGACTGTAATTATTAAATTTAAAGGGTATCTATTGCAATCCTATACAAACATAAAGGACGAAAAGTGTAATTTACCCATATATGTATATATATATATATATGGTCAGGTTTAGAGAAAACGGTGAAAAGTGTGAGAATAGTGAGAACGCTTATGGGTCGTCTGATCAAAACAAACCATGGACTAGATTGCGCGGTGACGTTTTCATAAATAACATCAATTTTATTATGTGGGACGCGCTTCATTAAGGGTAAAAGGGTCTTTTACCGCTCATAATCAAAACGCCATCAAATGATAACACGCCATTCAAAAAAAAAACGCCACTAAAAACAAAATGCCAAAAAATAGTGATAAAACGCGTTGGATATTACAGGAAGATGAAACAACACAGTAACTGAATTTCAGTTAGTAACATTTATTAGAAGAAATTCCCTCCTAAATTACGCGCCAAAAACATCATTATATAAACGAGGTAAAACATAGCTTCCATAATCACTTAAATCTATCCATTTCTGCAAAAACATCTTTAACCAAAAACGCCAACTTAACCAAAATGCCAAAAATGGCAACAATCGTTTCGTGGAGATACACTCTGGTAATCAGGCGATTCGTCCTCCGTTTTGACAACAGAAGGGGTGTATGTTAAGACGGTCAGGGCAATTTTGAAGATAGAAGAAGAGGTACAGAGGGGTATCTTATCCTTGGCATCGCTCTAGACAACGAATGCCATGAAACACATACGTTTATGAAAGCATTAACCAGGAAATTTGGACCAAACAAAGCAAATGTGAAGCCGGACCCTGTCATGACATCATGGCGTTTTGATGATGAAACGAACAAGGTGACCGTTACATACGACAGCGGAGAGCAGGAAGTCTACTGGCTTGAAAACATCATGACAAAGCAGGGTCTTGGTTTCATGGAAGAAGTGTATAATGCTACTTGTACGAACACAGAAATGGACTCAAAATTGGAGTTAATGCAAGATATGTTCAAGTGGAGGCTTCAGAATCTTCAGGAACAAGAAGCTGATGAAGGTGAAGATGATGACATGTATAAAGATCCAGATGAAGACTCCGAGGAAGAAGATGACGCAAGTGATGGATACTTTTTGGATAAAGTACCTTCTGACGAAGGGTTTTAATTTTTTTCCTCTTTTTTTTCTTCTTTGTAATATTCTTTTTTTAAGATAATTAAATGATATATTTCTCTCTTTATTAGCAAAATGCCAAAAAAAATACTGAAAAGGTTATTCCTTACAAAACGCCAAAAATAACAAAAAAAATATTTTCCCTACTTATTTTCTCCGTTATTGTATTTTGTCATCTTGGTCTGCATAACGCCATTTAAAAAAACGCCAAACTTAGAAGATGGGACATCTATCACCTATAAAACTGATAAACCTGATCAAAACAGTAAATACAAAAACAGTAACTGAAAAGACGGTTACTTTATTACTGTCATTTATTACAATAAAAAAAAGTCTTGCCTAAACTACGAGCCAAAAACTCCTATAAGAGAGGGGTCTATACACAATGAAATTGATCACACCCAGAAAAACAAACGCCATATCCTCTAGAAACCACTCACTTTAAAATGCCAAATAATGTTAGTTAAAATAACCACAGATGGCAAAACTTTCACTGAATGGATTCTTCTTCTAAGGGGGTTATCTCAATAATACTTTGCTGAATGAGATGGACAAATATTCAAGAAAAAGAGACTGATGACAGTGATATGCCATCATGTGAGCTTTGTTCTTGATGAATATAGGCATGGAATAAAGGGATCAACATAAGTGTAAAATGCTATTTTGAACTCCATTATTACAAATAGCATCAAACAATAGTTGATCTTTTATGACATGCCACCAAACAAGAATATCACATAAAAAACAGGATGCCACTAAGCAGCTTCGTCTGAAAAAGACGGGGTTTATATAGGAAAGTTGGCATCTAGCTCAGGTATTCAAAAGGTTCAAAACGCCAAAACAAATTCAAGAAGAAGGAGCTGATGACAGTGAAGATTCGAAAGAGAAATTAGATTGCCATTTTTAATTTTTTTTCTTTTTCATTTTATATTGTTTTGTTATCAAGTTATCTGTTGTTTTGTTATCTAATTCTCTACAAATAGAATACATTATTATATAAAACGCCAAAACTACAAACACCAAAACGCTAGTATTGTGAAAACTGTGAGAACGAGTACTGGCAAAGCAACTAGTCAAATGTATTAACACCAAAAAAATTCACTAAACGCCAAAAAAAAAACATTTGGTCTTATTGTTAACTTATGAAAATATTAATGACTCGTAGTGAATTATTATACAAAACGCCACAAAACGCCAAAAATTTGACCAGAAAACGCTATAACGCCAAAAAATTATTTATGTGACACAAAAACAATTAATTCAACGCCAAAAAGTTTAATAAATACAATTAACGCCAAAAAAAAAAACTTAGATGGCAGAAAATATTATACCGCGTTAGGAAAATAAAAAAAGATTGAAAAGACAAAAAAGGCCTCGGACCCAGATCATGTCCCGCGCCACGTGTTGGGCCAGGATGTATTCTCACCGTTCTCACACTTTTGAGCGTTTTCTCCTGATCCCGTTCCTATATATATAGGGGAGGGTTATCTTGAGAACGCTAAATATTGCGAGAACCGTGAGAACGAATAAAAAAACCAATCAAAACCGATTTTTTTTAATACAAAACTCATTGTAATTAAAATACAACATCAAAAAAGAATTTACAACATCAAATAATTCATTTCTCCTCTCAAAATCATTCTTACTAGAATTTTTACGCATGTGTAAATATAACAAATTTACACATGTGTAAATGACAAACTTACACATGTGTAAATTTTCTTTATTTACGAATTCACGTAAATTTAAATGTGTAAATTAAATTTCTAGCATTGTATTCGAACAACAATGATAAGTGTAAAAAGAAATTTTGAATTTGAATTGTTTTTTACTAAGTTCTTGCGGTTTTTTCATTCGTTCTCACGGTTCTCGCGATATTTAGCATTCTCATTTAAACCCTCCCCTATATATATATATATATATATATATATATATATATATATATATAGGAGAAGGATCCGTTAGGAACCACCCTTTATTGCGAGAACCGCGAGAACCAGTGTGAACACAAACAGTAATACCTAAAAAATCTAAAAAACAACCAATTTTTTTTTTACTATTTTTTTTTGGAAAAATCGCTATATTTCGTTTATAATAAAAAAATTAAAAAAAATCGAGTCACAGTTATCCATGCACATGTGCATTTGTATCATTTCTTTGACAAATTCCGTAATTCATTACAAATATTAGACAAATGCACTTTCATTACACTACCACGTGTAATACACTACTTTTTACGTTAACAATATTAGAAACGCACATGTGCATCTATATGTATTAACATGGAATAAGGTGTGTTGGTACAATACTTTCTCTTTCATCTATCATTCCATCCATAATACACAAACATGCACATGTCCATTTTTGTCATTTCTTTGACAAATTCCGTAATTCGTTACAAATATTAGACAATTGCACTTTCATTTACACTACCATGTGTAATACAATACTTTTTACATTACCAATATTAGAAATGCACATGTGCATCTATATGTATCAACATGAAATAAGGTGTTTTGGTACACTACTTTGAATACAATTTCCCTTTCATCTATCATACTAATACACTACCATTACCTCCTACCATCCATAATACAATATTATTACCTCATACCATCCATAATACAATACTATTACCAATATTTTCACTTTATTACATGTATGTAAACACCATTATACTATCCAATCAACATATTACATCATAAATTGACAACTATAACCAAACCATCAACCACTAGATATAACTAACCAAAAAACATGTATATGGGCATACTTCTCCATTCAAAATCACAAACTTTTTGTACCAAAACACGTTATATCATGGTTATACCTAATGATGCACATGTGCATTTTGAACATTGGTAATGTAAAAAGTAATGTATTACATATGGTATTGTAAATTAAAGTGCAATTGTCTATTCCTGATAACGTATTACCGAATTTGTCGAAGTAATGATACATATGCACATGTGCATTTTTTTGTAACGAAATATAGCGATTTTTTTTAAAAAAAATATTAAAAAAATAAATAAAAAATTGAGTGTTTTTTTTATTTTTTTTAGATTTTATTTTGTGTTCACATTGGTTCTCACGGTTCTTGCAATAAGGGTGGTTCTCGCATGAACCTTACCCTATATATATATATACATATATATATATATATATATATATATATATATATATATATATATATATATATATATATATATATATAGGTACGGGATCAGTAGAAAACGCACAAAAGTGTGAGAACAGTGGGAACGCATCCTGGCCCAACACGTGGCGCGCGATATAATAAGGGCGTATGGGCTTTTTGTCATTTTATCTTCCGCTATTCCAATTCCGTTTTTCACAATATTGATTTATTTTTGGCGTTTAAGATTTTTTGGCATTAACCAAATTCAATAATTACATGGTGTTTTAATGGTTTCATTGTATTAATATTTTGGCGTTTATGGCGTTTCCAAATCGTAGGCCATTGGAACCCCAAGTGTCAGAATATCTCTCTGAATGGCTTCATCCATACTAAGTATGGCCATGACTTTTTAGGATGATGCCCCATTGTTTGTTCTTAGATTCAAAGACGTTTTAGACAAGATGGCCATTTTTCTATTATTTTTTATATACATTTTGGCGTTTGTAGTATCTTGGCGTTTTTGTAACACCTCGTAAAATCACGTCCAATGATGTATTAACACGTGTAATAAACCCTAATGAAGTCAAACATGGAATTTGAGGGACTAATTTTTCGAAAAATCGAAAACTTTGATTATGAAAGGACTGGAAGTGTTAGCATACCTAAAATAAATTTCTAAATAACCTCTCACGATGATTATATTCACAAATGAGCCACTTGTCGATCGAGTGTAGCCGTTTACTTAATTAATTGAAAGTTTGCGCAATGAAGGGTTAAAAGCGTCAACATGTTAATTCTTACCTCTGAGTGACCTTTTAACAAACCGGGAGCTTCATGATATTTGATTATACTCTCAGGAATGCCAACTATTGGCCGTCTAAGGTTTTTATGCCTATAAGTAAAGTTACGCGCAACTTTGCAAGTTAGAGGGGCTAAAAGTGTCAATATGTTTAATTATACCTCTGAATGACATTTTAGCGAATCCGAAGCATCGTGATGTTTAATAATACTTTCAAGAATGCCTAATATGGATTAGAGGAGGCTTCAATGCTATTAAATGATGAGATGCGCAAGTTTGCGCAATAGAGGGACCTAAAGCGTCAACTTTTGAATCTACGCCTTTCGGTGACCATTTAAGTGAATGGAAGTGTAGTAATATTTAAGTATATGCTTGGGAATGCCCATTATGGGCCATGTAAGGCTTGGATGTCAGTAAACGACATTTCGCGCTACTTTGTGCGATTAAAGGACTAATTGCGTCAAACTGCTAAAGTATGCTGATTCGTATGATAACAGACCTTCCGGAATATGACCATGAGTTAATCATACCCTAATTATCCTTTATATAGCTTAGATATAGGCTTAGAGGTGTTTGGTGCGCAAAAATAAACTTTTAAGTCATGCAGGGACTAAAAGTGTCAAAAAGTGCACAAGTTTGCATTTTCGCGCATATCTCACATTCTGAATATCTCCGGACACCGAAAAACTTATGTAAGCACTAAAATATTTTATTTTAGTGTTTGGCTTAATAAAATTCTATTCGTCGTGTAATTTGGTTCGTTTTTTTCGCGTCCGTCCGTGTTTCGTCGTAATTAGCCGAACAACGTGACTGTACGACCAAACGAACCGACATCCGGCATGTTTTTGAGCATGTTTCATGTTACCTATGCTTAGGCATTATTGTAGAGCCTTAAAAATGGTTTAACGGGCCTTAAACATGTCAGAAATGACATCTGGAAGTGCAGGGGCCAAAACTGTCAATATATGATGTGCTGAGCAGACCTGGTCCTTATGGACCGTATACAGGACCTCATATGGTCCGTATACCTGTTCCAGTTCCAGAAATTTCAAAACCAGCTTTTGTTTTACTCTTTGTCTCACACAATTGATTCTATGGGCTGGTTTTAGTGCACCCATAGTTTTCTAAAACATGGGGCATACTTGTAGGGCTAAGATTTAATCACGGTTTACGAGAAACGATCCTAACGGTTCTAAAAAACCTATAAATACCCCACTTGATTTTGCTCTCATTCACACCTTGATCTAAATTGTTCTAAGTTGGGGCCCTTGTGCTTCATACCTGAACATCCGAGATCAATTCCCTCCTTGCTTGGACTCTTTGTAAGTGTCCTTTCGTGCTTAGTTTAATTTTTAGCGGTTATCACCGAAAGTCAAGCGTTTTTGATAAACACTTTGACTTTTAAACGGTTAAGCCATTGTTCGCAACGAACATGGCTACGTGACCGTAATTAGGTAGGTTTTAAACCCTCAAAAGGGCACCTCCTAATTACCACGTTTACTTAGTTAAATTGTCGGGTCAAATAAAAGTCAAACGGGTTAGCTTTAAATAAAATTCATAACTATTAATTTAAAAACCATAAAATCAGTTTTCTCACTTTAATAACTTGGTAAATGTTAGTTGAACATGTCTAAGCATGATTCAACTCGACAATTCTAAGTATAGGCTCGGTTCGGAACCGAAAGTCGCGAAAGTTGACTTTTGCTTTGACTTTCAGTTCTGACCCGATTTAGCTTAGTTTAGATATACCCTAGGATTCCTTTAGGACCATATTATAGGTTAGTATAACCCTCCGAGGTTATACAACTTTGTTCCATAGAAATCCTAGTTCATGCATGTCTCTGTTAAATGCCTAAATGTTGACCGTTATGCCTTTTGACCCCAAACCGAGAATTTTGAAAATGTGAGAGGACAATAATCTTTATTACTGATTTATAAATTTGTCCCTAAAATTTGACATCAGTTTGAGGTCTAGATTAGGAGTTTTGCTCATTAGCGTAAATGAAAAGTTTTTTTATTAATTAAATGGCGTAATTAGCATATAGCCTATCTAAACCCAATTTTTATACCAAACTTTTTTACGTACTGATATAAAATAATATTTTGGGATTTTTAAATATTTTTATTTATTTTTAGGCTGAGCATAACATAGGGTTCTAGCTTTAATTCGGTAATTGCCGGTTTTGCCCTTTTGGCCCATAAAATGAGTTCTACATAATATTTTGATACCAAACATTTCGCTACTGATTTTATATCATAAATAAAATATTTTGAACTTTATAAGCTGATCAAAAACTCAGATTTCCTATTTAAACCCGAAAATCGCTTAAAACCGACTTTTACGCGTTTTAAGCGCATAGTATGAGTTAAAACTATTTTTGGCATATGAAACTTAATAGCTACTGATATTTTAAGTAAATTCATATATTTTAACAGTAAAGAAAAGTTTAAACTCAGATTCTCTAATTTTGACCTTTTTAAGCTTATGTGAAATTACCAAAATGCCCCTACGGTGCATAGTTTGGTTATAAGTAGTAAATTTCACATATATGCTATACCCTACTGTTATAACTTATTAAATTAAGTATTTTTACTGATTATATCAGAACTGAAACTTAGATTAATGTTTAAACTCTCTTATAACCCTTAAAATGACCAAAATACCCCTATGGGGCATAAATTGGTCTTAAACTCGTTTTGGGCATAATGGAAGGTATCATACTGATATCACAACATATTTAAGGCATATTGACTTAGGAAACCTGTTCATAACTCTTGTGGTTACCCGTTACGCCCTTTTCGCATTCGGATCGGCTTATGTAACTAGTTTGCATAAATTAGCCGAAACGGGTCAAACCTTATCATTTTTATATCAAAATCCAGAATGTGTTTAGTTTACCCATATTAAACAAGTATAAAAGCTTGTCGGGTCTAAACCACATTCTAATCTGGTCTTCGCATAATCATGCGTTTTAAACCGTATCCTCCTTTAAAACTAACCGGTCTAAGCTTAGGCTTAATTAAGACCCGTTAGGAATCTAATAGGTTATTAAAAACCTTCGTTCCAGATTTAGGAGCTCAGTAAAAGCTATCTGTACTTGCTTGGTGGTATACGGCTGGGATAAATTGTATAAATTTGCTCAGGTAAATACTTTTAACTTATTTTCCTTATACAGGCTTGGGTTACGGTATATAAAATACCGCTTGGTCGGGCATTTAACCTTAATCGTTTAGTGGTTAAGTATTATCAAGATGACCCGTTTAAAAATTTGTTTTGTTTGCTTAACGCCTTTGGGGGTTTAATGACCATGTCCTGGATATCCTTGGCATCATTTTAAGAAATGGCCACGACCTTAGCACGCGGGTGTAGGCGTACACCCGTCAGTGCATTTATAATTAATGAGGTATAACCGCCGGTTACGAGAATAACTCGCCGCGGGACTATACCATGTGGTGTGTCTATTAATCTTTAACCCGGCATGAACCGGGCAACTGAACGCATAACAAACATGTAATTCTTTTAACAAGTATTATATACAAATAATTATCCCAAGTTATAAAAAGTTTTGTGCCATGTGCATTCAAATCAATTTTCTAAAACATTTTCAAAATGAGTCAGTTAAATTGTATTTACCAGTGTAAACTGACGTATTTTCACAAAAAGGCTAAGTGCAGGTACTAATCGGAATAGGCTGGCCACTCCTAGCATCAATAAAGAGTATCGCAAGCTTAGATGTTAAAATCTGTTGAACAATTATCTTTTAATTGATCCGCCTGTGGATCCTTTACATTCCGTTTGTAATACTTTGATATTACTTTATATCAGTTTGTAATATATTCATCTTTTGCTTCCACTGTGCATTTAAATTGTGTTGTTTGACTATGATGATATCAACTACGTCACGATACTCCCCACTGGGCCCACCGGTAATACGTGGAAATATCGGGGTGTGACAGGTTGGTATCAGAGCCAACACTGAGTGAATTAAACACAAGCCTTTTGTGTTTAATCTCAGTTACACAGTAGCACATTCCTTGACATTCTGAGTCTAGACTTAACATAGGAATACTCTCATCTCTATTCGGAGAATTATTGCCTTCAATTCTATATATTTTAATATGTCGCCAAGCAAAGAAGCCATAATGGAAATTCTCCCCATTTGAAGCCTAGGGAAGGCCGAGCTTCGTGTTGCGACTAGGATTAACGTGCAACCAAGGAGAAAGCATTCAGAAATGAAATGAAGAAGAAACTCCTTTTGCTGAAGATCGTTTCCATAGTAATCCTTATAAGGACATATTTATCTTTCAGTCCCTTCATGGACAACATCATTTCTTTCAAGTCCCGCTTAGGGCAATTCTGTACCTCTTTTAAAAAAATCATTGGAATGTTTTATCTAAATTTCATTTATATCATTGTATATGAATATAATATATGAAATAAATTAAAATAACATTCCTTTTATAAGATCTACCATTATAATAAAATGGCAAAATCTAAAAAGGACAAGACCTAGCCCATGTGTCATTTTAAGAACAGGGCCAAGATGGTAGTTCCTCAATTAGATTCAGATCCTTATTAACATCTCAATTTAGGATTGTTCTGCGTTAAATATTAAAAAGAATCTTACAGGACAACCTAGCCTATATATCATTTCAGACAAGGCCAAGATGGTAGAACCTATCCAAAAGATTCAAATCCTTGTTAACATCTGTAAACATGTTAACATTCCTGGCAAATGTGATTCGATAAAATCGCATAAATCATTCTTATACTGGATTCTCCCGAAATCCTTTCTTATTTTGTGAATTAAGCATCCATTAAGGATGTAATGCTTACGGGCCATATTCATGGTCATTTAAGACAAACGACAGTCGTAGCCTACAACTCCCTGTCAAGAAAAGGCAATGAACATCGTTCAAGCCTAAATACCTTGATTCTACAAAATCATGGTTTATAATTTAAAGTTTCCCTTATAACTTGGCCTTTTGTGCCATAGTTATATTTTAATTAAATTTAGGATAATTATAATGAAAATCCTAAATAAAATAAATATCATTCCTCTTCTGCCAGTATACATATTAAAAAGAATCTTAAAAGGGTATAACCTAGCTTGAATGTCATTAAAGACCTAGCTATGATGGTAAAACCTGTTTAAAAGAGATTCGGATCCTTGTTAACATTTGGAAACATGTTAACACTCCTGACATCAGTGATGTGATAAAATCACACTTGTCATCTTTATATTGGGATATTTTTCCCAACCCCCTTAATTAGCATAAATGATCAATAGGAATCATGGCTAATAAACGTCGAACATGATGAATACATCAAAACATTCATTTGAAATGTATGCCTTCGAGCAAAGATGTATACATGAAAAAGATAGTTTTATTTCATAACTTCTTGTCAAACAAAGAACTGTGAGATTTTCCGATCCAAAGGAATCATTGATTATGTTTTAAAATTTCCCTAGTGACAAGGCCTCTGTGCCATCAAAAGTCCTTTGGAACAAGCCCTTGTGCTATATAAAATGTCGGTACGACATTGACAGTCGTGACTTATGTCCCCTGTCTAATAAATATGAAGGATTATATTCCGTTTAAACGCCAAAGATGGTTTATTTAAAAACCTAGGCAAAACATGATCAAATAAATTTAATACTATCTATTGGCCTATATGGTTTATTTACACCATGGCTATTTAATCATCAAACTCGACGACTTCCATGTAATTAAGCAAATTATTACTACTTGGTTAGTAGCCTTCAAAGCTTCACCATGGCTGACTCCTCTGAAGCTCACAATCATCCAGCTGATCAGAATAATGATGCAAGACTGAACTTAACGGACATCAAGTTACAGGATATGATAGATACAGCCGTAAACAAAGCTGTGGACCGAGTAGTAAAGGATCATAAGCGAAAGTGCGATAATACCCCAAATAAGGGTTACAAAAAGGGTAAGACCGGTTCAAGCTATAACCCGTCCAAGCCAAAGGAGGCAAAACCTAAATGTAAAACCTGCGGGAAGAAGCACTTCAGAAAATGTTCCTAAGAACAGACCAGGGGATGTGTCATCTGTAAAGAGATGGATCACAAGACCCGTGAATGCAAGGAATTGAAGGACGTCACATGCTACGGTTGTGACGAGAAGGGGCACATAAGGAACCGCTGCCCACAGAATGCGACTAAAGGGAAAGGCACTTTCGATTCACAAGCTAGGCCTTGTGGAATTTGTAATAAGAAAGGGCACAAGACTTTGGAGTGCCAAGAGATAAAGGACGCAACCTGCTATGGTTGCAATGAAAAAGGGCACATAAAAAACTAATTGCCCAAATGCAACCAAGAAGCCTGGAGAGGCTAAGAAGACCAAAGCTGGAGGCTCTCAAATGGATGCTCAAGAGGCCGTTCAAGATGACAATGTCATAACAGGTCCTTTCCATATCAATGACGCTCATGCAAGAGTATTATTTGATTCAGGTTCAGATAAGTCTTTCGTAGACAATAAATTCTGTAAATTATTAAATCTGTCTGTTAAAACTCTAAGCGTTAAGTATGAAGTAGAATTGGCCGATGGTACCTCAGAGACTGCTTCAGCAATATCAGATGGATGTTTTATATTCATTGGGAATCATTCTTTTCGCTGTCCTTGTTTCCGTTAAAATTAAAGGGACTCATTATAATGATAGGAATGGATTGGTCGTCTTAAAGTCAAGCCCATATTATGTATGATAAGAAGCAAGTAGTTATCAAGACTCCTTATGGTGAGACTTTGACAATTCAAGGAGACACTGGGTATGGATTGCCTAGGCACTTGCTGAATTTGGTATTTAATACCAAAGCTTTGAGTATGGAAAACTCAGAAGAGACAAACAAAAGTCGCGATGCTAGAAATGCGACAAATGTTAATGGTGCATCAAATGTGAACCTCAATGTTAATGGAGTTAATCTCCAAAACCGTAATTAACACAGCTGTTAAAAAGGACTATGAGAAGAGTTATGAAAAGGTTCAAGAAGCTGAATGTTGTTTGCTTTAAAACTCATGTTACTACTCATGAGGAGAGCTATATTCATACTTCGAATGCAAAGAATAAACCCAGCAAAAGCATATATGGCAAGGAGCCCCATTCTCTTTAGGATGTACTTAAAAGTACTTCGTCTCTTGGAAGTCAAGAGACTTCAATAATGAACAGGGGCCATCGATTGCAAGAAATTGTTAGATAAAGTAGAAACCATTAGGAATATCAGTGGTTATACTGGAAAAGACACGGTGAGATATGCACCGCAGTCGATCGAGGGCAATACCCTTAATTAGTAAGGACGTTAATGGAGTCCACAAGAAAGATCCTCTTGTACATTATGGGATGGTCCAAGTCTTAAGGACCTTATTAGAAAAACCTATTATCCGCTTCACAAGATGGAAAAAGATGGAATAAGAATTTTCTGACTCTCACCATAAAAGTTCAAGACCGTCGACAGTATGTCGCAAATTTTAATTCATTGGCTGAGATAAGTGCCCTATTCCATTTACCCAAAATCTAAGCTTAATACAAATAATTATTGGTGGTTAGTAACAGTAATAAGAGGGCACATTAAAGTTTCTAGGCCTGCTCATTATAAATCCATTATGGATCTACCTAAGCTACTCGCGTTTTATAGATTAAGAAATAACCAGTCAAAGCTGAGACGGCCCTAAAATTTGTTAAAGGTTTCGCAGCTAAGTTTAAAAGGATTAAGAATGGAGGAGTGTAACCCTCCTGATGAATGATTAGAGGCAGTTCAGGCAGTTCACATTAATAATGACCCTAGATAAATCCCTTATTGTAATTTTGTTGCTAGGAGTTACGTTTGGTTTCAGGTACTGCTAAGTCTCTCATAAGACCATAAGTTTAACAAACTTTTAGAATTTCTCCCGTAAGAACCCCGGATATTAAGTGTAAGGTAAAACTTACAGGCAAAATTATAAGAACCGTTTCTTCCGTTCCTGTCAGAAACCTTCAGACGTAAAATTTTAGAAGTATCCTCTCTCTAAGAGGAAGTGCGTCAGCATACATAGTTGATATCTCTTTGATCTCTAACGATTATGAATACCAGACAGTATGATATAGCGCCATATGAGGATTGATGTATCTTAATATGTTCCATAGATTGCTTCCATGCCTGATCAGTATGGAGGTTTAATGCATGGGACCACAAAGATATCCCGATGGTCATATGGTACTAAAGTCAACTAATGGTATTCAAAGAAGATATCCAAGAATGGAATTGTCCAAGTAAATGTTCCCGATTAAGGAATTCGTGGACTTGTAACATAAATGTGTCACTTGTTTGACACAAGAAATGATGGATGAACTGGAGCCTGAGATTTGGAAAATTTCTGTAACCTCCTTGTATCTTGATTATCTTCTCCTAAGATTACCCTGTTTACCTCCTAAGAGGCAAGTAGAGTTAAGATTTATATCTCATTTAGGGTTGTATTATTATGAAATCTCCAAGACGGCTAGTACCATCATTGGAAGAATCGAAACTCTGATAAAGTAAATTTTAAAATAGAGGATTCATATAGCCTAACTCAATATTCTGAGAATTCGGTATAGTTAATTAAGAAAGATGGTTCATTTTTCTTATGCATTGATTACCGCAACCCTAATTAGGCAACAATTAAGATTTTCCATTTGCTACCCAGGATCGTCGATTTGTTCGACTAGCAGCAAGGATTAGCTATCCCTTAAAATTAGTTTTAAGCAATGGTTGGAATAACCATCTCGCCTTAAGATAAGCTTTTCTATAATAGTTGATATAAGTATCAAGGTTGCTCCTTTGGAGACCTTGTATAGATGGAATGTTAAACATCTATTGTTAGACAGAAGATTTGTAAGTCCAATTATCAGGATCTGAAAGTTGCCTTAGAAACAACGAATAAGATCAAATAAATCCATAATCATCTGTAAGTTGCCAGTACTCGGCAGAAAATCAAGGATTAATGACGTAGCGACCCTCCTAAGTTCTTGTTAAGAACTAGGGTTCAACAAAAGATATCACCTTGGAAGGGTGTGCCAATTTGTTAATTATCAGGCTAGTTAAGCTCTGAATATATAGAATCATTCGAAGGAATCAAATGTATCAAGATCAAATAGCTTATAAGCTAAAACCTATATAAGGAGCTTGGCGGAGCTCACAATGCATTATACACTAATGATTTAAGAATGTGTTTCGCCAATAAGTCGAGAAGCATTATCACATAATGATATGCAAATTTATGATATGATGAGAACCCTGTATCGATTGAGGATCGACAGGTTAAGAAGTTCCAAAAAGGATACATGTACCTATTATAGAGGTCAACTTGGGAGCTTGGAGAGACTCCAGATATGCTATAGAAGTTAAGTCCATTATGCGACAAAAGAACTTCCAGTACTTTATCAAATCTTGAGGTCGAGATTTCTTTTAAGGGGGTGAGGATGTAACACCTCGTAAAATCACGTCCAACGATGTATTGACACGTGTAATAAACCCTAATGAAGTCAAACATGGAATTTGAGGGACTAATTTTTTGAAAAATCAAAAACTTTGATTATGAAAGGACTGGAAGTGTTAGCATACCTAAAATAAGTTTCTAAATAACCTCTCACGATGATTATATTCACAAATGAGCCACTTGTCGATCGAGTGTAGCCGTTTGCTTAATTAATTGAAAGTTTGCGCAATGAAGGGTTAAAAGCGTCAACATGTTAATTATTACCTCTGAGTGACCTTTTAACAAACCAGGAGCTTCATGATATTTATTATACTCTCGGGAATGCCAACTATTGGCCGTCTAAGGTTTTTATGCCTATAAGTAAAGTTACGCGCAACTTTGCAAGTTAGAGGGGCTAAAAGTGTCAATATGTTTAATTATACCTCTGAATGACCTTTTAGCAAACCCGAAGCATCGTGATGTTTAATAATACTTTCAAGAATGCCTAATATGGATTAGAGGAGGCTTCAATGCTATTAAATGATGAGATGCGCAAGTTTGCGCAATAGAGGGACCTAAAGCGTCAACTTTTGAATCTACGCCTTTAGGTGACCATTTAAGTGAACGGGAGTGTAGTAATATTTAAGTATATGCTTGGGAATGCCCATTATGGGCCATGGAAGGCTTGGATGTCAGTAAACAAAATTTCGCGCTACTTTGTGTGATTAAAGGACTAATTGCGTCAAACTGCTAAAGTATGCTGATTCGTATGATAACGGACCTTCCGGAATATGACCATGAGTTAATCATACCCTAATTATCCTTTATATAGCTTAGATATAGGCTTAGAGGTGTTTGGTGCGCAAAAATAAACTTTTAAGTCATGTAGGGACTAAAAGTGTCAAAAAGTCCACAAGTTTGCATTTTCACGCATATCTCACATTCTGAATATCTCCGGACACCCAAAAACTTATGTAAGCACTAAAATATTTTATTTTAGTGTTTGTCTTGATAAAATTCCATTCGTCGTGTAATTTGGTTCGTTTTTTCGCGTCCGTCCGTGTTTCATCGTAATTAGCCGAACAACGTGACCGTACGACCAAACGAACCGACATCCGGCATGTTTTTGAGCATGTTTCATGTTCCCTATGCTTAGGCATCATTGTAGAGCCTTAAAAATGGTTTAACGGGCCTAAAACGTGTCAGAAATGACATTTGGAAGTGGAGGGGCCAAAACTGTCAATATATGAAAGCTGTGCTGAGCAGACCTGGTCCTTACGGACCGTATACCTATTCCAGTTCCATAAATTTCAAAACTAGCTTTGGTTTTGCTCTTTGTCTCACACAATTGATTCTATGGGCTGGTTTTAGTGCACCCATAGTTTTCTAAAACATGGGGCATACTAATAGGGCTAAGATTTAATCACAGTTTACGAGAAACGATCCTAACGGTTCTCAAAAACCTATAAATACCCCACTTGATTTTGCTCTCATTCACACCTTGATCTAAATTGTTCTAAGTTGGGGCCCTTGTGCTTTATACCTAAACATCCAAGATCAATTCCCTCCTTGCTTGGACCCTTTGTAAGTGTCCTTTCGTGCTTAGTTTAATTTTTAGCGGTTATAACCGAAAGTCAAGCGTTTTCGATAAACACTTTGACTTTTAAACGGTTAAGCCATTGTTCGCAACGAACATGGCTACGTGACTGTAATTAGGTAGGTTTTAAACCCTCAAAAGGGCACCACCTAATTACCACGTTTACTTAGTTAAATTGTCGGGTCAAATAAAAGTCAAACATGTTAGTTTTAAATAAAATTCATAACTACTAATTTAAAAACCATAAAATCAATTTTCTCACTTTAATAACTTGGTAAATATTAGTTGAACATGTCTAAGCATGACTCAACCCGACAATTCTAAGTATAGGCTCGGTTCGGAACCGAAAGTCATGAAAGTTGACTTTTGCTTTGACTTTCAGTTCTGACCCGATTTAGCTTAGTTTAGATATGCCTTAGGATTCCTTTAGGTCCATATTATAGGTTAGTATAACCCTCCGAGGTTATACAACTTGGTTCCATAGAAATCCTAGTTCATGCATGTTTTAGTTAAATGCCTAAATGTTGACCGTTATGCCTTTTGACCCCAAAACGAGAATTTTGAAAATGTGAGAGGACAATAATCTTTATTATTGATTTATAAACTTGTCCCTAAAATTTGACATCAGTTTGAGGTCTAGATTAGGAGTTATGCTCATTAGCGTAAATGAAAAGCTTTTTATTAATTAAATGGCGTAATTAGCATATAGCCTATCTAAACCCAAGTTTTATACCAAACTTTTTTACGTACTGATATAAAATAATATTTTGGGATTTTTGAAGATTTTTATTTATTTTTAGGCTGAGCATAACATAGGGTTCTAGCTTTAATTCGGTAATTGCCAGTTTTGCCCTTTTGGCCCATAAAATGAGTTTTACATAATATTTTGATACCAAACATTTCGCTACTGATTTTATATTATAAATAAAATATTTTGAACTTCATAAACTGATCAAAAACTCAGATTTCCTATTTAAACCCGAAAATCGCTTAAAACCGACTTTTACGCGTTTTAAGCGCATAGTATGAGTTAAAACTATTTTTGGCATATGAAACTTAATAGCTACTGATATTTTAAGTAAATTCATATATTTTAACAGTAAAGAAAAGTTTAAACTCAGATTCTCTAATTTTGACCTTTTTAAGCTTATGTGAAATTATCAAAATGCCCCTACGGTGCATAGTTTGGTTATAAGTAGTAAATTTCACATATATGCTATACCCTACTGTTATAACTTATTAAATTAAGTATTTTTACTGATTATATCAGACCTGAAACTCAGATTAATGTTTAAACTCTCTTATAACCCTTAAAATGACCAAAATACCCCTATGGGGCATAAATTGGTCTTAAACTCGTTTTGGGCATAATGGAAGGTATCATACTGATATCACAACATATTTAAGGCATATTGACTTAGGAAACCTGTTCATAACTCTTGTGGTTACCCGTTACGCCCTTTTCGCATTTGGATCGGCTTATGTAACTAGTTTGCATAAATTAGCCGAAACGGGTCAAATCTTATCATTTTTATATCAAAATCCAGAATGTGTTTAGTTTACCCATATTAAACAAGTATACAAGCTTGTCGGGTCTAAACCACATTCTAATCCGGTCTTCGCATAATCATGCGTTTTAAACCGTATCCTCCTTTAAAACTAACCGGTCTAAGCTTAGGCTTAATTAAGACCCGTTAGGAATCTAATAGGTTATTAAAAACCTTTGTTCCAGATTTAGGAGCCCATTAAAAGCTATATGTACTTGCTTGGTGGTATACGGCTGGGATAAATTGTATAAATTTGCTCAGGTAAATACTTTTAACTTATTTTCCTTATACGGGCTTGGGGTACAGTATAAAAAATACCGCTTGGTCGGGCATTTGAACTTAATCGTTTAGTGGTTAAGTATTATCAAGATGACCCGTTTAAAAATTTGTTTTGTTTGCTTAACGCCTTTGGGGGTTTAATGACCATGTCCCGGATATCCTTGGCATCATTTTAAGAAATGGCCACGACCTTAGCACGTGGGTGTAGGCGTACACCCGTCAGTGCATTTATAATTAATGAGGTATAACCGCCGGTTAAGAGAATAACTCGCCGCGGGACTATACCATGTGGTGTGTCTATTAATCTTTAACCCGACATGAACCGGGCAACTGAACGCATAACAAACATGTAATTCTTTTACAAGTATTATATACAAATAATTATCCCAAGTTATAAAAAGTTTTGTGCAATGTGCATTCAAATCAATTTTCTAAAACATTTCCAAAATGAGTCAGTTAAATTGTATTTACCAGTGTAAACTGACGTATTTTCACAAAAAGGCTAAGTGCAGGTACTAATCGGAATAGGCTGGCCACTCCTAGCATCAATAAAGAGTCTCGCAAGCTTAGATGTTAAAATCTGTTGAACAATTATCTTTTAATTGATCCGCCTGTGGATCCTTTACATTCCGTTTGTAATACTTTGATATTACTTTATATTGGTTTGTAATATATTCATCTTTTGCTTCCGCTGTGCATTTAAATTGTGTTGTTTGACTATGATGATATCAACTACGTCATGATACTCCCCACCGGGCCCACCGGTAATACGTGGAAATATCGGGGTGTGACAGTTTTACAAATCGTAGGCCATTGGAACCCCAAGGGTGTGACAACCGGTGATTTACGGCTTCTAATTACGTGATTAACAAACATTATGATGATAATGAATAGTGTTTAAGACATATATTAACTTAATTAGGCTATTGGAATGCATAGGAACGTTAATCTAACCATAAAGTGCGCGTATGGTGATTTACGGGAAATCTGCTGAATGTTAAGCGACAACGAACTGATGCCGTACAAAATTATGACAACGCCGACAAATACGGATTTTCTACGAATATTTTGTATTTATGAATTTAATGTTGTGAATTTATTTCGCTTCCGTACATCGCAAAACGCAAACAGGAACGAGAAACGCGACTGCAGGAAACGCACCGACAATGAAACGGAAGCATCGGAGGTGAGTTTTACCTTTAAAAATTAAATTTTACGATATGTTAGCTCCGTAGTTTAATTTTAATAACCGTAGTCGAAACCGGATCGAAAACGGTTAAAATAACAAATAAACGCAATTTTTCGCGAATTTTCACCGTAAGCAACGACCAAGCACGTCAAGCACGACCACTGTCAGCAGGAGAACTAACGATCAGGAAGCGGAAACTTGTCACACGATCCTGCAACGACACGAATCACACCAAGGAGAAGATGTATGTCTCCGCATTCCCCTATTTCAGTTAACGACGAACACGTTATGTTCGACATTCGTTGGTAATGTCACCTAACAACCGGTCATCACATGCACCCCAGGTAAAGTCCTTAAATTTCTTTTATTGAAATTCTGACTTTTGCATCTAGTGAGTAGATTTTTACATGTCTACTCCTCTTAATGGTCATTGTATCACGATCATTTCTTTCATTATAGCGAATACTTATTTGGTCCATTTCTTGAAAATTCATATGTTACACATGCATCGGTTTGTTACGCATGTGGTTTCATTTCAAATAAGCACTTCATCAAAGTTCAAATATTATTTCGCTAAATCTAATTATTGATTTGTGATTCGAATGACCCGCATTATTGTAATTGTTGGCTCCTTTGTTATCAAGTCAACACATTTTCCTGAAATTTCTTTTCTTTTCAAGTTACATACATGGTTTTTGTAGTGACCATGCTGAAAGTTTTCTTGTCGATACGTGTATTTGTTGACGGCTTGCGCCAAAACCAAGTTCAATTGTTTGAACTTGTTCATTACACATATTCAATTCAAGACACCATATGATGTATTGAAAACATCATATTCAAGTTCGTTTTAACAAGTGTTTCATTTGTTCCGAGTCAAAGTAAACTTGTTTGGCATACGGCTCCATTAAATTGTATGTTGATTTCGACAACTTGTGGTGGTGTTTTCACTAATTTGAAGCTTGCGCTAATCTCGTTTACACATCTCATGCACGGATTTAAATATTTATTTATTGATTGCTTTAAATCCGCTTTGATTTATCATATTACAGCAGTCTTAACACAATCGAGTGTTAAGGCAATGGTACACAAATTCATTTTGTATTCCGGCGTACCTACTAACGGTTCTTTCATTATCGATCGAATGTTTTGCGATATTCATTGCTCCTTCATCTTCGATCGAAAACATTATTTCATTGATGTCTCGTTTTTCAATTGAAAAATCCTATGATGTTGTTAGAAGCAATTTCATATTTACTTCATTGCGCTTTCATTTGACTTCAAACACGGTGAATTTGTTTGATCACCGCTATTATTGAATTATTTAAATCACTACGACACCTTGTGGTGTCAGTACAAACTTGTAGCTTGGGCTAATCATGATTGAGCGTCTCATGCAAAACACAGGTGATACTTGATTCGATCACCGCTATATTGAAATTGTTTCATTCTCTACGACACCTTGTGGCGTCGGTATAACTTGCAGCTTGTGTTGATCACGATCAAGCGTTTCATGCAAACTGTTACATTTGAGCTTGTTGATTCTAAGGTCATCCAGTGGATGTTATTGCTTCTAGAACTCATTTACATGTTGTAAACGTTCATATGGAATTCGATTGGTCGAAGTTCCTGTTCATTGTTGGATCTCCGTTAACTTAGTCACACTAATGACTGTATCTATACATCTTGTTTCCTTTGACATCAACTTTTAAAACACATTTCTTTTAAACCGTTGGGTTCTTATTGTTGAGGAATGTCCTTGAATTCACATGATTTAAATAAGTCTTGATCCGATTTCGTGGTCATCCACTTTGATACTATTCGTATTTACCTACACATAACGTAACTCTAAGGAGTTAACGTAGTCTAAATTTCGAGGACGAAATTTCATTAATAGGGGGAGAATGTGACAATCGGTGATTTATGGCTCCTAATTACGTGATTAACAAACATTATGACGATAATGAATAGTGTTTAAGACATAGATTAACTTAATTAGGTTATTGGAATGCCTAGGAACGCTTATCTAACCATACAGTGCGCGTATGGTGATTTACGGGAAATCTGCTGAATGTTAAGCGACAACGAACTGACGCCGTACAAAATACTGACAACGCTGACAAATACGGATTTTCTACGAATATTTATGTTTATGAATTTAATGTTGTGAATTTATTTCGCTTCCATACATCGCAAAACGCAAACAGGAACGAGAAACGCGACTGTAGGAAACACACCGATAACGAAACGGAAGCATCAGAGGTGCGTATTATCTTTAAAAATTAAATTTTACGATATGTTAGCTTTGTATTTTAATTTTAATAACCGTAGTCAAAACCGGATCGAAAAACGGTTAAAATAACAAATAAACACAATTTTTCGCGAATTTTCACCGTAAGCAACGACCAAGCACGTCAAGCACGACCACCGACACTATGTTGCATCTTCTTATTTTAAAACACTAAATTACGACATTTTTACAAGTTCAGATTGCGAAAACGGGTCTCGTATAAGTAACAGGCCGCCTAAAATACGAAGGTTGGGCTTGTGGGCCTTGGGCCCAAGCCCATTAAGACAAAAGACTCTAAGTATATAAAGGGGATTCCACCCCATTTCTCTACATTTACAACAAAAAAAATCAGTAACACACACAAACACACCAACAGGGCTTTGCTTCTCTCTCGTGTCCAGTCACCGGCGATTCGAGCCAGAATAATTCCGGTCGGTGCCGGTTGTAAACCAGACAAACAGACGCACTCACCCATACCCTGTTACTCTCTCCCTCTCCCTCTCATCGTACTGGCAGCCGGAGCCACTACCGGCGACGGTTTCTCCGACACGCAACCCCCACTCTTGGATCTTTCTGATTTCCTTCACACACAACTCAACATAGCCTACACCCCTCAACTCACTGAAGAACCGGTGATTACCGGCTGACTGTTCACGACAACGGAACCAGAACCGCCGCTCGCGGCGGCGCACGACGACGGAACGAGAGAGACAGAAGGAGAGAGAGAACCGGTGGTGGTGGTGAGCGGCGGTCGGCGTCTCGGTCCGACGGTCCTTGTCATTATCCGATGGGTTTCTGTTCGGAAGTCTCGGTTCGGGTTCGGGTTTGGTTTGGTTTCGGTTCGTTCAGGGATGGTCAGACTCCAACGGTTTGTTTTGATGCAGGTTGGGTGTCGATGAGCTCACATCAGACCTGGTCACTTTTGACGAGTTTGTTAAACTCAGGTTAGCCAGAATTCATCTTGTGCACTTATGTTTCATTGTCTTCTTTATCCGATGCACTTGGGGTTGTGGATGATGTCTTGATGGTGGCTCTGATTTGGTTCAGTTCTGGTTAGAGCTTATGTTGGTTCAAGTTAGATCTAGTTGGGTTCGGGTCTCGGTTCATTCGAGTTCAGTCAAACCCAGTCAACATGTCGGGTTGACTGGTCAAAGCAAGTCAACTGGTTAAGTTAACAGATTCGGTCAGACGGCTTGGTTCGGTCAGACGGCTCGGTTCGGTCAGACGGCTCGGTTCAGTTGACTCGGTCAAACCGGGTCAACTCGGTCAAACCTGGTCAACTCGGTTGACTCAGTTAACTCAGTCAACCCTTTTCAGCTTTTCGACACGAGAATCTTGGTAATGGATTAAAGAAGAGATTTCGTTATGTTATTTTCATAGTTTAAATCATACGTGACAATGAGCTCGAACTAAATTGATTATATACGTTTCGATACAGTCGACAAAAAAATTACATATATTATGATTGAATATTGTTGAATTTTGAAAAATAACGACAACTTGTGTTGTCGGGGGCGTCCAAAAAACAGAGGAAACTGTGCATTTTTCAAGAAAATCCATAAAATAATTGCGTTTTATTATAAAACAAACATTCGGATTCAAATAATCTTTTAGAAAAATGAATACGAACATACAATTACTTTTGACGACACTATACAACTTACGAAAGCTACGATACGGGAATTATTTGCAAACAATAAACATAGTTATTTTAAACTTCGAAAAATTCGACAAACCTATTATAAAATCAATATAATTATATATATTGTTTCAAATGCCGATAACATGATTCCGTTTTATAAAAACAAACATAGTTATATATTCATTTCAAATATCAAACAATACGAATTCGTTTTATAAAAACAAATATAGTTTATAATTTATTTTCAAACAACAACAACTCGATGATTCTTTTATAAAATAAATATAACTTTCTATATTTATTTCAAACGCCTAAACGACATTCTATATATCAATGTGCGAGTCGCAAAATATTATTTTCATATGAATACTCGTCACAAACACATACGACTACTCGAGACGGCTAACGCGATTGTAATGATATATTTATATATTTTTATATAAATATTTATTTATTTTTAAACCTCTCGAGAACTAAGTCTTCCAAGACTTATTAATTACCGTCGTTAAACGAAACTTAACAGGTATAACTTAATCGTTTGCATTAAGTTAATAACTTACCGTTGAATCGTTCGGCTAACGATTCGGTAGAGCTCGATGACACGTAGTTAGTTATCGCATTTATTAGAAACTTATAAGATATTCCATGTTAGGAATATCGTAGAATGCACGCTAGCAAGTCACGTCTTGGAAACGACATCACGAAGTCGTAAGTAGCTTGCTTTGCACAAGGCAATCCAGGTGAGTTCATAACCCCACCTTTTTACGGTTTTACATTTTTATAAATGTTTTCGGGGTGGAAAGACATGCACGTTTTGTAGAAACATACAAAGTTTTCGATGAACAAAGATTGCATATTTTCAGACAAGCATGTTTTGCAAGAACATACGAGGTGTTTGAAGGAACACAAACTGTATATTTCTAAACCATGTTACAACACGTTTTAATTAACACACATGATTTGTAATTTTCATTGAACTCAAATGGTTTATGAATGATTCATACTAAGGATATCGGTTTTACAAAACAAATGCGTATTATCGAAATGTGAATGATTTTCATGACCAGGGATGAGATCGTCCTAGTTATAATAATGGGACTGGGTTGGTCTGCGTTTGAAGAACGGGACACCCAGTGAGTTCATGTTATAAAAGGATTACATACAATTACAAATGGTATGGTTAGCTTTGGAAAGTACAGTAGATCATGTGAATGGGTAGGCGCACACTTAAGGCCATCAATCCTCGTTGTAGGACCGAGGGACATGAGTGATAGATCTATTGGGGTGTAGCGAGCCCCACCCATGAGCCCGCGGGTTGGACCATGAGGTGACTATGTCTTACAGCCGGAAGCCCGGTGCAAAATCTGCGAGGTTTGAGTCTTCTTGCACCATGTCACGTATATTAATGTATTAGCTACACATTAATTGATCTGTTTCCTTGTTGCTTTCATACCGGGGTTTTACAAATTACATATCATGTTTTATACAAATTCAAAGCATATGATTATGCGGGCACGGAGTCAAAGTCAGGGTGGGCATTGACGGTTATACGAACATTACAAATACGAGAGTTTACAACTACATGGTTCTACGAACTTAATGCATTACAAATACAAAGTTTCCATATAACTTGACAAGAAAATGATTTTTAAATTCGTTTTCTCAATAATATTTCACAAACCGGTTATTCAAAAGATTTATTTCAAATCTTTTACAAACAAACTATGAACTCGCTCAACTTTATGTTGATTTTTCGCATGTTTCTTTCTCAAGTTGCATTTCAAAATTTATGGCACGGTTGGAATGGGAGAACCATGTGGAGTTGAGTACTTAGTGGCGTTCGATTTCTAGAAGTCTTAGCTCATTTGCTTCCGCTGTGCAATGAAAATACCGGTCCAGTCACGCCAAGCTCTGATAATTTCGGGGTGTGACAAAGGGTCTGCTCGTCTGTTGAATATCCAAGGGACGATGTTTGATTTTTTAACTTTTTGACATTTTACCGAGAAAAAGAACGCCACTAAATAAAAGTTCTTAAAATATCTAAATTTGGTCATGCTAAACTCAATAATGTTTTGCTGTATGAGATGGAAAACATTGTTAATCCTCAGTTAAGAAAGATGTCTAACAATGTTGTCCACCCCATACAGCTAAACTTTATTGAGAACAAAACTCAATAATGTTTTTGTATGTTTTGACGTTATAAATTGGATGGAAGTTGAGGATAAAGTCAATAAGATTTTACTCAATGAAATGGACAATATCCTCACTTAAGGATTTTGTCCATTACATTGAGCGAAACCTTACCGACAACCAATTGAATTTCAAAGAAACGTTTTGTTTTAGGGATTTTTGATGTTTGGGTTTTTTGTCGTTTCTAAGACGAATGATATATATTAAATATGGCGTTTTAGTTTTGTGTGTTTAATGGAAGGTCTGAGATGTTGTATATATAGGATGTTTTTAGGCGGTTGTTTTAGGTGGGATTTTTATTATAATAAATGCTAGTAATTAAGTCCCGTCGTTTCAGTAACTGTTTGTTCAGCTTTATCGTTTAAAACAAGTTTGACGTTTTATATCTAATGGCGTTTAGATTAGGATGGTGTGTGCTATGTAGGTTAAGGCGGGGGAATTTAATGGCGTTTTATTCATGAGATGGCGTTTTGTGTAAAGAAGTCAAAAGACTTTTTAACCCTTAATGAAGCGCGCCGCACTAATAAAAGTGATGTTATTTACGGAAACGCCACCGCGTCATCTAATCCATAGATTGTTTTGATCTGACGATCCATAATCGTTCTCTTCGTTCTCACACTTTTCACCGTTTTTTCTAAATCCTGACCCTATCTATAATCTATCTAGAATCTTCTATAATACTATATAAAACATTTCACTGGGATAAGATTGTAATTTTACGACATGTACCGATTTTGAAGCAGGATGTACAAAGGAGTATAAACCATTTGAGATGGGTAAATTAGTAAATTCCATCAATTTTTTAAGACGCTTGAGGGCATAATGGGAAATTCGGATTCCATGAGCTTAATTGCCAGCGATTACATTCATTGAACTTAGGGGGTGTTTGGCCTAGCTTTTATTTTTTTGGCTTATGCTTATATTTTCAAGTAGCTTATGCTTATTTTCTTTCATTTGATAAGCTAATTTTAAGTGTTTGGATTAGCTTATATTCTACAATTTGATAATTAATAATTAATCTTTAGTTGTTTGTTAAGTTATTTTGTATTATGGGAAGGGGTATAATATCATTGTGTGTAATGAGTAAAGAACCATCTTCTTCAAATAAGCTAAAAAACCATGTTTCCATAAGCTTCTTGGAATCTATCTATTATACTAAAGCAAAATAAAGGTTGACTATTTGACCATGATGTGGCAATGGTCTTTAGCTAGATAATTGGTTTTTAGGCGCCATTTCTATCAATTCTCTGAATTCTCCTTAGCGCTCACAATTCCTTCCTTCTTCTTTGAAACGCTTCATAAATTATATATGGAAAGTTGAACGATTCATCAATTGCCATAAGATCTGTTGCTAAATTATGGAAGCGTTTCCAATTTTAAGGCTTATATACAATTTACTGCTTTTAATCGGAGGATTCAAAGGATCATTCATGTCGCCTGCTTTGTTTTATCTTCATCATCCTTCGAAAGTGAAGCATCTGTAAGTTGGATTCCATCTCTGTTTGTGATTTTGTAGTTGTTATAAGAAAACCCTAATTTCGTTGTATGATTTTTATGTTGTTGCTCTTGATTCAGATTTGCCTCAGATGGGTTCAGTCGATTATTATGCTGCCATGACCCACCGTGACCGCCTTTTTCATTGTCGCCGCCTCGCCGCCGCCACCGTCGAGTCTTCTTTGGCGTTTCTTGATGGCAATGAAACTTATCAGCTTCAGTCTCTTGGATTGTAAGTTCTTTTGTTTTGCCATAAAAGTGGAATTGGGGTTAAATTAAATTAATACAATATTTATAAGGATTTTGTTTATGATTAGGTTTTTGGGAATTCTAATCATGTGATGATGCAGAGTTGGGTATTTGTTAAACCAATGAACAAATTCAGGAAGCATTTTTTTTCTTATTATTCATATGACATATCTGTATGTGTGTGTCTAGAAATTTATTTAAGCATAATTCTTGAAACTTTGATGTTTCATATAATTTGAGTTAATTGTATCACTTTAGTATGTTGGATTTGAATTTTGAAATGGTTGTGTTTTGAAACTTCAAAGCATATAATTTTTTTCTTATGTATTTTTGAAATAAGCTGGTCTTTCTTTTTACACGAGTGCAGGTGTATGATATTTCTTATAATTTTCAATTAGCGTTTGCTTACTTATTCGTATTCAAATAGCAAATGTTAAACATCCACTATTGATTTTTTAAAGAACAACATAATTGTTGGGAACTGAGCTCAAATTTTCTCATTAGATAGATTATTTATTTCTTTTAATAAAAGATATGCCACAAATAGGGATGAGCTCGGTACCAACCGGTGCCAAAAATTTCAAAAAATGGGTACGGGTACCGAAAATACCCAGTACGATCAGTACCGGTGCAAACCGATTTTTAAGTTAAAAAGCGGTACCGATAACGCTTAATGTCGGTACACTAAAAATCAAATCGGTTCGGGAAATTTGAAACCGGTACTTGGTGCCATTTGCTCATTCCCATGCCACAACACATTTTACTATTGTCAATTCATTTGTTTTTCACTGTCATTTTACCATTTACAAATAATTGATAGATCATTTTACCAAGAAAATGTATTGTTTTGAACATTTATCATGTCTAATTGTATAGGTTGATAAGGTACAAGTGACCCGGGAAGCAATAGTTATTGGCAATGGTGATGACAACGATGGATGGGCACCAAAATTGGAGGTGGAGGATAACTACAATGCACATCTTTGATTTTTGTGTTTTTATGTATTAGAAGTTAATATGTGTTTGTAGAGGATTTGAATTTTTTTAATATATTATGTGCATTTGACATAGCATGACATGTGTTCGATGCAACAAGAGAGATGCTTTCGATATGGGCTATATGGTACATAACGCTTGGACCGATTGCAGGTGAGACGATGTTAGAGATGACATGATTGAAGGAAGAGGCTAAAACGCCGGTTGAGGTAAATACAATTTGCTATTTTGGTTGAACGTGTGAAACATTGTATGGTATAATTGTGAATTGAAGTTTATTCCGGTTGTGCAGCAACAACTTGCAGCAGAGAGAAGGTGCATCAACAGCAGAGTGAGACCTTGAAAGCGAACTACAAGTATGAGCTGATTGATGGTGCACAAGACGATGGGATGGTGAAGTGTTTTGCTAGCCATTATGGGAAATAAAAACTCGACGACGACTATTCTGATGCTTCTAAGCTTCTTGACATATGTAACTTCATAGTTTAAGTGAAAGTGATGCTTAAGAAAAAAAATTAGGTCGTTTATATTTGTGTAATGCCATTAATTTCTGTTTTGGTAGATTTATATTGGCTGTAGATTGGAGGGTGCTAGCATCTTCAGGTTATCCTCTTTTGTTTCACTTTAAACTTCAGGTCGCTTGAACTTATGTTCATTTTTTTTGCAGACATCAAAGTAACTCAAATTGCAAGCCTAACAACTAAAACTTTAGGTACGACTTATTTTTTCATCGCTTTTTGTTACATTACCACGTATCCTTTTCATCGCTTTTCATCCTTTTATATTTTTGTCTTAAACCTTAAACCCGTTTCTTAATGTTTATGTAACTTATTATATAGGTTTTAATACTTCTTACTTTTCTATTTTTTTCATTATTCAATTCTAGAAGAAACATTTACGGAGGTAAGGAAATGAAGACAAGATAAACGGTTCAAAGTTGGAGTCCAGGTCGTATGGAGTATATGTATGATCTTTTGTATAAAGTTGAAGGATTTATGAAAGTTGTAGCATGCAGAGCAATGTAACAAGATTATGTAGCAAAGGTATATGTGCAAATTTAATTTTATAATGTTGTGTGTTCATTGGTTTATTCTTTAGATTATGAGATATATTATAGTTTGTTATGTACTCAATAAGATAAGTTATTCACCTATTCATGCTTAATTATAAAACTTAAGTAATACAAGTGTAGTTACTGTTGTTAGTAGCATTCATAAACAATTTGTCCAACTTCTTTTTTATAGATATTAGTAGTTTTGTTTTTTTTATTGTGGGACCAAGTCTAATACAAGTACATATTTTAATTTGTGACTTGAATTGAAAATCACCGTACACATTTCATGAATCTTAATAATTTAGATCACATTAGATAGAGTTTCTTGAATATCACAAGTTAATAAACCTTTTTCTTTCTGACTACACTATGTTTTGGTTTATTAAACCTAAATGCCCAAGAAATCTAAATAATAAATATAACATCTGGATATGTAATTTCTACTTCTAATTATATGGTTATTTTGGGGTTTTGATTCATCAATGCTGCAACAAATTTGAATAATTTATTTGTTTATTTATTTATTTTTCTTGAAATAATCATATTTAAGTTTTTTTTGTTCATCATATCTTAGTGTAGTTGGCTCCTTATATTATTCTAAACTTAACTGCTAAGTGCATCGAGTGTTCAGCAGAGATTACTATGAAGACATGCCCTCGAAATTCAGAGTATGTTAAGCGGGTCGAGTGGTTATTTTTCTTATCTCACTTATGAAGGTGTAACATGATATACTTGAAGCCATTGTAAAGCATTGTGCTTTGGAGTAGAATGTCGAGTTAGCTTCTGAAGTTGGAGACTTTACTTGATGATAGCGTGGGGCAAAATGTCGAGTTGGAATTTAAAGGAGTGGCACGTCTTTGACCGTTCAGTTGGTGGTGAGTGACCGACCTTTACATCCAGGTTATATGCTTTACATTTATCATGTGTTCTTTGTTTCAGGCTGAAGACTTACACTCAATAACTCTTTCGGAGTTAGGAGTGGCACGTCTTTGTGATGTACATTTTAGAGGTGAGATTTTTAACCTGTATACCTACAAAAGTGTTGACTTAAGTTACGTTGTACGTCTAATTAGTTTAACGGTTTTAGGTAAAAGCTTTAACTGAATAGGAAACCACTTGAAGTCTCTATAAGAGTACACCTAGCTGAGTAGCCGTAGAATAATCATTTTTGTTACTTGAACGATTTGATAAACTTATCTCTATTTTTTATTGCCAGCAAAATTCATCAGATATTAACGGTACATTGTCAATTCATAGGCAAGTGGTAAGTGATATGGTGAGTTTACTTTATAAAATTTATATTTTTCAATTTGTTGTTATGATCCTTGTGTTGGGTGATTTTTGGCAGCGGAGCCGCCAGTGAAGGCGGCTGACCATACGGGACAGAACTATATTAGGTTTGGTTCCGACTCTTTAGCCGCGTTTATTTGATTATACGTCAAGCCGATCTCTTTGAAGAGCGGTGTTTAATCAATTGCATTGACAAATTATATTTTTGGTTGCATTAAAACATTAATAGTATAGTTTCGACTCGGTTTTTTTTAATCTGTCTTTTGATCTTTTCCTTATCTAGCCTTAGGAGGACATGCTAAAGAATGCAAATAATCAAGGAACAACCATCCTCCATAATCTGAAGGTAGATTATACTTTGGGAGATTTCGAGGTAAATCAAAATATTCATTTTGTAGAATATTTCCAAGTTTTGTATTTAGTTATAACAAAGTTATGCCATAATGCAATAAAATACTAACAAAAAAATGAAAGATATCCTCTAAGGTGGATCTTTTATAGTGGTTATTTGCTATGTTTTAATTTTCTTGCTTTTGGTCAATTAAAGGTGCTAACATCAGTTAGCATGAATTCTTGGACCCTTTGTGATCTTTTACAGTGATTATTTGCTATGTTTTAATTTTCTTGCTTTTTGTCAATTAAAGATGCTAACATCAGTTAGCATTAAACGTTTTGTAGGTAATTTTATTGAGCTACACATATTGGTGGTTGTTTAGGGGAGTTAACGGGCTCTCATATTCATCGCTTTTCATGGAGGTAAGTTGATTTCTTATATCATTTCATATCATTTTTGTTGGGCTGGGTAAAAGATCAAGATGGGTTGAGTCAGGTTCGTGACCTATTCAATCCAGTTGACCCGTTATAATATATATTTGCATTAAAGGCATCATGCAAGCTGGTTGGATGATCTTCTTTTTTCAAATAATTTGACCCGTTATAATTAGTTTTCCAGTTGAGGATAACCATAATGTAGTGACTATGTAGAAAGCATATTGTTATCATTCTAAAGTTTTGTTTGGTGCTTTAATATTTGGTGCAGAAGGTATCTATCCGGCGATCCTTAGACGTGAAGCCCAACTTTGGAAAGGTCTAGAACAAAAATGATGATCTACATTGGCTTCAATGCCGATAGATATTATATGTTTATGCATTTTTGGTTTTCCTATAGCTTTCTACTTTGATTCATGATTTATTTTGTAAATGAAATCACTTGAAGTTTCGACCAATTGTTTAGTTTTTGGCATGAAATATGGGGACTTGGGATTAAATCACATTGAATGTTTATTTGTTGGTAGGTATTGCTGGGTTTGGTGGTAAGTGCAGGTTATTGGACTTGGGTTTGACTTGGATGATGGCTAGAAGCTTGAAGTTTGTTGCTGATGCGTATGAAAGCCAATATAGTTTTGAAGATTGATGTTTTTTTGTTTGAACTGTATTTTGTCTTGATATTGGTTGTTTTCGTTTGTTTTTTGTTTGGATTTTGAATACGTTTTATGTTTGTAATACTTGGGTTGTGTGTGGTCGCGAGTAGAGTTAGAAGTAGTAATTGTTATTGGTTAGAGTGGTTGGGGTAGGGGTTTGTTAAAACCCGTTCTGTAAGGCCTTAGGCGTTTTTGAGGTTGGTGTTCTTGGGGTATGTCTCGGAAGACCCAATGCTCTTTAGGTGTAACTATTATTTTTTAATTTTATTAATAAAGTTTTGACGGGTGTCGTCCCTGTTTAGAAAAACAAAAGATTGAATTAATTACTTTAGTTGCATGCCTAATTTGAGGTTTTCTTTCTAAATAGACTTCCTTGATTTTTTTTATGGTATAGGATGAGTCGGGTTGGGTTGACACGCAAACACAACTCCAATCATCGGATGTTGCAACTAGATACAATGTTGGGGCCTTTTTGTTTATACTATTAGGGGAATCATTGCTTATGTAATGTGGAAGGCCTTCAGCACTAATGCGAGGTTGGATCATTATATATTTTATATCCAAGGTAAAATTATGTTTACGATCCATATACATAACTTCAGGATGTCAAAGAGAAGCACTCAGTTACTCTCTTATAGCTCAATATCATCATGATGTAATAAAGTATTTACGTATTAAAGTATAATTTTTTTTTTTCGTTTTTTAGCCACCCGTGTATTACACGGGGACTTAGACTAGTTAGCTTATATAAGCTAATAAGCATAAGCTTAAAAAGCTAAAGCAAACACTCGTTAGTTCTTATTTTGTAAAAATAAGCTAAAAAAAACTATAAGCTTAGATAAAAAAAAAACTAGGCAAAACACCCCCTTAATTGCCCATTTGGAAATCGGAAAGGCACTAAAACCGAAGAAACCTTCTGATTCCCTGTTTTCCTCCCATTTCTCACGGATAAGTTCTGTGGACTCACCAAATGCTTCACCTCCTCTCTTTGCAAAGGATTGTGATTCAGTTAGAAGATTGGGAACGACACACGATTTGGGGTTTTAGGTTTCAATCCCGTCTCTATAATTTCTTCTTAGAATCTCTCTAATCCTTCCCTCATTTTTTAGGTAAAGTTCATTAAATCGCTTCAACTTGTTAATTTTGTCTTTTTTCCATGTAGGTTTTGTTCATGATTGTGTTCTTGATGTGCAAACACAATTTCGCTTGAATTGTCTTGGCCTTCTGGAGCTATTCTGAACCTCAAATCTCCGAAGAAACCAAAAATCATTCGTTCACCGAAACCGAAACCCTTGCTCACACCGTCTGGTTCTTCGAGACGATCTTCTGGGTATATATTTTCGTAAGTTCTTTTTTTAGGTTTTCACACTTTTTAATTTTAATGAGAATAGTAATTGTTATGTATCTCGTTGTTACTGATTAGGTTTTGTTAATGCGTTTCACATTTTCAAATTTACCAATAAGTATATTGTTTATGCTTTTTGCTTGGGGGATTGGGATTTTATCATGAAATTAAGGTGTTTAGGGTTGGGTTAGTCGGCATATACACCCTTCTCTGGCAATCGAACCGTTACAAAGAGGAGTGAATATGGAAGAACAAATCGACGAAACTGATGGTGACAGATTCGCCGATAACAATCGCAACATCAAAGTACGGTCGTCGGAAAAAAGGTGTTGACGGTGATTGGATTGTGAAAAGAGATTTCGCCACCTTTTTTTTAATTTGTTTGACGTGGATGAATATCAAAATCCTAACGTCTAATTGTAAGTTATTCTGCTCTGTTTTTGGATACACAATTATCAACCACTTAATGTCTATCTGCCGGCACCTTGTATTGCGTCATTACTTTTTAATTTGTTTGATTATATGCATTAATGAGGTTATTATAGGTTTTGTGCATATATAATATTTGGTTTGGATATCATTCAGTTATAATGAAGCAAGTATGAAAATATACTCAATTTCAACAAGATGTTATATGCTTTTGAGGCCCTTGTGCCTGAAGAACTTTCTTACAAGTGGAAAAATGCTAAGGATTGTGGGTCAGATTATGAGCATGTTGTGTTGATTATAGCCACTTGATGTGCGTGAATTATATATATTTTTAGTTGAGTTTTTCTTCACACAAATTTAGTTTTAAAATGGTTTTTCACCCAGAAACTAACTACACACACAAAGGGCAAGTGTACCCGTCGGGTGGTAATATAGCTAATCGGTAAGAACCGGATATCAATCCGTGGATGCGGTGTCTCGATACTAAACTTTTGTTACTTCAAAGCCTTTTCAAATGATTGGATTGGTTTTTCTAACTTATCATGCAAAATAAATAAACTACTAAAATTTCTAACAAATAACAATAACTAAGAAAGGTTGCCTAAACTAAGTGTCCACTTATTCACATGTGACAACAAAGAGGAAGGGATTGTGATGATGCAAGCTTCAATTTTAGCTAAGTCCCCAATCAAGGTTTCCTAGTTTATAATTCTTAGGAAAATTAAAAATGAATTAACATTCTAATCACCTAAAAATTATTCCTTTAAGCTCACTTGCTAAGTTGATGTTAATCTTTGATGATGAGTTATTCATTTGTCAAAACTCCTAACTCTACAAATTAGGGAAAACTAATATGAGAAACACACTAATCACCCTAACTTGGTTTTAAGTAGTTGGCACTATCACTATGTTCTTGATATGAACCACAAGCATGGTCATGCTAGCTAACAACCTTGGCCTAAATCATCAACCAAACATGAACACAAACTATAGAATTCATATAAACATACTTTTGATCTTTCCAAATCTAGATGCAAGAATTCACACACAAGCTCAAATCATTGTTCATATCATATTAGCACTCACCATTCCTAGTTTCATGCTATGAATCATACTAACAAGTTAACAAGATTCAATAATCATAATCTCTACATGGGCTTTCCAACACAACATGTAAATACTTATGAGCAAACATTCAAGAACAAGAACTTTAAGCATGCATATGAACTCCAAGAACAAAATCAAATGACAACATGAAGATTAACAAGAATAATCATCACATCTACTTCCATATTATCACATGTTCATAAGCTTCAACATAGTTTAGACAACACAAATGTTTAGCCTACAAGGCTCATAACTACCAAATCAAGCATAAATAACCATAAATTGTTCATAATGTAGTAAGCTAACCAAGTTAAAGACAAGAATTAAATGGTGTTTGAGTAGATCTTCAAGTGGTTTAATCCTCTTCAAGGCTCCTTCTTGGCTCCAACAAGCTTCCAAGACCAGATTCTTGAGAGAAAAAGTCACCAAAATGCTCCAACTCCCTTGCAAATGAGCTAGAAACTCGTATTTAAACTGCTGGGCGTTTGGCACTACCATGCCACCTTTTGGCACGGTCGTGCTTGGCAAGTGTCAGAGCTACTTTCTTGAGTGTTGACCAAGCAAGCTACCATTTCCGGAAAAATCGCGCTCAAATGTTCCCGAGGTCGCACGACCGTGCTCGGAGATCCTCTGGTCGTGCGAGCCGGTAGTGCTCGGTAACAGTCACCTCGTTCTCGGAAACAAGCTGATCAGAGGCTAAGATTGACTTGGCACGGTCGTGCCACTGGTTGGCACGGTCGTGCTTCCCTTGATTTTGAAGATTTGGCTGCTGGGTGCTAGTGCTGATCGAGAGTGCCGACGTCGGGAGGCTTGGCACGGTCGTGCCACTGTTTGGCACGGTAGTGCCATATCTGGCAGTTTGCTGGAATGCACCATTTTAGCTCTATTTTGCTCCAAAAGCTTCCGTTTCATCACCGGGCCGAAGCCCGGACCTGTATTTTCACAAACAACTCAAATAAGTACCAAAATCAATGAAAATACAAAGAGTTTTCGCATAAACGGGGCGTATTTGACGTTTAAAAGATGTATAAATTCTTATACATCAAACATCCCCACACTTGAACTTTGCTTGTCCTCAAGCAAACTAAAATCAACGAAACTCTCTAAATGGCAATCATCTCAACTAGCATTTCATAAGCACAAACAAATAACTTGGGTCAAAACAATCAAGGAGTGCTCAATATAAAGAAACAACCGAAAAGAGATATGTACAATAAGTTTATGAGCAATGGTCCATCTTAGAAATCCCTACCAATTCACCAAGCATCCTCACAATGTTCACACACACTCGGCTTAATATAGGAACACATACAATTCATGGAGTATGTTTAGAACACTCGATGCCAAGACGATAACTATGCGATATCATAAGCTTGTGGAAGGATCAAATCTAATCACTAGACAAAAATATAGCATAAATCATGAGGTCTTGGTTGGGTTGTAACTTGGCTTGGCTAGGGGTATGGAAGTGGATTTTGAAAAGTGGCTAAAACGGTTGTAACCCGACGGTTTGACTAACTTAAAGCATAAGAAAAATAAAACTATACAACTAAATAGTAACTAACCGAGAGCTCACCAACAAGTATTTCTTTTTGCTCCCAAAATCGCTCTAACAAAGCCATTTGATAAGGCTCTTTCAACTATATTGTTTTTCTCGTTGTTTTTTTTTTTTTTTTTTTTTTTTTTTTTTTTTTTTTTTACAAGAACTAACCCATGCTTTGGAGAGAACTAAGTACGTCTACCTAGCTAAAAACTCTTGAACATGAGGGATATAACAACTAAGAAGAACTATACAAAAGCTACAAGTTAATCAAAACCGAACCGGGCTTCCAACCAAAAATGGGCTAAAAAAAATAAAAGGCTAATTTGGCTAAGTGGCTAATGTTTTGGGGTTTTTAAGAAACGAACGGGAAAGGCTCAAATTGGTTTAACTAGGGGAATAATTCGGGTAGGGAGGTGAATGAAAATGGCTAAAATGAAAAGGTTTCCTAATGCCTCAATCACTTCTATGCTTGTATTCTCGCTTTGTGGCCTCGAAATGCATGCCTAACACAAGTTCTAAATCGCAAAAGTTATCCGGCTCACTCAATCTTTGCCCGCAAAAACATGAGCAAAAATAATCTAAAGCTATAAGGCTCAAAAATAACTCACGGAAACGGGCGTATTGGGTAAATATGCAAGGCAAACAAGTAGGTCAATCGCTTGATTTCTCATGCTCAATTTTGTACAAAAAACAAGTTACTTAACGGTCTTTTTTTCCTTACACGAGTGAACCCCCTTTTTGTGTCAACCCAATTTTATTTATCAAAAAATTTGGTGCTTATTTAGATACTTATGTTGATTTGATTTATATGCCACAAAAATTGTTAAAAGAGAGCTTTGCATTGTTATTTTATTTTATTTATTATTATTATTATATATTATATATATATATTTTTTTTATATATATATGACAACGACAAAGCTCAAGCGATAGACCACCTCCCCACACTTGAATTGTACATCGCCCTCGATGTACAACAAAAAATTGAATAAGCAAAAGAATTGCGAATTCAATACAACTAAAGGAAGGCGGGAACACGAAAACTCCCCTGAAACATGAAGCTAGAAGCGGAACAAGATGAAGCAACTAGGAGCATCCACAACGAACTACCAACCCTTCCAACACGCCGACACCTCATTTAACTCAACACTGCACATGTAGCAAACAAGATCAAACACATAGGAAATTTACCCAACCCATTTCTTCCCTTGCCTTTGTTTATTAATTTAACCCACTAATAAAGCGATAAAAACTAACACCTAAAACGGAGGGATGTACGTACGATGGAAAATGGCACATCCCTCAAACACGAAATAGTAATACAAATACGAGATGAGGGCGGGACTAAAACCTCCCACCGGATCCCGAAGGACCGGTGTCGTCCCTGCGATCAAACCTGGATCTACGCGCAAAATGCGGAGGCGGCTGTGTGTATGGATGGTTGAGTGAGTTCGCGATATGCTGCTGCGAACCGAACAACCAATCCATGCTTCGTCGATGCTGCTCGTGCAACTCCTCCAAATAGTTGCCCTGCCGATGTTGCTCCGCGCGTATGAGACCCACATCTCGCCTCACTTCTTCTTGGTCCAATGCCAGTCCGTCCATCCGCCTCCAGAGGTCCAACGATGACGGCTCGGAAGGACCGTAGGCGCCATAACCACCCTGTGCATAACCTCCACCACCAAAGCCACCATACACATTATCCCAATTCAGGCTATCAAACCCGTGAATCACATGTCCAACCTGCATGTGGGGGTCCGCTCCCCCAGCGCCCCCATGCTGGCCCTGAACCGGGATATCGTGCATATGCACATCATGATCGCCGCCATCACCATCATCACCACCATCATCACCACCCTCCTCAACTACAGGTAGCGGGTCCCAAATCCTTCCATGTCGGTCAACGAGCTTCGGAATCCCGTTCACTTTCCTGGTAAGATGCATCGAGTTCAGCTGTTGCAAGTCGAGAAGGCCGTAGTCACAGGCTTCGGTCAGATGGTCTAACCGAACCCGATAAAATTTTGCAAGCTTGGTTGCAAAGGCTCCTCCGCAAATCCGTGACGTGGGCGTCGAACCAACGCCTCGAAATATCGACTTTGCAACGCTGACCGCTAAGTTGCAGTTTGAGCCCGAGATGATGCAGTACAGGTGAAATAGGTCGCGGGTGGTGATGTTCCCTGTGCTATCACCCCGACCACCAATCACATGAAAGATGGCGCGCTCGATGACTCTATGAAGCGGGTCAAGTATCCATGTAGCTTTGGCTCTGCGAGGGTCCCAAATCCGACCCGGCACCGTAATCTGCTCCCAAAAGGCTGCCTTGTTTGCATCAGGCTCCCAATCCTGCAGGCTCCCGTGAAAAAGTTCCGAGTCGATTTCATCATCTTCATACAACCCCAACACCATCCCGAATCGACTTATTGACTGGTGGTGCCATTTCCTCCCCAACCGGAATTTAACACCAAGTTTTTTGTCGTAAACATCCGGACATGGAAAGGTGAATCGGAATGACGCGAAAAACTCGATAACAAGCTCCACATATTGCGGTTCCGCGATCTCAAAGAGACGAGACCACGGGGGAGTCATCAGATCGTCGAACCTCTCGGCCTGTCCGAGCAGGTCCAAATCCACCAATTGCAGCTTTCTCATAGGCTCGATAAGGTGTCGTCGGGCCCACAATCGTTCCACCTTCGGGATACAATACCCTTCCCTGGCATTGTTTGAGAACTGCAAGTAGGGGTGATCCATCTGCAAGATTGAAACAAGATTAATCAGCAACCAAAACAAACAGGCAAAAATTTCGGGACTGGACAAAATGGCACGGTCGTGCCACCATATGGCACTACCGTGCGAGACCTGCAAATCAGTGAAATTATGAAGATTTCTGGGAATTTTATGAAGTCTGGGTTTTTATTCCCCAGGAGCACGACCGTGCCATCCCACGGCACCATCGTGCTCGGCCGTAAACGGCTCGGATTTGAACCAATTTTGCGAGAAGCACGGTAGTGCCACCCATTGGCACCCTCGTGCGCGACCGATCTCCGGAAACAATTTAAGTGATTTTTCATAACAGCACGATCGTGCCGTATGACGGCACCCTCGTGCCACCTGTGTTTCCGGAAGAATTTTATGAAGATCCTGCAAACTGTGATGAATTTCTGGGTAGAATTTTGGAGAGCACGACCGTGCGGTGAGATGGCACCCTCGTGCGTGTCGGATTTCTGGGCAGGATTATGAAGATCCGCGAGCATTTATGAAGAGCACGACCACACCCAGGTGGAGCACGATCGTGCGACGCGGAACCCAGAAAAACGACGGCTTCAATTCAGCCCCGAAACTCCATTTTTTTCACAGATTTGCTTAGGGGTTTTGTAAATCGGTCACTTGTGGTTCAAATCAACACAAAAAACACGAAAAACGGGCTTGAATCGGGTGATTTAGACCAAGCCCTAAAAACCTAAGGAAACTCACTATGAAGAACATGAAGAACACAACATCAAAACACATGAATCTAACTAGAAAAAGGAAGGATTCGTACCTGGAATGATGTTGGAATGGAAGAATTTCTTGGAGGAAGCTAGGAGATGCAAGAATCCGTGAGTGCTATGAATGGGTTCAAGGAAGGAGATGAAGGTTTTATGAAGAATTTATGGTGGTGGTTGGTTTTATTCAAAGATGGTTCTATTATTGGCTGCAAAAGGGGCTGACACTTTCTGGTAGTGCCAGAATCTTGATGGTGGTGCATTATTTTCGAATTTTTTTTTTTTTTTTTTGAGGGTGTAGAAAATGGACATCTCTATAGACAAACTCCTTGAACCCGGGGCACTCACGAAGCATCTCCTACCAAGAAAAAGAACCGAACTAACATACCTGAAAGCCGGCAACAAGCTCTAACATCCCTCGCGACCAGAACGAACCGCAACCTGAAAAATAAAAAGACAACCACACACAACAATAATAACAAGATAATATACACAAACATGCTAAGTTTATTTATGAGTCTTTAGCTAGACTCACCACCCCGAATTCATTTGTTCCTGGGGTGGAGGGTAACAACCTCCTCACTCGGGTCAACGGGCCCTCCAACATAAGCCTTTAACCTATGCCCGTTGACTTTAAACAACCGGCCATCTTCATGGCCTATCTCCACGGTCCCGTAAGGAAACACTGACCGCACAGTGTAGGGACCCGACCATCGAGATTTAAGCTTGCCAGGAAACAACTTGAGACGTGAATTGTACAACAACACACGATCGCCCACTCGGAATTCTTTCTTGTCCTTCAAGCGGGCATCATGGAGCGTCTTAGTACGTTCCTTGTACAGCTTGGAGCTTTCATACGCATCGTGGCGAAGCTCCTCAACCTCGTGAATCTGCACAAACCTGTTTTCACCCGCAGCAGCCATGTCAAGATTAACTGTCTTCAAAGCCCAGTATGCTTTGTGCTCGAGTTCAACAGGCAAATGACAAGACTTCCCATAGACCAATTTAAACGGTGTGGTGCCTATAGGAGTCTTGTAGGCTGTCCGAAAAGCCCACAGTGCATCGTCCAATTTCTCGGACCAATCCTTACGGCTAGAATTAACCGTCTTCTCCAGGATCCGCTTGATACCCCGATTAGTAACCTCGACCTGTCCGCTCGTCTGCGGATGATATTGTGTGGAGAATCGATGTTGCACACCATATCGGGACAATGCTTTCTCAAGCTGCGCATTACAGAAATGCGTCCCACGGTCACTAATCAATGCCTTCGGGGCACCAAAGCGAGCAAACAGCTTTTTCAAAAACCGCACCACTACCCTCGCATCGTTAGTGGGCAAAGCTTGTGCTTCAGCCCACTTTGAAACGTAATCAACAGCGACTAGGATGTAGCGGTTGCCAAAAGAGGTCGGAAAGGGGCCCATGAAGTCTAGCCCCCATACGTCAAAAACCTCACAAACTTGGATGCCGTTTTGTGGCATCTCATGGCGTGCAGAAATGTTGCTCGCCCTCTGGCAAGAATCACAGGACCTCACCCACTCATGGGCATCACGGAAAATAGTCGGCCAAAAGAATCCGGCATCAAACACTTTCCTCGCCGTGTTGTTCGCTCCGTGGTGGCCTCCCGTGGGTCCCTCGTGACAGTGGCGTAAAATGTCCCTCGCCTCGTCACCATACACGCATCGCCGGATCATCCGATCCGCTCCTACCCTAAATAAGTAAGGGTCATCCCAGAAGTAATGCTTGACATCCGCAAAGAACTTTCGCTTCTGCTGGTGGGTCATCCCCTTGATCAGGATGCCACTAGCTAAGTAGTTTGCAAAGTCAGCAAACCATGGGGAATCATCACTAGTCTCGATCCTCATGAGGAACTCGTGGGGGAAATTGTCATTGATGCTAGGCCCACGAGTTTCCTTTTCCTCGGAATGCTCAAGTCGAGACAGATGATCGGCTGCTAAATTCTCAGCCCCTTTTTTATCACGGATTTCGATGTCAAACTCTTGCAGCAGCAAGATCCAACGTATCAGTCTCGGTTTAGCATCCTGCTTGCTAAAAAGATACCGAAGAGCTGCATGATCCGTGTACACAATGGTCTTGGAAAGGACAAGATATGACCGAAACTTATCGAAAGCAAAGACCACAGCTAGGAGCTCTTTCTCTGTCGTGGTGTAGTGCTCCTGAGCGTCATTCAAGGTCTTGCTCGCATAGTAAATCGGGTGAAAGTGTTTATCTTTCCTTTGACCCAAGACAGCCCCGACTGCGAAATCACTCGCATCACACATCAACTCAAATGGCAGCTCCCAGTCGGGGGCAACCATGATCGGGGCATTCACTAACTTCTCCTTCAACAACTCAAATGCCCGAAGGCATTCATCGGAGAAAACAAACTGGGCATCCTTCTCGAGGAGCTGAGTCATGGGACGGGCGATTTGGGAAAAGTCCTTTATGAATCGCCGGTAGAAACCTGCATGACCCAGAAAACTCCTAATAGATTTCACGGATGTGGGAGGCGGGAGCTTTGAAATAGTCTCGACTTTGGCTCGGTCAACCTCGAGACCCGCCTGTGAAATCTTGTGCCCAAGCACAATGCCCTCCTTCACCATGAAGTGGCATTTCTCCCAGTTTAACACAAGGTTGGCTTCTTCACATCTAGCCAACATCCTTTTCAGATTCCCGAGACACTGATCAAAAGAACTCCCAAACACAGAAAAATCATCCATGAAAACCTCCATGGAGTCCTCGATCATGTCGTGAAAAATGGCCACCATACATCTCTGAAATGTGGCTGGGGCATTGCACAGTCCAAAGGGCATCCGCCGGTAGGCGAATGTGCCATAGGGACATGTGAATGTCGTCTTCTCCTGGTCCTCAGGAGAGATGGGAATCTGAAAATATCCTGAAAAACCATCAAGGAAGCAGTAGTACATCCTTCCCGACAACCTCTCCAACATCTGATCAATGAAAGGGAGTGGGAAATGATCCTTCCTCGTGGCATCATTGAGTTTGCGGTAGTCAATGCAAACTCTCCATCCGGTGACAGTACGAGTAGGAATCAACTCGTTTTTCTCATTGGTCACCACTGTCATGCCTCCTTTCTTCGGGACTACCTGTACAGGGCTAACCCATGGTGAATCAGAGATCGGGTATATCAAACCTGCATCAAGTAGTTTGATGACCTCTTTCTTCACAACCTCCTGCATGTTGGGGTTCAAACGCCTCTGATGCTGTACTACAGGTCTAAAGTCCTCCTCCATCAAGATCTTATGGGTACAAAAGGATGGATTGATCCCTTTTATATCCATAATCTTCCAAGCAATCGCCTTCTTGTGCTGCTTCAGGACTTCAAGCAATCGATCCTTTTCTTCCTTCGACAACCCAGCAGAAATGATAACGGGCAGATGAGTCTCTCCCTCCAAGAAAGCATACTCCAAATGATCTGGGAGCTCCTTAAGCTCAACCGAAGGTGGATCCTCAATAGAAGGGCGTGCTTTAGGCTCAGTCACGCGATCCACAACCTCAAATACCTCGGGACACGGGGGAGATGCGTGACCTATCAGACAGGTCACCTCCTCAACCATTCGGTCCACACTAGGTGAACCAAAAGTCTCCCCTCCAAGCAGCTGTGTGTCCATAACATCCTCCTCGAATGTAGCATGAAGATGATCACTCACATAAGTATCGATAGTCTCAATGAAGTAGAGTGTATCATCCTGACTCTGTGAGTGTTGCATGGATTTCCCTATATCAAAGGTAACCTCCTCATCATCAACTCTGAGAGTAAGTCTACCAATGCAGACATCAATCAAGGCTCTCGCAGTGGCTAGGAATGGGCGACCTAAGATAAGGGGAACGTTTTTATCCTCATCCATGTCCAGAATCACGAAATCGACAGGAAAGACAAACTTGTCGATTTTCACCAGCATATTCTCAACTATGCCTCGAGGGTACTTCACTGAACGGTCGGCTAGCTGAATGCTCATACGAGTCGGCTTGGGCTCTCCCAAGTCTAGCTTAGCAAAAACCGCATATGGCATGAGGTTTATGCTAGCTCCAAGATCAGCCAACGCATTGCTGACCGACAAACTACCGATCAAACATGGGATAGTGAAACTCCCAGGATCATTCATCTTCTTCGGTAGTTTGTTCTGAAGAACCGCTGAACACTCCTCATTCAAGGTCACTTGCGAAAGCTCCTCAAGTTTCTTTTTGTTGGATAGGATATCCTTCAGAAACTTGGCATACTTAGGCATTTGAGCAAGTGCCTCGACAAATGGTAAATTTATATGAAGTTGCTTAAAAAGCTCGAGGAATTTACCATAGTGTTCTTCCATTTTCTGCTTCTTCAACCTCCCCGGATATGGAATGGGAGGGACATACTCTCTCACTGGCTCCTTGGGTCGTGCGGTACTTGCTGGGACTCGCCTCTGTTGCACCTCACCCGGAGACTCAGCCTCAATCTCCTCATCAACCTCCTCGTCATCGACTGGCTTTTCTGAAACAGCCGGAGGGATGGCTTGAGCGGTCTTGCCGCTCCTCAACGTGATGGCCTTTGCTGTAGCATTTGGATTTGGCTCTGTGTTGCTCGGAAGGCCCCCCTGTTGTCTCTCAGACAACATCTTGGCAATCTGGCCAACTTGGTTCTCAATGGCCTGCATGGAAGCCTTTTGGCTTCTCAACTCACCCTCGTGCCTCGTGAAACGCCCGTCATACTCCCTAAAACGCTTTTCATTCTCCGCTTTTTGAGTGTTTTGACCAGCTAAGATTTGACTAAGCATATCATGTACACTAGGATCACTAGAAGGAGGCGGCTGCTGAGGACGAGGTGGACCATATGCTCCATGGGTCGGAGCTGTGGGACGTGGAGCGAATCCGGGTGGATGCTGGTTAGGAGCATCGGGCTTCCAACTAAAGTTTGGATGATTCTTCCACCCCGGATTATAAGTATTGCTGTAGGGATTGTTTTGAGGACGGTATTGGTTTCCCATGAAATCAACATGCTCGTGTGACATATCTCCCGTCGGAAAATCACCTACCTGATATGCTCCCCCACTCGAAGAACCTCTCGAGTGCATTTCCATCACTCGATCAAATTTCGAAGACAAGGCATCCATACGTGCTGTCATGGCTGTGTAGTCGTCCACATGATGAACTCCCTGCCGAGAACTCTTTCCCCTCGGGGGCTGTTGCGTCCGGTTTTTCGCGGCACACTTTTCAAGAATCTCAAATGCCTCGGTGGCATTTTTCGTGCCGATATCACCACCCGAGTATGTATCAATCATCATCTGTCCCTGACTGTCCAAACCATGGTAGAAGATCTGACACTGTTGCCACTTGGGCAACCCGTGATGTGGGACCTTTCTCATAAGCTCTTTGAAACGCTCCCATGCCTCGTATAGGGACTCGTCCTCGTCCTGACGAAAGTTCAGAATCTTGGTTCTCAACCGAACAGTTTTCTCTGGAGGGAAATATTTCTGAAGGAACTTCTCAGCTAATTGATTCCACGTAGTGATAGATCCAGCTGGAAGTGAAAGAAGCCACTCCTTGGCTCCATCCCGTAAGGAAAACGGAAAGAGCCGAAGGCGGATAGCATCCGCTGATGCATCACGAATCCTAAATGTGGCACAAACCTCTAGAAACCCCGCGATGTGAACACTAGGATCCTCGTGATCCTTGCCATAAAACTGCACCGCATTCTGCAACATCGATATGGTGCCAGCCTTGATCTCGAAATTATTATTGTCGATTGTCGGTGCATTGATGCTCGCAGGCAAACCATCGAGTGACGGTTTTCCAATTTCATTCAAGATCCTATTCTCCTCCGCGTCCGCCATGTCTACCCGAACCTCGTAGAAGGTGTCGTCGTCCGCTGCGTCTGTATCAATCGCCTCGGCTACCACGCGAAACCGCTCCCGAAGTCTCCGGTGAAGATCACGCTCCGGCTCCGCTGAAGGCTCAACGATATCAGTAGCAGGGGTTGAGGACATGCACGACCTGTAGGGAATAAGGAGCACAATGCACAAAAATATATACAAAAATAAAAACAACTAGCAAATAATCATTTTTTTTTCAAATAATCAAGCAAAGGCAAATAAAACAAGTAGACAAAAACTTTGTACACTTTTCACAATGGCTAAATAAGTAACTCGAATCGTTTTCAAGAAGACCGCATCCCCGGCAACGGCGCCAAAAACTTGATGTGCGTGAATTATATATATTTTTAATTGAGTTTTTCTTCACACAAATTTAGTTTTAAAATGGTTTTTCACCCAGAAACTAACTACACACACAAAGGGCAAGTGTACCCGTCGGGTGGTAATATAGCTAATCGGTAAGAACCGGATATCAATCCGTGGATGCGGTGTCTCGATACTAAACTTTTGTTACTTCAAAGCCTTTTCAAATGATTGGATTGGTTTTTCTAACTTATCATGCAAAATAAATAAACTACTAAAATTTCTAACAAATAACAATAACTAAGAAAGGTTGCCTAAACTAAGTGTCCACTTATTCACATGTGACAACAAAGAGGAAGGGATTGTGATGATGCAAGCTTCAATTTTAGCTAAGTCCCCAATTAAGGTTTCCTAGTTTATAATTCTTAGGAAAATTAAAAATGAATTAACATTCTAATCACCTAAAAATTATTCCTTTAAGCTCACTTGCTAAGTTGATGTTAATCTTTGATGATGAGTTATTCATTTGTCAAAACTCCTAACTCTACAAATTAGGGAAAACTAATATGAGAAACACACTAATCACCCTAACTTGGTTTTAAGTAGTTGGCACTATCACTATGTTCTTGATATGAACCACAAGCATGGTCATGCTAGCTAACAACCTTGGCCTAAATCATCAACCAAACATGAACACAAACTATAGAATTCATATAAACATACTTTTGATCTTTCCAAATCTAGATGCAAGAATTCACACACAAGCTCAAATCATTGTTCATATCATATTAGCACTCACCATTCCTAGTTTCATGCTATGAATCATACTAACAAGTTAACAAGATTCAATAATCATAATCTCTACATGGGCTTTCCAACACAACATGTAAATACTTATGAGCAAACATTCAAGAACAAGAACTTTAAGCATGCATATGAACTCCAAGAACAAAATCAAATGACAACATGAAGATTAACAAGAATAATCATCACATCTACTTCCATATTATCACATGTTCATAAGCTTCAACATAGTTTAGACAACACAAATGTTTAGCCTACAAGGCTCATAACTACCAAATCAAGCATAAATAACCATAAATTGTTCATAATGTAGTAAGCTAACCAAGTTAAAGACAAGAATTAAATGGTGTTTGAGTAGATCTTCAAGTGGTTTAATCCTCTTCAAGGCTCCTTCTTGGCTCCAACAAGCTTCCAAGACCAGATTCTTGAGAGAAAAAGTCACCAAAATGCTCCAACTCCCTTGCAAATGAGCTAGAAACTCGTATTTAAACTGCTGGGCGTTTGGCACTACCATGCCACCTTTTGGCACGGTCGTGCTTGGCAAGTGTCAGAGCTACTTTCTTGAGTGTTGACCAAGCAAGCTACCATTTCCGGAAAAATCGCGCTCAAATGTTCCCGAGGTCGCACGACCGTGCTCGGAGATCCTCTGGTCGTGCGAGCCGGTAGTGCTCGGTAACAGTCACCTCGTTCTCGGAAACAAGCTGATCAGAGGCTAAGATTGACTTGGCACGGTCGTGCCACTGGTTGGCACGGTCGTGCTTCCCTTGATTTTGAAGATTTGGCTGCTGGGTGCTAGTGCTGATCGAGAGTGCCGACGTCGGGAGGCTTGGCACGGTCGTGCCACTGTTTGGCACGGTAGTGCCATATCTGGCAGTTTGCTGGAATGCACCATTTTAGCTCTATTTTGCTCCAAAAGCTTCCGTTTCATCACCGGGCCGAAGCCCGGACCTGTATTTTCACAAACAACTCAAATAAGTACCAAAATCAATGAAAATACAAAGAGTTTTCGCATAAACGGGGCGTATTTGACGTTTAAAAGATGTATAAATTCTTATACATCACCACTCGACATAGTCTTAAGAATTTTTGGTTAGACTTAGCAAACCTAATTTATTTTTATCACAATGTAATTATAGTTCTATATCTTATAATACAATATCTGTTCACCATGTGATCTTTTTAAACCAATTAGACTACCTATGCTGGTCTTTTATTTGTATGATCTTCTGATCTGTATCAGAATGAGGCTTTGAAGGCTAGGGATGAGCTCGGTATCAACCGCTCTCGAAAATCTCCAAAAATGGGTAACGGTACTGTACTAACCGGTACTGAAAACGCCAAAAGTCGGTACCGAAAATATTTCAGTTTGGGAAATTCGGTTGGGGTATTTGGTATCATTTGCTCATCCCTATTGAAGGCTATAGGAGTTACAGAAGTTGTTCTTCTTGTTGTCAACTATCAGCCAGAGGTGGCAAATGGGTCAGCTTGGGCTATGTGCTATCTGTAATGGATCATATGGGTTAAGCTAAAAGATATAAATAAATAATGTTTGTGGATTGCCCCAAAGCCTTTTTTCAACCCATTTTGCCACCCTTTATTGTGTCAGACTATGGATTATCAAATACTAAAAATTTGCTTTATAAAACAGTCTTCATGGAGCAACCACTAACAAATTTAGAATACATTATTTATTTATATCTTTTAGCTTAACAAATTTAAAAGCAAAATGGGTTAAAACACTGTTACACAGTGGTTCAGGGTTGAAAAAACTGCCACCCTTTATAACTTATTTAGAAGAAATATGTTTTAAGAAATCTGATTGATTTTTTTTATATTTGTATTCAGTGTCTGAATAAATTTCTTGATTCTGCAGGAGTCGAAGTCAGCCCTACATATATTTTCTTGAACACATATATTTTCTTAACAAATGATGTTCGTGTCCGTTCACTTCGTTTGCAGCTAGCCCTACATATGCATACATAGTTACATACATTCATACACTAGCAAATCAGTTAAGACTGTTGATGAATCTTTTGTTAATCGTATAAAAACTAGGCGATGAAACTAACGAAACATCATATGTGAAACTGCATTCGATCTCCTTGCAACTCGAATCTAGCTAGGGAGTTCAAGATTAGCGAAGACACGACTCTTCCAGCTACAAATATCCGTAGTGTAGAAAACCCGGTTCAAGATCTTGGCGGAACCCCGCCTTTAAAAAGACCTATATTCGCATTTTTTGCAGGCGGAATGCATGGAAACTTGAGACCAATTTTACTTAAAACTTGACAAGGTAAAGAACCTGATATTAAAGTATTCGGGCCAATGGCCTGTGATAATAAAAGTAAAGCTAAATACCGTATGTATATGAAGAGTAGTAAATACTGTATTTGTGCTCGCGGGCTGTATAGTGGAATCGATATACTACGAATGTGCCCCCGTTATTATATCTGATAGTTATGTCGTGCCTTTTTCGAGGTTTTGAATTGGGCGGCTTTTCGGTTTTTGTTTTGGAGAAAGATGTGGTGAATCTGGGTCGCATTCTTAGAGCGATACCGGATAAAAAGTATATAGAAATGCAGAAGAGAGTGAAGATGGTGCAGCAACATTTTATTTGGCATAAGATGCCTGTAAAATTTGATTTGTTTCATATGATTCTTCACTCAGTTTGGAACAATAGAGTTTTTGTGTAACTAATTCTTGTATCTATTATGTGTAACAAAACTTAAAAGTGTATGGTTTTATATTCTTTTTTCTCGATTGCATATAACTAAGAGCGGCAAAACAGGCAGGTCAGGTCGGGCTGTGTAACATGCATGGTTGTAAAACAAGATCTCGGAGGCCGAGTACTCGCTACAAGGTAGGTTTCCGAGGCACGAGTACTCTTCCTCTAGGCTAATTACTCCCCGAGTAATCTCCGCCTAGGCCGAGTACTTCCCGAGTACACCCGACTCCGACTAGGAAGCGCCTAGCGACTTCTGCGACCATGGTAACATGTTGAATAGGGTCCGTGTTAAAAACAAGTAAGTTTGACCTGTTAATTTGACTTTTCATCAAGTTAATGAACAAATTAAATGCAAACTTGCACCTATTAATATAGTATGGTGTTGACAATGATTGTGCATTTTCAACAACATGTATGTTATGGTCATTTTGTTTTAAGTTGTTGCTGATGATTTATAAGGAGATCAACAGAACTTGGAACATTATAAATGTTTTTATAATTATTAAACTTGCAAAATACTAATGAATCCAAATTTTACACTATATTGTGATACTACCCCCGGTCGGAAATCTCAAGCTTCGCCACTGCATGGGTCAGTAGGCAAGATCACAAATATAAGTTTATTGATTTATTCATATTATTTGACTCATTTGGTGAATTTTATTTTACTATCTCATGCTTCATAATCGCTATGATGTTTCCGTTTAAAAAGTTCAAAACATATATCTATGAGTTCCAAACTATTCACCTATTGAAACATATTAACTCAAGACCGATCTTTTTCATTTCAAGTTGGTGTTTTACCTTTTTTATTTCTATAGGATTATTACCTATGGTATTGCTAATTTATTTAACCGATTTATAAGCTAAGCTAACAAAAAAACGATACAATTAATAAACTAACGAAAATTTACGACTCCGCCGCAACGCGCGAATTTCCCACTAGTATATATATATATATTGTGACACCCCAGGATAACCAGTGAACAATACAGCTTACCTAGCTTCCTCAGTAACCGCATGCTAAATTTCGGGACGAAATTTCTTTTAAGTTGGGGATAATGTGACAACTCGAATTTCCAAGATTTCTATTTCGCATTTATTGCACGTTCATTGTTTATTTAGTGGTTTATTGCACATTTAATTGCTATGGAATTATATACGTTTTGATGCAATGAATCGTATTGTGTGATTGTGCATGGTTGTTTGTTAATTGTAAAAGACTTGGTAAATATATGAACTTGGTGGTGAAACTATGAAATGGTTATGAGATGGTGTACATGTGTAAAATATGATACTTAGGGAGGTAGAGGGTAATTAGTGAAATCCTAGAGATACTTAACCCTAATCCCTTTTCACTAATCATTTGCACACAAAACAAAACACGTACTTGCAATTCTCTAATCCTCTAGCAATCATCATCACCACCATCATTGGCACAAGGCATTCATCACTTTCGATTTCTCTTTTTCTCTAGAATCACTCAAGGTAATTGTTTATCGATTATTGTAATGCTTGTAAACCTAATTGATTGTTTGATCATTATCAATTCTTGATTATGTGTTCATGAAAACCCTAGCTCTCATATGATACTTCTGTGATTTTGATTTGATTCTGAATTATTGATGATGAGGATTAGTTGTACGGTTGATAGATTGTTCTTATGATGATTGTTATTGTTAAGTATTGGTGGATTGATATGATCTTGCACTGTGAAAAATCATGAACTAGGGTTTAGAATGATCTTTGAAAAGTAACTGTTGATGTTGAAACGTAACTGTTATAATCGTATTACTTGTAGACAGAGTTTTAGTGGATGTGCATTGTCTGAGTTTTAAAAGAAGTAAATGGTCCGATGTTTTTGTATAAAGGAATCACTGGGTCCGACTTTTGATAAAGGAAGTCTTTGGATCCGAGTTTTTAAGCTTAAACTCATGTCCGACCTTTAACATCATATAAAGGTCCGAGTTTTATCAACTTATGTAGATCCGAAGTTTGTGAATGTTTAATAATGTCCGTGTTTTGGCAAGGATTGGGTGGTCCGAGTTTCATTATAGGGCCTAGTCCGAGTATATACATGTGGATGAGTCCGACTTTATTATACATATCATGTCCGAATTTTCTTATGATCAAACACAATGGTCCGAACTTTACATTGTAGAGGGTTGTCCGAGTATTGCTTGTAAAAATGTCCGAACTTCACAATCAAATGTTGTAGTCCGACTTTTAAGAGGTTGTATGGTCCGAGCTTTTTAGAAAGTGTGTTGTCCGACCTTGTTAAGGAATAAGGGAAGGGGTCCGAGTTTTGAACCCCCTAGCCCTGTCCGAGTTTCATGTTCCCCTCACATGGTCCGACCATTGTAAATGCCTAGGGTCCGACTTTTTGCTCATATCAGGGGATCCGATCTTTAATTGCGTTGCCTTGCCCGTTTTCCTTAAATGATGGACTTGTGATGCAATTGCTACTTAGTAATGACTGTGTTGAATCCTGTATGTTAACACTATTAAACTACCAACCATATGAGGCGTGTTAATAGATAATTATAGTAGAACAAATGGTGAAAACATTATACGAAGTATATATTGTATCACATGAACAGGATAGAATGTTTATGTAGTGCATGATGTTAACTGTCAAGTATTATGTGATATAGACTTGCATACAAACTTTTATGATCTTGAACTGATTGTGTAAACATGCACGCTCTAGGACTTGACTGACTACGTGAACACATAACTTAGCATACCGAGCAAACCCAGGTGAGTTCACACAGCCAAGGCATGGGGTTCCCAGGGTGGGAATGGGTTTTTGGATTATTTATTCGTACTTACTCAGATGATAGAATTTAATGATATGGTCCTCAGGGTGAGGAAGGGTAATGATGAGATACGACCTAGACTAGTATACCAATTGAACTGATCTTCGCACACACGCCAGGGGTTGGCCGCGATATTATGACTGATCTTCGCACACATGCCTTGGAAAGGCCGCGAACTATATACTAAAACTTCGCACACATGCCAGGGTGGCCGCGATACAAATATACCTAGTCTAGAATACTTGAGAACTTTCCCTAATCTTCGCATACATGCCTGAAGGGCCGCGATACGAACTATTACGATACATGACTTAATGAACGAACACAATGCTCACTATACTATTACTAATACTGAACTATAAACTGTGAACTCGCTCAACTAGTTGTTGATCCTCTATTACATGCCTTGCAGGTCGTTAGATATTTGGAGCTTGCACAAGGAGGAGCAGGTCGTTGTGGAGCATGGATCATGAATGCTTAATTAAACACTTATGGCATTTCATACATTACTATTTACTTTGGGTTTACTTACATGCTTCCGCTACTTAATCAATGTTTGGTTTTGAACATCAATCATGTCGTGATGAATTACATTATCTACTTTTATTATTAAATGTTGTGTTCGATATGATTGGTGGCTTGATCCTGGTCAGTCACGCTCCCAAGCGGTGATACTCCGCGTGTGGATTTTGGGGGTGTGACAGATTGGTATCAGAGCCATTGGTTATAGAGAACTTGGTTTTAATATGGGAAAACGTTTTTATTAAAACCAGACTATAACCAGAACAGTGCTCTCAACGATCCACAACGACGCTTCGCTCCACGTGCAAGACTCAACATCCTAGGTAATAAGGTTTATGTTTATTGCCTACATGCTAGAATTGCGTAGAACTTTGCTCGTAGTATGCATACATTACTTTGCTCACTACTTGTTATTGCTTGGGAACACCTATGTGCTTACACTCTTCTGTCATCGCACTATTCGCGAACCTTTCTCACTTATGTTGCCTTTGATGTGAAGATCAATGGCCGGACGAATTAACATGACACAAGCTCAGTTGACGGCTTTCGTTAATGAACAAGTTGCTGCGGCACTTGCAGCTGCTCAAGCAGGTAGTATACCCTACAGTTTAGACTCACACTAGGATCTTAGATCCTACATTAACTCTTGTATTTAACTTTGTCCTATTCGTACACAATAGGTCAACACGCTCAGCAGCCCGTCTGCACTTTCAAGAACTTCATGGACTGTCGTCCGAGCTCATTCAGTGGCACCGAGGGGGCAGTGGGACTCCTCCATTGGTTTGAGAAGCTAGAATCTGTGTTCGAAGTGTGTGAATGCCCTGAGGCTCGCAGGGTTAAGTACGCCACTGGTACTTTGGAAGGAATCGCGTTGACTTGGTGGAAATCGCAAGTACAGATCCTAGGGTTGGCAGCTGCTAACGCCACCCCTTGGAATGATTTCAAGGAATTGATCAAAAGGGAATACTGCACTCGTGAAGACATTCACAAGCTGGAAGATGAACTGTATCACTTGAAAATGGTTGGGTCAGAGATCGAAGCTTATACCAAACGGTCGAATGAGCTGGCCGTGCTATGCCCAACTATGGTGGACCCTCCAGTCAAGCGCATTGAGTTGTATCTCAAGGGGTTAGCGCCAGAGATCCAGAGCCATGTGACATCGGCTAATCTTGATAATATCCAGGCTATTCAGCGCCTTGCTCATCGTATTACGGATCAAGCAGTGGATCAGAACAAGCTGCCAAAACGCACCAGTGCTACCACTACTGCTGTCACTACTTCTGCTACTCCCAGTGACAACAAGAGAAAATGGGAGGGGGATTCCAGCAAGGGATCAGTTTCTGTTCAGTCTCAGCAGCGCAAGACAAATGACTACCAGAATCCGAGTCAGCAATCATCTGGCAGTCAGGGGCAGGGTGGATATCGGGGAATTCACCCACTGTGTAATAAGTGCAACAGACACCACAGCGGGCGGTGTCGTAAGGAGTGTTGTCAGAGATGTCTCAAGTTAGGGCATGAAGCTAAAGACTGCAGGAGTTCGCGACCTGCAAATCAGAATCAGCAACACCCACCACCAGCTCCACAGAACCAGTATCAGCATCAGCAGCAGCAGCGGGGCAACAGGGGATGTTTTCAGTGTGGGGCTGAAGGTCATTTTAAGCGTGATTGTCCCCAGTTGAACCAGAACCAGAATCGCAACAATAACAACAATCAGGGAAATGGCAACAACAACAACAATGGTGGGAACAACAACGGCAACGAAGCAAGGGGTCGTGCATTTGTGTTGGGGCAGGGTGATGCCAGAAATGATCCCAACGTCGTTATGGGTAAGTTTCTTCTCGACGATATTTATGTTACTGTTTTGTTTGATTCGGGTGTGGATACGAGTTATATGTCTTTGAAAATGAGTAGATTGTTAAAACGTACACCAACACCCCTAAACACCAAACATGTCGTAGAACTAGCAAATGGTAAGAGTGTAGAAGCCACGCATGTAGTCAAGGGTTGTAACATCGTTCTAGCGGGTCAGGCTTTCTCGATTGATCTTATTCCGATAGTTATGGGTAGTTTCGACATCGTCATCGGCATGGATTGGTTATCCAAGCAGCAAGCGGAGATCCTATGTAAGGAGAAGATCATTCGTATTCCTCGTACGGGAAAGGAACCTCTCGAAGTTCAAGGCGACAAGAGTGGTGCAGTGGTTGGCATCATCTCTTTCCTGAAGGCTCAGAAATGTTTACGAAAGGGTCATACGGCTATTTTGGCACTTGTTACAGATGCATCGGCGAAAGAGAAAAGGATTGAGGATATTCCAGTTGTACGCGAATTTCCTCAAGTGTTTCCTGAAGATTTACCTGGTCTACCGCCTCATCGTCAAGTCGAATTCCAAGTCGAGCTAGCCCCAGGAGCAGCACCTATAGCTCGCGCACCGTATCGATTAGCTCCAACTGAACTAGAGGAACTGTCAAAGCAACTACAAGAGCTCTTGGATAAGGGCTTTATTCGTCCAAGCTCTTCGCCTTGGGGAGCTCCAGTACTATTCGTGAAAAAGAAGGATGGCACTTCCAGGATGTGCATTGATTACCGTGAACTGAACAAGGTCACAGTGAAGAACCGCTATCCTCTTCCTCGTATTGACGACTTATTCGACCAGTTGCAAGGGTCGAGTTACTATTCCAAGATTGATTTAAGGTCAGGGTATCATCAGCTGAGAGTCCGGGATGAGGACGTCTCCAAGACAGCATTCAGAACTCGCTACGGTCACTACGAGTTTCTAGTCATGCCATTTGGGCTTACGAACGCGCCTGCAGTATTCATGGATCTAATGAACAGGGTGTGCAAACCCTATCTTGACAAGTTCGTCATTGTCTTCATCGACGACATTCTGATCTACTCCAAGAGTCAGGTGGAGCACGAGCAGCACTTACGTCTTATCTTGGAACTTCTTCGAAAGGAACAACTGTACGCCAAGTTTTCAAAATGCGACTTCTGGCTTCGTGAAGTCCACTTCTTAGGCCATGTGGTGAACAGGGATGGGATTCTTGTCGATCCATCCAAGGTAGACTCGATCAGGAACTGGCCTGCACCGCGTACACCAACGAAAATACGCCAATTCTTGGGTTTGGCGGGTTATTACAGACGATTCATCAAAGACTTCTCCAAGATCGCACAGCCGCTTACTATGTTGACACAGAAAGGTGTCACCTACCGTTGGGGAGATTCCCAGGAAACCGCTTTTCAGTACTTAAAGGATAGGCTTTGCAGCGCACCTATTCTCTCATTGCCAGAAGGCACGGATGATTTTGTGGTCTATTGTGACGCATCGATACAGGGGCTTGGTTGTGTATTGATGCAGCGTGATAAAGTTATTGCCTACGCTTCGCGGCAACTCAAGGTTCATGAACGGAACTACACGACACACGATTTAGAGCTGGGAGCTGTTGTTTTCGCGCTTAAGATATGGCGCCACTACCTGTACGGTACCAAGTGCACTATTTACACCGATCACAAGAGTCTCGAGCATATCTTCAAGCAGAAGGAATTGAACATGCGTCAACGACGATGGGTCGAACTGCTTAACGATTACGAATGCGCTATTAAGTATCATCCGGGCAAAGCCAATGTTGTGGCTGACGCTCTCAGTCGAAAGGACACGCTACCTAGACGCGTACGAGCCTTGCAGCTCACTATCCAGTCCAGTCTTCCTGCACAAATACGAACTGCTCAGATGGAAGCATTAAAGCCCGAAAACGTCAAAGCTGAAGCCTTACGCGGCTCAAGGCAACGAATGGAACAAAAGGAAGACGGCGCCTACTATGTAACGGGGCGTATTTGGGTCCCACTTTATGGCGGCTTACGAGAGCTTGTAATGGACGAAGCTCACAAGTCCCGCTACTCGGTACATCCAGGGTCGGATAAAATGTACCACGACATCAGAACTACATACTGGTGGCCTAGCATGAAAGCCCACATCGCTACTTACGTCGGCAAGTGTTTGACTTGTGCAAAAGTCAAAGTAGAGTATCAGAAACCAGCGGGCCTACTGCAGCAGCCCAAGATACCGCAATGGAAATGGGAAGAAATTTCCATGGATTTTGTTACAGGCCTACCCAGATCCCAGCGTGGGAATGATACCATATGGGTGATCGTGGATCGACTCACCAAGTCTGCACACTTCCTGGCTATAAAGGAAACGGATAAGTTCTCCAATCTCGCAGACGTTTATCTTAAAGAAGTTGTTTCGAGGCACGGGGTGCCCACCTCCATCATTTCGGATCGGGATGCACGATTCACGTCAGAACTATGGCAAGCGATGCACAAATCTTTTGGCTCACGATTAGACATGAGCACAGCATATCATCCTCAGACGGATGGGCAGTCTGAGCGAACGATCCAGACTCTTGAAGACATGCTTCGGGCATGTGTTATTGATTTCGGCAACGGCTGGGAAAAGCACCTCCCTTTGGTGGAGTTCTCATACAATAACAGCTATCACACCAGCATACAAGCCGCTCCATTCGAGGCATTGTACGGACGTAAATGCCGGTCACCTCTCTGTTGGGCAGAGGTGGGGGATAGTCAGATTACGGGTCCAGAGATTGTAGTGGACGCCACAGAAAAGATTGCACAGATACGACAACGCATGGCGGCAGTACGCGACCGTCAGAAAGCCTACGCGGACAAGCGTAGGAAGCCATTGGAATTTCAGGTCGGAGATCGGGTTTTACTTAAAGTCTCACCCTGGAAGGGTGTGGTTCGTTTTGGCAAACGAGGCAAATTGAATCCGCGGTATGTCGGACCGTTTGAGATCATTGAAAGAATAGGCAAAGTGGCCTACAAGCTAAACCTACCAGCTGAACTCGGTGCAGTTCACAATGTATTTCACGTGTCGAATCTGAAGAAGTGCCTGTCAGATGAGACCCTCATAGTTCCTTTTAAGGAACTCACTATCGACGAGCGGTTGCAGTTCGTCGAAGAGCCAGTTGAAATCACGGACCGGGATGTTAAGGTCCTCAAAAGCAAGAGAATCCCTCTTGTTCGAGTTCGTTGGAACTCCCGACGTGGCCCAGAGTACACCTGGGAACGCGAAGACCAAATGAAAGAGAAGTACCCCCCAGTTATTTGAAAACCATGCAACCACTACTGAGGCTGAAGCTACTACTGCGGAATTTCGGGACGAAATTCCAAATCAACGGGGGGATGATGTGACACCCCAGGATAACCAGTGAACAATACAGCTTACCTAGCTTCCTCAGTAACCGCATGCTAAATTTCGGGACGAAATTTCTTTTAAGTTGGGGATAATGTGACAACTCGAATTTCCAAGATTTCTATTTCGCATTTATTGCACGTTCATTGTTTATTTAGTGGTTTATTGCACATTTAATTGCTATGGAATTATATACATTTTGATGCAATGAATCGTATTGTGTGATTGTGCATGGTTGTTTGTTAATTGTAAAAGACTTGGTAAATATATGAACTTGGTGGTGAAACTATGAAATGGTTATGAGATGGTGTACATGTGTAAAATATGATACTTAGGGAGGTAGAGGGTAATTAGTGAAATCCTAGAGATACTTAACCCTAATCCTTTTTCACTAATCATTTGCACACAAAACAAAACACGTACTTGCAATTCTCTAATCCTCTAGCAATCATCATCACCACCATCATTGGCACAAGGCATTCATCACTTTCGATTTCTCTTTTTCTCTAGAATCACTCAAGGTAATTGTTTATCGATTATTGTAATGCTTGTAAACCTAATTGATTGTTTGATCATTATCAATTCTTGATTATGTGTTCATGAAAACCCTAGCTCTCATATGATACTTCTGTGATTTTGATTTGATTCTGAATTATTGATGATGAGGATTAGTTGTACGGTTGATAGATTGTTCTTATGATGATTGTTATTGTTAAGTATTGGTGGATTGATATGATCTTGCACTGTGAAAAATCATGAACTAGGGTTTAGAATGATCTTTGAAACGTAACTGTTGATGTTGAAACGTAACTGTTATAATCGTATTACTTGTAGACAGAGTTTTAGTGGATGTGCATTGTCTGAGTTTTAAAAGAAGTAAATGGTCCGATGTTTATGTATAAAGGAATCACTAGGTCCGACTTTTGATAAAGGAAGTCTTTGGATCCGAGTTTTTAAGCTTAAACTCATGTCCGACCTTTAACATCATATAAAGGTCCGAGTTTTATCAACTTATGTAGATCCGAAGTTTGTGAATGTTTAATAATGTCCGAGTTTTGGCAAGGATTGGGTGGTCCGAGTTTCATTGTAGGGCCTAGTCCGAGTATATACATGTGGATGAGTCCGACTTTATTATACATATCATGTCCGAATTTTCTTATGATCAAACACAATGGTCCGAACTTTACATTGTAGAGGGTTGTCCGAGTATTGCTTGTAAAAATGTCCGAACTTCACAATCAAATGTTGTAGTCCGACTTTTAAGAGGTTGTATGGTCCGAGCTTTTTAGAAAGTGTGTTGTCCGACCTTGTTAAGGAATAAGGGAAGGGGTCCGAGTTTTGAACCCCCTAGCCCTGTCCGAGTTTCATGTTCCCCTCACATGGTCCGACCATTGTAAATGCCTAGGGTCCGACTTTTTGCTCATATCAGGGGATCCGATCTTTAATTGCGTTGCCTTGCTCGTTTTCCTTAAATGATGGACTTGTGATGCAATTGCTAGTTAGTAATGACTGTGTTGAATCCTGTATGTTAACACTATTAAACTACCAACCATATGAGGCGTGTTAATAGATAATTATAGTAGAACAAATGGTGAAAACATTATACGAAGTATATATTGTATCACATGAACAGGATAGAATGTTTATGTAGTGCATGATGTTAACTGTCAAGTATTATGTGATATAGACTTGCATACAAACTTTTATGATCTTGAACTGATTGTGTAAACATGCACGCTCTAGGACTTGACTGACTACGTGAACACATAACTTAGCATACCGAGCAAACCCAGGTGAGTTCACACAGCCAAGGCATGGGGTTCCCAGGGTGGGAATGGGTTTTTGGATTATTTATTCGTACTTACTCAGATGATAGAATTTAATGATATGGTCCTCAGGGTGAGGAAGGGTAATGATGAGATACGACCTAGACTAGTATACCAATTGAACTGATCTTCGCACACACGCCAGGGGTTGGCCGCGATATTATGACTGATCTTCGCACACATGCCTTGGAAAGGCCGCGAACTATATACTAAAACTTCGCACACATGCCAGGGTGGCCGCGATACAAATATACCTAGTCTAGAATACTTGAGAACTTTCCCTAATCTTCGCATACATGCCTGAAGGGCCGCGATACGAACTATTACGATACATGACTTAATGAACGAACACAATGCTCACTATACTATTACTAATACTGAACTATAAATTGTGAACTCGCTCAACTAGTTGTTGATCCTCTATTACATGCCTTGCAGGTCGTTAGATATTTGGAGCTTGCACAAGGAGGAGCAGGTCGTTGTGGAGCATGGATCATGAATGCTTAATTAAACACTTATGACATTTCATACATTACTATTTACTTTGGGTTTACTTACATGCTTCCGCTACTTAATCAATGTTTGGTTTTGAACATCAATCATGTCGTGATGAATTACATTATCTACTTTTATTATTAAATGCTGTGTTCGATATGATTGGTGGCTTGATCCTGGTCAGTCACGCTCCCAAGCGGTGATACTCCGCGTGTGGATTTTGGGGGTGTGACATATATATATATATATATATAGGTAAAGAGTAAAATACAAATGCGCTTATCATACGATACATACGCGATCATCCCAGCCGTTCGATCAGGTGCGGATCAGGTGCGAATTCAATACATATCGCATGTGAAAAAATGGTTAGCATGGGGTAGTGTGAAAAATGGCATGGGGTGTGTAGATGGAAAAAATCGCATGTGGAAGATTTGAATATCGCATGTGAAAAAATGGCATGGGGTAATGTGAAAAATGGCATGGGGTGTGTAGGATCGCATGTGGAAGATTGAATATCGCATGTGAAAAAATGGCTAGCATGGGGTAATGTGAAAAATGGCATGGGGTGTGTAGAATCGCATGTGAAAAATTGAATATCGCATGTGAAAAATTGGCATGGGGTAATGTGAAAAATGCATGGGGTGTGTAGGATCGCATGTGTAAGATTGAATATCACATGTGAAAAAATGGCTAGCATGGGGTAATGTGAAAAATGGCATGGGGTGTGTAGAATCGCATGTGGAAAATTGAATATCGCATGTGAAAAAATGGTTAGCATGGGGTAATGTGAAAAATGGCATAGGGTGTGTAGATGGAGAAAATCGCACGTGCAAGATTGAATTCGCACAGCTCGTACAGTTCGCATGGAGGTATGAAATCGCATGGGAGATGAAGATCTGACGGCTGGGGTTATCGCGTACGTAATGTACGATAAGCCCTATTGTACGTTAACCGGCCTCTATATATATATATATAGGACAAAGATCCTTTAGGAACCACCCTTTATTGTGAGAACCGCGAGAACCAGTGTGAACACAAACAGTAATACCTAAAAAAATCAAAAAAACACCCAATTTTTTTTACTATTTTTTTTTTGTAAAAATCGCTATATTTTGTTTACAATAAAAAAAAAATTCAAAAAAAAAAAAAGAAAAAAATTCCGAGTCACACTTGTCCATGCACATGTGCATTTGTATCATTTCTTTGATAAATTCCCTAATTCATTACAAATATTAGACAATTTCACTTTCATTTACACTACCACATGTAACACACTACTTTTTACGTTACTAATATTAGAAATGCACATGTGCATCTATATGTATTAACATGAAATAAGGTGTGTTGGTACACTACTTTCTCTTTCATCTATCATTCCATCCATAATACACAAGCATGCACATGTGCATTTTTGTTATTTATTTGACAAATTCCGTAATTCATTACACATATTAGACAATTGCACTTTCATTTACACTACCATATGTAATACATTACTTTTTACATTACCAATATTAGAAATGCACATGTGCATTTATTATTATCAACATGAAATAAGGTGTTTTGGTACACTACTTTGAATACACTTTCCCTTTTATCTATCATACCATCCATAATACACTACCATTACCTCCTACCATCCATAATACAATACCATTACCTCCTACCATCCATAATACAATACCGTTACCAATATTTTCACTTTATTACATGTATGTAAACACCATTTATACCATCCAATCAACATATTACATCATAAATTGACAACTATAACCAAACTATCAACCACTAGATATAACTAACCAAAAAACATGTATATGGGCCTACTTCTCCATTCAAAATCACAAACTTTTTGTACCAAAATATGTTATATCATGGTTATACCTAATGATGCACATGTGCATTTTAAATACCGGTAATGTAAAAAGTAGTGTATTACGAATAGTATTGTAAATTAAAGTGCAATTGTCTATTCCTGATAACGTATTACCGAATTTGTCGAAGTAATGATACATATGCACATGTGCATAGATATCTGTTACTCGAAAAAAAAAGTTTTTTTTAATGGTAATGAAATATAGCGATTTTTTTTGAAAAAAAAAATATAAATTTTTTTTGAGTGCTTTTTTTATTTTTTTTAGAATTTATTTTGTGTTCACATTGGTTCTCGCGGTTCTCGCAATAAGGGTGGTTCTCGCATGAACCTTACCCTATATATATATATATATAAAATACCATTACCTCCTACCATCCATAATACAATACCATTACCGATATATAGGGTAAGGTTCATGCGAGAATCACCCTTATTGCGAGAACCAATGTGAACACAAAATATAATTTTTTTTTAATATTTTTCTTAAAAAATCGCTATATTTCGTTACCATAAAAAAACGTTTTTTTTAGTAACAGTTATCCATGCACATATGCATATGTATCGTTACTTCGACAAATTCGGTAATTATCAGGAATAGATAATTACACTTTAATTTACAATACAATTCGTAATACACTACTTTTTACATTACCAATATTCAAAATGCGCATGTGCATCATTAGGTATAACCATGATATAACGTGTTTTGGTACAAAAAATTTGTGATTTTGAATGGAGAAGTAGGCCCATATACATGTTTTTTGGTTAGTTATATCTAGTGGTTGATGGTTTGGTTATAGTTGTCAATTTATAATGTAATATGTTGATTGGATTGTATAATTGGTGTTTACATACATGTAATAAATTTAAAATATTGGTAATGGTATTGTATTATGGATGGTAGGAGGTAATGGTATTGTATTATGGATGGTAAGAGGTAATGGTAGTGTATTATGGATGGTATGATAGATGAAAGGGAAAGTGTATTCAAAGTAGTGTACCAAAACACCTTATTTCATGTTGATACATATAAATGCACATGTGCATTTCTAATATTGGTAATGTAAAAAGTATTGTATCACACGTGGTAGTGTAAATGAAAGTGCAATTGTCTAATAGTTGTAATGAATTACGGAATTTGTCAAAGAAATGACAAAAATGCACATGTGCATGTTTGTGTATTATGGATGGAATGATAGATGAAAGAGAAATTAGTGTACCAAAACACCTTATTTCATGTTGATACATATAGATGCACATGTGTATTTCTAATATTGTTAACGTAAAAAGTAGTGTATTACACGTGGTAGTGTAAATGAAAGTGCAATTATCTAATATTTGTAATGAATTACGGCATTTGTCAAAGAAATGATACAAATGCACATGTGCATCGATAACTGTGACTCAGAATTTTTTTTTTTTTTGAATTATTTTTTTATTGTAAACGAAATATAGCGAATTTTACAAAAAAAAAATAGTAAAAAAATAAAAAAAAAATTTGGGTGTTTTTTTAGATTTTTTTTATGTATTACTGTTTGTGTTCACACTGGTTCTCGCGGTTCTCGCAATAAAGGATGGTTCCTAACGGATATTTGTCCTATATATATATATAGGTAAGGGTACTGTGCAAATTCCCTTATCGTACATTACGTACGCTATAATCTCAGCCGTCAGATCATCTTCCCGCAATGAAAATCGCATGTTGTTTTTTTTTGTAATAATTTCGCATGTGATAAATTTGATGAAATAGTAGGTGTTTTTTGTAACAATTTCGCATGTGTTAATTCAATTTCGCATGTGATAATTTTGATGAAATAGAATGTTGTTTTTTTGTAACAATTTCGCATGTGGTAATTCAATTTCGCATGTGATAATTTTGATGAAATAGCAGGTTGTTTTTTTGTAACAATTTCGCATGTGGTAATTCAATTTCGCATGTGATAATTTTGATGAAATAGCATGTTGTTTTTTGTAACAATTTCGCATGTGGTAATTTTGAAGAAATCGCATGTTAAAAAACCAACATGCGAAATTGTTACAAAAAAACAACATGCGATTTTCAATGCGGGAAGATGATCTGACGGCTGAGATTCTAGCGTACGTAATGTACGATAAGCGCATTTGTACGTTAACCAGCCCCTATATATATATATATATATCATATATATATATATATATATATATCATATCAGCGACACTTGTGTGAGACACAAGCACGAAACAAGGGGCTAGGTCCCGTCATGCGTGACAAAGATATACGGTCGGTTGGATGAATCCAATGCGAGCAACTAGTATAAGACTATCAAGGGCGAGGCCCGTTCATACACAACAAATAAACGCGACGATATATATATATAAAGGGAGAAGATCATGAGAAAACTACATCTAAATGAGAAAACTAGAAACTAACTAAAAAAGCCTAAAAAAAGCTAAAAAAATATACCAATTTTTTTTTACAATTTTTATAAAAAATCGCTATTTTTTATGTATGGAAAAAAAGTTTAAAAAAAAAACTTGTACTGCACATGTGCATTATATGTGTACTACACATGTGCATTATATCCGTATTAGTGCACATGTGCAGTACAACAAAAAAAATTTTAAAACTTTTTTTCCATACATAAAAGATAGCGATTTTTTGTATAAAAAATTGTAAAAAAAATTGGTATGTTTTTTAGGCTTTTTTAATTAATTTTTTTGGTTTTCTCATTTAAACTAGCTTGCTCATTAACACTAGTGTATTTGCTAACTGAGTGAACAAATCCTGGCCATTAATCTACACACGTGTATGGCCAGGATCTCATTATCAAATCGTAAAATACACTAATCTATGTGGATTGTCTATTTTCTTGGAATGTCTAAGTATACGTTTGGAAATGACTAATTCTATATGATTTGAATGCCTAAACCTATGCTTGAATGTCTATCTAGAATGCCTAATGTTGGAATGCCTAAATGAGGAATGTCTATATGTGGAATGCCTAAATGTCTATATACTTGGAATGTCTACTTCTATGTGCTTGGAACGTCTAACTCTATATACTGGAAATGTCTAAACCTATATGGGAATGTCTAAATCTATGTTGGAATGCCTAAATCTAATTGGTGCTTGACTCCTTAGACTCGTGAAACTTGACTCTTGGTTGAACAAGAGACTGGAGCCTTGTCACTGGCGGAACCTATTTAATCTTGTAAACTTTTGATGTGTATGCTATAATCTAGTCAGCCTATTACTCTATAATGCTCAATGCTTAATCTAACTCGCAAATCGAATCAAAATCTGGAACGCGGAAAGGTTGGATTGGCCAGAGTGGCCAACCAATCGGACTGCCACCCGATCGGATTGTCACCATATCGGATGACCACCCGATCGGACAGCCGTCCGATCGGACTGCCACCCGAACCAAACACACCTTCCCTCATCTTCTCTTTCCCACTATAAATAGGCCTGTCACATCACCTTTTCAGTGATGTAACAGCTCTGCCCGACCAGACCCTTTACCTCATTCTTTCTCCATTTTCTTGCTGATTTCGGTACGTTTCAAGCTAGATCCTTGTACTTTCTTACTCTACACATCATCCTTTACGTGATTCTCACTAGAAATCACATTTTTCATCGTGAAATCTCTCGGATCTGAGATCTTGGGGATGATGTCATCATGGTGGTTGGTACAAAACGCCATATCACGTCATTCTTGGTGAGATCTAGCTAAGATCTAAGGGATTCCATGCTTATTTCATCAAATCTAAGCTAAATCTAAGAGTTTTTATATAAAACTTAAGTTTCTTTATTTCTTTCTTCAAATTTCTGATTTACTTCGGTAATAAAAGGGAGTGAACGGACTGTAGGCTTGATCGGTGGTCTAGAGTTGGTTTAGGAACGGTTGTTCACTGATTAAGACGATCACGGGATGGATTCCGGTATAAACCCGTCGCTAATAGACAACTGGTTGGACAGGGGTGGTTCCCGACCGATCAGAATGGCTGTTAAACGATAAGTTACTGTTGTCTCAGTACGTGCCGTGATGTCACCATTAATTTTCAAACTTAGAATTTTTACGAAATTGGTAAACAAGAGACAAGGGTCGCCCGATCGAGCGGCAACCCGTTCGGACAGTCGTCCGATCGGACAACCACCCTATCAGGTGACACTTGTTTTGAGATCCTTTAAGCACTTAACAACTTTTCAAAATTTTGAGATCTTGATCGGATGGCAAACCGGTCGGACAGCCGTCCGATCGAACAACCATCTGATTAAGATACAAATCACCTGGATCGAGTGGCAACCCGATCGAATAGTTGTCCGATCGGGCAGCCACCCTATTCTCCAAACTTCAAGGCAAGTGGCAATCCAACCAAACAGTTGTCCGATCGGACAACCCTCCTCTTTCCCCTTTCATCAAGTGGTAACCCGATCAGATGGCCATCCGATCGGGCAACCATCTTTCTCTCACAACACGCGTCACCTGATCGACCGGCACTTCGATCGGACAGCCGTCCGATCGGACTGTCATACGATCCAGTGACCAAGTTAACACCTTGAGCAATCTCCTTATTCAACCTCGACTCTTATCCTCTGTTCTAATCAGGCTAATCCTCAAAAGAGCTCCCTTTGATCCAATAACAGTTGTGACTGTTAAGCAATCACGGTGAGTATACTCGATCCCCTTTTTACTTTAAACTTTTGTGGTGTAACATGTATTCTATTAAACTAAATACTTTTGGCAATCTATACTCTATCCTATGTGTTTGTGAAAACTTGTGCATTCTAGTATTCTATTTGTGCTATGTGACGTTTAATCCAGGGTGTTTAGTTCCGCTTTAACAATAGTAGCTCTATAGGGGGTGCACCTCTCCCATTATTCTTCGGGGGTATTGTTAGGAGTATTCTAGTTTACCTTGAGTCTTGGGTAAGCACTAAAGCATCGGGATACTTGCGCTATCACTGCGTGGACTGCGACGCTAGCACGGCTGAAACTAATTTTTATTACTTACACTGTGGATATGAGTTGTTTTAATCTATTATTCTAGGGTAAATTACTTTTTGAGTCCCTGTGTTTTATATGTTTTAACTAGTTGAGTCCAAAAGCAAAAAGTTTAACAACCTGAGTCTCCATAAGCATTTTCTTTAACCATTTGAGTCCAAATTTCTAACACTATTAAAATTATTCTGTTAACTTTGGTTAAATGACCAAATTACCCTTTTAATTAAAAAAACCATTTTATTATTAAATATATAATCTCTGGATCTATCCAGATCATAGCCAAATTTCTTCAGAACTTTCTCTCTCTACCTAAACCATCTCCATCCCACACCACACCTCCACAATCAACACCACCGTTGCCTCCACACCTCCACAATCAACACCACCGCCGCCACCGCACCTCCACCGTCACCACCACCACTACACCGTCACCACCACAACACCCACCACCGCTGCACCTCCACAACACCCACCACCGCCGCGCATACACACCATCCTCCTCATCTCCGCCCACCTCACCTTCGCCGCCGAAAACTCCGGCGACGTAAAGTCAGAATGAAACAGTTAAGAGATAGATTCAGAGAGAGTGAGAGTCGGAACAGAAAGATGATCGAAGAAGGTGACCTTTTTAAAAGAAAGAATCAGAATGAATAAGACGTTGCGTGTACCCATCTTCTCACATACAATTTCGATCATCTAAAACAGTGCTTGAGCAAACCAGGTAAGATTACTAAGCAGCTGCTCTGTAAGCAGGTGAGATCATCTAAAACAGTGCTTGTTTCCAAAATATGCCTTGCCCCTTTTCATCTAAACCCTAATTTTCTATTTTTCTTTTCAAGTTTGTAGTTGTGTTCAATTATGTTTCCTGTATTGACATTAGTTTCAAATAGAATTTTTTTGAACCTATTTGATAAAGAAACTCTAAACTTCTGTTGCACCTTTTGCTACAGGGACTGTGAATTTTTTTTAACTACATGAATTAGTGTTCATAGTTTTGAAGAATTCGAAGATGAAGCAATCTTATTTGGATTTTGCTGTAAATTTGAGGATTGTTGAGGCTTATCGGTAGGCCACGAATGGGTTAAAAGAGATATTGAGCTCTTAATCAGCAGAGGGTATTTGTCATCTACTTCTCTCAGCCCTTTCACAGTTGCCATTTCCGTTTGGTTAATCAAGTATTCACATCTTCCGGCCACAGCGGGTTGAAGGCTTGTGCCCGGCTTGCGGTTTCGAACAGGAGCAGAGAGAGCATGGTGGTTGAAGGTGGTGGCTGGGGATGGTTGTTGGTGGTGGCTGGAGAAAGGTAGAGAGAGACGGTGGTGGTGGCTGGAGAAAGGTAGTAATTTATTTTTATATATATTATATATTAAAAGCGAATGCATTAAAGAATTGTTCCTTGTACTCCTATGCATATAAGATTTGTACCTTGTGCGTAAATGGCGAAATTACCCTTATAGTTAACAGACATGGTGGATGAAGAATTTGGACTCAAATGGTTAAAGAAAATGCTTATGGGGACTCAGGTCGTTAAACTTTTTGCTCTTGGACTCAAGTGGTTAAAACACATAAAACACAGGGACTTAAAAAGTAATTTACCCATTATTCTATTATCAAAACTTGTATACTCGCCAATACTTTTGTATTGATATTTTAATACATGTTGCAGCTTGATAGGTAGAGATGGAACATGGAAAACAAACTAGGGGAATGCCTAGAAACGTCACGCTAATTTAGTCTTTGAACAAGTTGAACAATTACGATTTAGGTTTTGTAATATGATAATTGGTGATGTTTGAATTTTAGACAATTATGCGTGAAATCTACTTAAATTATATTGTAACAATAGTGTTATGGAATTCTCATGAGCAATCTAAACGCCTAGTGCTCGCACCCCGATGTTTCCGCCATCGGTTGGGGTGTGAAATTGATCTACACACGTGTATGGCCAGGGTTAGTTCACTCAGTTCGCAAGCTACACTAGTGTTCACTCTTGAACCTAATCATATATATATATATATATATATATATATATATATATATATATATATATATATATATATATATATATATATATATATATATATATATATATATATATATATATATATAACGAACAAGGGTATCAAAACAAAACAAATACAAAACTTAACGAGTATTCACAATGAGCAACTTGTACAAGGTTCAATGAGAACTAAGTGTCTAATAAAATTAGAACACTTGTAGGTTGCAATACATTTACGGATGCCCAAGTTTGCTAGCACTTCACTTTCAAAACTGTGGGTTCATGTCCCCCCTTCAAACTTTTCAATGTTTTACTGTTAAACAATTGAGGGGGAATACATGTTACAATAAATGGTATGTTTAGCTATGGAATGAAATCACTTTAGATCATGTGCGCAAAAGTAGAAAATGACAATAGTAACCATTAATCATACACAACGACCGAGGTGCAAAGGGTGTAGATCTATTGAGTTTTGGCGAGCTCCACTCCTGGTTTATTAACCTTTTAAGGGTGCTTTTGTGGTCCCATATCGGAAGAGCCCGAATATCATCGTCTATGTTTGGTTTCTTACTTATGTGGCACACATATTAATGTATTAGCTACACATTGATGGATCCTCGAATTTCTAGACGCTTTCACATACCGGTTTACAATACAAAACCTTCAAATGTTTTGGAGACTCATTTGATACAAAGAAAACAAACACATAAATTCACCAAATTATTGTTGACTTTTTCAAACTTACATGTATTTCCGGAAAGAAAGCATAATATGATGGAAGATCAAGAAAAGTGGATAAACAAGGATAGATGACCATTTTTGAAGGGTTTGCCTTATATATTCCACCTTTGTGCGCGCATATAGAAGTCAAAGTCTTGTTTTATTATTGAAGCAAACTATGTTTTTGTTAAAGTTATTTTGTTACTTGAAATACTATTTTGGGAAAATGTTGTGAACTCGTTCTAAAAGTTTTGTACTTATGTTTCAAACTATATATCAATGGCATCGTCGTTATTTTATTGTTTACTTGTCGAATGCAATGTTTACATTTCATAGTCACGCGAACGCGCTTCCGCTTCAAGTAGGGTGTGACAGTCGCACCTTGCCAAAACCCATTTTGGAGATTATCTTCTCCTATTTTTCCCTACCCCAAATCCTCATCCCCTCCTTACTCATCATGTTCATATTGAAACCAGGTTTTACAAGAACACATTCCAACAGTTCTTTCATAAACATTTGGTACATTCTTGATACATTGTTTAGATGGTGATTTTTTAGTATAAAGAATTACAATTATTTAATTGAAGTTCCGTTGGATTAACTTTTCTAGATCTTATGTTTTGGTGGAACTTCTTATGTATTTTGAGCTGATTTTAATGGTCAATTTTATGTTGATTTTGGTGGTTGAAATTCTGGTAATTGTAATTTGGTGGTAAAGCCTCGCAATCTCATATCCTTTCTCAAACCTTCGAAACAACAAACTATAATCAATTTTTAAGTTTTGTAGAGCTTTCATAAATTATATTGATCTTCATTTAAAGACTAGAGTGGTTATAGGTTGCCGGAGAAGTCACGATGGGAGCTGAACGTTGAGGACGTGAACGGTTTCCGGTGGTGGTTGATGATGTTACCTATGATGATGACGGAACCTTGTAGGTGTGGCTCGATTTGGTTGGCGATGGGTGGAAGGCGGATGATTGTCGGATGGTGGTGTTGCTAGTGGTTGAAGGTGGCGATGTTGTCGGTGAGAAAAAAGAGGGGAAGATGGGTAGTGGCGGAGCCACACTTTGAACAATGGTGTCATCTGACACCATTGAATTTTGTGTAGCAAATACAACGTATAATAGGAAAAATTCGAGTGACACCATTGTTTTTTACCAGCGACACCATTGTTTTGTTTTCTTCTAAAAGAATTACATAATAAACAAATTTATATTACAAAAATTAAGCTAAGTTACTTGAATTTAATTACTATACTTTAAATCATTAAAGGTCCATGCTTAATTTTTATTTTTTCCAATCCAGTAAGCATTATAGGCTCATGTCTAATTGTTTTTGTTTCAATTGTTTAACCTAACAGGATGTTTGATAATCATTTGAATGATGCGTGCACTTCTTTGTTATAATGAAAAAGAGGTTTTTCTTTTTTGTAAGTTGCCATTGAAAACATTATGAATTATTTTCAAAACATGAAAATGCGTACAAAGCAACTATAAAATGCATTTTTTTATATATTTCAAATGATTTTGTAATTTTATTATGTGTTTTTATTCAATGACATTGTATTTTTACTGTGATATTTGCTTTTATTATGTGATTTGACCAGACTAGATCTGAACCAATCCAAAAAGTTTCACTCCGAGTTACTATAAACCGGGGTAACAATAAAAAAAGACACCATAAGAAAAGACTTCTGGCTCCGCCACTGAAAACGGGGAGGGTCTAGGGTTAGGTATAAGGCCGTCCGGTATGGGGATCGTCCCCGGTTTGTTCTGTCCGGCGCCGGGCCAAACACCCCCCGGCTTCGTCCTGGTCGTCCTCTTCTGGACGTTGGAGACGCTCCACATGATGACAAAAAAACAAGCCTCCCCCTCTCGCACACACCTATAGATACAATATATACATATACATTTTAGGTACATCCCCCCATTTCCATACCTCCATCCTCTTTGCCTTATCCTCACACCCATCCTACGTGGCGCCTACGTGACGGATCATCCTCCAAAGGAGGACCATCACCATCCCACATAGCCTAAGAAATTTGATTTATTCGTTTTTATTATTAGTTAGGACCCACTTGAGTTTAGTTAAATTATTGGGTAAATTACATTTTTCGTCCTTTATGCTTGTAGCAGGTTGCAATGGATAGCCTTTAACTTCAATAATTACAGTCACAATCCTTTATTTGGAAAACACATTACACCTTTCGTCCTTTAGCACTAACCAAGTTAAAATTTTCAGTTATGTCTATCCACTTAAGGGTATTCTAGTCATTTCATTCTTTTATTTAAAATGTTTATTATTAAATAACACCAAAAATATTACATACATCATCTTCCCAAACCCTAGCTCATGTCAATAAAAATCAAAATCCAGTAACCACATACAGTTCAGCAACCACATACAGTTCAACGAGTAAAGTTCTTTTAATTCGCCACCGCAGACGGTGCCAATTTCTCCAGCATGGATGTCGTCTCCGACGTGGGTCACAATCAATCAACAATAGAAACACAACCGCCGCCGTGATAAGTCATAGATCGATAACGGTTACAGATCCGAATGAGTTCCGTTCAGATTAACCAGAAAAATCGGTTACAGATCTGAATCAAGATGACGGTTACAGATCCGTGAAGTTTCCAGCGTCAATGAAGTGTTTGATGGCGTCTGTGAAGTTTCCGGCGGAGAAGGCGGCGTTGCCTTTGGCTTTGGCTTCATCGGCCATGTGTTAGTGGTTGTTTGTGACGGTGTGCGGTTGTGGATTGTTGGAAGATTTGATTTTGATTTGGATGATTACAGAGAGTGAGAGAAATTAGGGATTATATGAGGAAGATGAGTTTGATGAGAAATGTTGAAAATTTAAAATTTAATGATAGTGATTAATAATTAAGTTGTTGCTCAGGCCGTGGGGTATGGTGGGGCGGGAGTTTGGGCTTGGGTTGGGGCATTGGTTGACATGTGGAACCGGGTGGCAGACATGGGAAACCCACTACAACACACGGTATGGTGGGCGGGGGTTTGGGGGCGTGGGTTTGGTGGGCTTGTGGGCTGACCGGCTGGGCTGACCCGCTGGGCAGACCCAATGACACAAATTTACTTTTTTTTTAATAATTTTAAATAAAGAAAATTACAAAAAAGAAGATTACAAAAAAAAGTCCTAACTTTTATATTTGTTTTTTATCTCTTCTCTCAATGCCAAGACTATTTCTAACTCGTCACCCTGTAGGTGATCAATCGGCTGGGATAGAATTTTCAAATCATCCCGTCTTTGTTTCAAGGCATCTCTAGCGGCATCTCTAGCTTCTTTGCTCCTACGTATTTCGGCCCTTTGTTGTTGGAATACGTTGAATGTATCCAACTTGCATGAAATGTCATCCAACTGGTCGCTGTATATTCCCCTACGCGAGCCAGAACTCCCAGCTGAAGGCGACACCGTTTGTTTTTTAGCACGCCTTCTTGAGGCATTTCTTCCATGCTCAGGCCGGTTTGGGCTTGGCGAATCATCCAAAAGGTCCTCAAACTCTTGATCTCGTGCATCAGATTGGGCTTGGGATGAGGCCCTTGACCTTTTGGAAGACGAGTTAGTTTCGCTACCAATGGGGACAGTCAACCACTTTGGATGGAATTTACAAATCTCCCAACAATGCATGAAACGGAAGTCGGCCTTCATATTTGACTTGTATCCGACCAGTGCATTTGTCAAAATGTCGGCTTCGGTTTCACCACTTTTAGGGTTTTGCTTTATTTAAACACCCACTAAATTTTGTAAGTTGGGTGCTTATTTCGGTCCACTTTGAGGATAAGCTATCGTTTTCACGATAAGTCTCCCTACCCATTTCTTCATGGAATTTCCTACTAACGCATTCTCACAAGGCGGTTCGATGTTGCGAATTTCCTATTTTAATAAAAAAATATTAATATATTACAAACTCATATAAAAAATAATCATTCCATTAATATAAACTAAGGTTAAGAATACCTAAAGTTGAATGTTGAGATTGTTCACACCAAGCCCTCGCCAATGCAACTTCTTCAGCATAGACCTATTTTTGTTGTTTTCGTTTGGCGGTTTCAACTAGTTTATCCTCCTTGGTTTTTTTCTTATGACTTCTTTTTTTGATGGGTTTCGATGCGGAAGGACCCTCTTTGGGTGGTTGAGTTTCGGGAACGGACTCGTTTAGTGAAAGGTCGATCGAGGTTGGTGAAAGGTCGATGGGCGATTGTGAAAACGGGGTAGGTATTGAATCTTCGGTTTGTGGGAAGTTAGTATATATACGATTCCCGATATACGATGCATAACCTGCTAAATCGGGCGTATGAGAGGGTATGAAAAACGGACAAGCTATTGGACGAGTGGGTGGTGGGCTAGGATTATTTTCATGGAATGCGTACGGGTTGGTCGGGTCATAACCACGGTTATAAGGATGCATTTTTGGTATTGTAGAAGGAGAATTTGAAGATGTATAGAAGATGTGGTTGATGAATGTGGTAAAAATGGAAGAAAAATATGAATTTTATAGTGAAAAAATGGAAGGTTTTTTTTTTATTATTATAGCTGTTGGCCAACGGCTCTTTTCTTTGGGCCATTCACAAACCGCCATGTCACCTCTTTGCCCCGCCCCACGCCCGGCTTGAAACTCAAGCCCCAAGGGGCCGCGCCAAAACTCCCGCCCTCCCGGGGTGGTGACTTAGGCGTTTTGCCCCAACCCACGCTCAAACTCCCGCCCCATACCCCACGGCCTCAGATGTGAAGCACCTTCTCCACACACAAAGCAGAGAATGCACACACAAAGCAGCAGAGAATGGTTGGAGGGAGAGAGAGAAAGAGGGAGTAAGTGATGGCTAAGAGATTTTAGGATTAGGTTGGGGAAGATGATATTTTTGGTGTTATTTAATAATGAACATTTTAAATAAAAGATTAAAATGACCAGAATACCCTTAAGTTGATAGACATAACTGAAAATTTTAAATTGGTTAGTGCTAAAGGACGAAAGGTGTAATACGTTTTCCAAATAAAGGATTGTGACTGTAATTATTGAAGTTAAAGGCTATCCATTACAACCCGCTACAAACATAAAGGACGAAAAGTGTAATTTACCCTAAATTATTCTTTATTGTTTTATTTTTTATTTTTATTAGTAAGGATATTCTTGTAATTTTACATATACTTAATTGGATAACTTGACGGCCATCTATTGGAGGGACTATCCGAGTAACGATTTGTCGTCAAACCACAAGGTACAAACATGTTATAGTGAAAAGATAGGGATTATAGGTGAAAAAATGGTAAACGACATGGACCATCCGGGTAATTAACTCTTTATTTTATTCTATTTTAAAAAGGATAGTATACTAGTGGGACCACAATCTTACCAGGCAGAAACAATGGACCAATAGAAACGCAGGAAACACGTGGAAGAAAACCCACCGGAGAAATCAAAACCAGTAGAACGTCGACCACCGCAGCCAGAATTCTGGATACAACTTATATTCATTACAGAATGATTTGTAGAAGAATATCATTCATCTGCTTCCTAATCATCACCATTCCGATTGCAGAATCTTCAGATGCATCTCAGGTTTATACATCTCTAACTCCATTTCATGTAATTACATACAGTATCTTATTGATGAATTGACAGGTGAGATGCAGCAGTAGATGCGTTGCAGAAAACTGTAACTGTAAGTCTGTAATATCAATATTAAATCATGTGTTGATGATTGTTTGATTTACGAATTGTTATATATGATGATTAGCGATCGGAATACGGTACGGAAAGTATTGCGGTGTTGGATGGACTGGATGTCCAGGTGAAAAGCCCTGTGATGACCTTGATGCTTGTTGTCAGATTCATGACGAATGCGTCGAGAAAAAAGGTCTGTTTGTTGCATTTTATTGGATGATTGATTGCCTGTTTTATATGTTTTGTTCTGATTTAAGTTCATGTAAGATTTGATGACATAGTTTCAATTGAGCCCTAGCAATGTTGACGTAGGAAAAATTAAGGAGATTTTCTGGAAATTAACTCTAGAAGCTTGCATTGTTTGTATATGCAGTAAAACTGCTTGAATGATAAAAGACATATGCACTAAGTAGTTCATGCTGTAAAATATCGGATATCGGTCAAGGACCGATATTTGAGATATCGGTTGTCACAGTGGGATATCGGTAATTTTAATATCATGCTAAAGTTATATATATAGCAATTTAACACTAACAATTGTAACACGTAAGAACTGTCTAAGACTTAGAAGAAAACTGAACGGTAGAAATAAGAAGAATGGTACTGATATCGGGAAAATCGGTGATTTATCGATCAAATATCGGTCCTATATCGGACAATATCGCTGATATTATCGGTACCGATATTCGGACCAATATATTGTACCGCTATCTTGGCAGGGGACCGATAACCGATATATCACTAATATATCGGGATATTAACTACATAGCATATGCAATGAGGTTAGGAAAAAGGTCTGTTTGTGAATTCAATAGAACCTAATTACATGTTATTGAGGATCGATTGCCTGTTGATGTGCCTTTTTATCCGTAATGTATTCTATGTCTTCTGATCTTTTAACGTGATTTGATGGTGCTTTGGTAACATAATAGGATAGTTTCAATTGAGTCCTAGCAATGTTCACTTACGAAAAAACTGAACAGAATCTTGTTTGGCCATAGATTACTTAGCAAGTAGATTAAGCAGTTGAATTGAACCAATGTGCTTGATTTTGTGCATAGAGTTGATCACCCAATCTGGTTCTAGCATTTACGATTTAGAAGCTATATGATAAGAGTTGTGGATAGCTTTCACTGATACCGATACCAAGAGAAACCTAACAGCAGGTGTGAGGGTGCCATCAGTTACTAACATTGCTGAAAACACAAATAAAAAGATACAACTTAGAAGGGTTCTGTACTAGATCCCATAGTTATTAAAGGCGCTAAGCACACTCAAGGCGCATAGGCCTTGCCTGGGGCCTAGGCGCAAAGCGCACAAAAAAGCGAGGGCCTGAGAAAAATTAAGCGCATAATGAAAAAAAGTTAAAAATATATTATGTATTAGAAAAAGAATACTATTCTTCAAATAAAATAAACAAAAGCTATTATATAAAACTATATATAATCTATTTAGAACCAAAAGTTCTAAAAATATTAGTGTAGAAAAGTAGTTTTCCTTAGATAAAAGTAGAAATCTGGCTAGAATCTTGTCGGAATTTAGAGAATTTGGCCGGAAACTATCCGGAATTTAGGAATCTCGCTGGAATGTGCGCCTGAACCATCACCTGGAGAATTAAAGCGCAAATTCCTTGACTTAAAGCGCAACTGTCTCGCCTCGCCTGAAAAATGGGCCTAGGCGCAAGAGGCGATGGCTTTTAACAACTATGCTAGATCCATGACTTGTTTGACTTACTTTTGCCTTCAAGTTTAGTGATTAGATCATGCATATTGGTTTAATCTTTCAATGTTCATAAAGAAGCAAATCATTTCGACACTATACCAGAAACTTCTAATAGCTGATTAATAGAGTCAGCTTCTTCGGAGTTGAATGTGTTTTACTCTTTAGATAACCTCATTAATCGATTAAAACTGCAGCACGGAAGATATCATCTGCATATTGTTAAAATACGATTATGAACTTATCTCCTTTATTTTATCTCTTTTATTAACTGAAGTGCCATTCCGTAGTTTTTTTAGAACCATAATCTTAATGACTAATGTTATATAAAGATATGTTTTCTTAGGCTTTTCTGCCAATGAACCATCACATTTATCGAATAAAGATATGTATTCTTTTGAACTCTAGCTGATTCATGTAATCTACATTGTCTAGGAATGACTAATGTTAAATGTCACGAGAAGTTCAAACGCTGCATAAAGAAGGTTCAGAAATCAGGCAAAACCGGATTTTCCAATGATTGCCCTTACGACACCGCAGTGCCTACAATGCAACAAGGTATGGACATGGCCATCTTATTTAGCCAGTTTGGCAACTCTAAGCTTGAACTTTAATCGGCTAGTGTACTCATTTTTTATTCTTTATTTTTGTAAAAGTTACATCAGAACTTTAGTTTTGCAACAAGAATTCTGTCATATAATTACACTTTATTGATCGTATACATCATTATATTGTTTGCATTTTGATGATTCAGTAAGCTGGCTTGCATTTGACTTTAAGTTGAGTTGGGGTGGATTTTCATGAACTAAAAGTGAGATTCATGATCACAATGCCATACAAGCTAATGCTTCTGTCTAATATTTTATGAGAATCATAGTTCTCAAACTTTACCTGTGAAGGTCAAAGTCATCAACTCACTCTCATGAAGATCCAAGTCCTCGATCTACATTTCGTGAGAATCACAGTTCATCAGTTCTCAATCGCGTAATTTTTGAAGATTATGGTCTTTAAGGCCACACTTGGAAGTAGTTACTGATCACTAGCTCGCCACATTCATCATAACTAATTAGGAGTTACCACCTGATTTGCCAATGAGCTATAGCTCAACAAGCAGTGGAGGGGAAGTGAATGGGCTTTCAGGTGGCGGGTTTTTCCCAGAACCGGAGATGGTGGGCTTGGGCTACCCATTGCTGTCTGCGATTGCGGGCGTATGGTGTCGCCTTTTACCATTAGGTTACCCCGGATAGCTGAGCTTTTATTCGTTGGGCGTTAAATAAAGAATTTACCATCCTATTTATTTATATCGATATATGGAGATATAACTAAAGCTAGTAAATTAATTACTTTTAGTCAGCCCAAATCCAATTAGCATGCTCCTTTCTAGTTTCAATTCTTGCAAAACCTGGCTTAAGCGGAGGGATAAGATTTGATGGATTTAAGCTGTCCTATTAGCATGCTCCTTTCTAGTTTCTATTATTAGGTAGTGTTCATTTCATATAATGAAATAAAATCTTGATGGAATTGCAATGTTGATTTCAGTATTTATGTGTTGGCTTCAACAAGAAAATGAATTGGAATTGAACAAAAACATAAGGAAGAGAATTTACCAAAGTTCAAATGTCTTACACTTTACATACCAAAGTTTCTATTTTATTGCAATTTCACTCCATCGGACTAACTTCATTCATCTTCTAGTTAAATCTTAGTCACATGAGAGGCATGTGATGGGCAAATACTTAATTAACCATTAAAATTAAAGGAAACACCTTTGTTAAAAGTTGTAATCTTTCAATTACGGTTTTCATATATATTATTATAAATTTATATTAATTTAAATGTAAGTAAAGGATCTAAAAAATAAACAAGTTCATATAATTACACTTAACATTTTACAAGTATTTTAGATATAATTTATTTAGTATTCAAATTTTCTGTCATTATTCAAACTATACAACATAGTTTTTTTAACGGCTGATTTTATTAAACACAACAACTAGCAAGATGCTAGGACACAAGATTACAAAGCGAAACAATCGGATTATTACATGACATTAAAGGAACACCAATCCGACCATTCTAAGGAAGACAATTTTGCTTTGTTTTTTACCCATAAGAAACTTGATGCCTTAACGTCTGGCATTAATCTTGATATGTCTACTCGCTTGCTTGAGAAAACGACTTCGTTGCGCATTTTTCATATTCCCCAACATGTGATTAAGATAATTGCATATACCATCATTTTCCTTGAGTCTGAGCCGCTGGTGAAGTTATGTAACTGCAATAGCTCGTTTACCGAATATGCATAGATAGGAGGCATGGAAAGTCATATCGAAACCATATGCCATATTGTCGTGCAAACATGGCAATTGATGAATAGGTGCTCCATGGATTCTTCCCTTTCGCCACAAAGAGGACAAAGAGTAGAAGCCATGTTGATGTTGCGCCTAACTAATGCCAGTTTTGTCGGCAAACGATCCAAGAGTAAACGCCACCCAAATATGTTGATTTTCCTCGGCACCCACTTGTTATTATTGAAGATAACCTGATCCGCTTCCTCTTCTGATTTTTCTGAAATAATATTCCTCACCGATTTTACAGTGAAGTCGCCCGTAGTACCCGGTTTCCATTGCCATGTATCCCTCGACTCAGTTACGGTTGCTTGCCTCAATAACCTTGTGATTCCTACAATTCGCTTATCTCCTGCCCTGAAATGGGCTGCCTGAACCAGCTCTAGTTACCTCCTAAAATGGACCCATCCTCGTTATGTACTAGTCTATCCCTCACCGAACTTCCTTTAAATCTTTCCAGCAAGTACAATGAAGGAAATAGATATTGTAATGGTGTGTCGAGTGCCCAACAGTCCGTCCGGAATTGAGTATCCACGTTATTTCCCACTTTACACTTTATAAAATTGCTGAGAAAAATCTTATTACCTCTAAATGCCAATTTCTTCCTTATAATATTATTCCAAAGACCCAAATTCCCGCGTTTTGTAGGGAGAAAATTATCGTGCCTTGGATTAAAGTGTATTCCAAAGCCTACCTGATTCCGTTTTATATCTCCATGCCCACTTCGCCAGAAGCCCACAATTCATGTCTTTTAACGAACCGAGACCAAGACCCCCTTTTGCTACGGGTTGTATTACTTTTGCCCATTTCACCCAATGCATCTTGCTTCTTGTATCTGAATTACCCCAAAAGAAGTTTCTTCTGATTTGTTCCAACTTATTAATCACATTACCGGGGGCAAGATAAAGTGAAAAATAATGTAATGGTAATGAATCAAGTACCGATTTGATGAGCGTTGTTCTACCGCCAATGGATAAAGTGGTAGCTTTCCAAAGTGAGAGTCTTGCTTCAAATGCTTCAATGACCGGAGTCCAGTTATTATACCGATTCATATTACCCCAACTTTGAGACCAAGGTACGCGAAAGGTAGCGAGCCCGATTTACATCCAAGGAGATTTGCCATATGGTTACTTTCACCCTGAGACAACCCCACACCATATAAACACGATTTATTGAGGTTAATTTTTAAACCCGAAACAAGGTGCAAACACCTCATTTAGCGTCTTATATTGTTAATGTTTTAAATCGAGCATTCTCCCAAGAGCATTACGTCATCCATTTGGAAGTGATATACCTTTTATTAAGCCTGAGGATACTGCACTAACCATAGAGCTTGAGAGAGCCTCCATTGCCAAGATAAAGATAAAAGGTGAGAGTGGATCACCTTGTCTTACCCCTCTAAAGCATTGGAATTCACCTGTAGGCGAGCCATTAACCAAGACCGATGAACGAGAGGAAAGGAAGATGCCTTTTATCCACCGCCTCCATTTATCGGGAAAGTTCATTTGTAGAAAAACTAAGTCCACAAAACCCCAATTAATAGTGTCGAAGGCCCTTTCGAAGTCAATTTTGAACAAAAAGGCCATCCTTTTGGCACTTTTAACCCAAGATATGACCTCGTTGGTAGTGAGAGGCCCATCCAAGGTGTTCCCGTCAGATAAGTAGGCGAATTGCTCCTCCGATACCACCGAACCAACCACCGTTTTAAGCCTATTAGCAAGCACTTTTGAAATAACTTTACTAATCCACCTAATAAGATTAATTGGTCGGAAGTCATGTAAGTTAACCGGGTCTTTAACTTTCGGAGCGAGACTGATGAAGAATGAGCTGCAACCTTTAGAAATATGCCTAGTCTCGTGAAACCGTACCATCACATTATAAAAATCGTCACCCAACAAGTCCCAGAAGTGTTTTATAAATGTGAAGTTGAACCCGTCCGGCCCAAGTGCTTTGTTTCCCCGCAATCCCATACTGCAATTTAACTTCGTTAAAAGAGAAAGGAGATACAAGAGACATACCCTGTTTGTCCGTGAGTTTTCTGAGATGATGACAGGTGAAATTGGGTCTTTCTAGCATCGGATCTGCAAATTTGTCTTCAAAAAATTTTCGAACCTCATCCTTCACCATTGGTCGGTCGATGCACCACTCATCCCTTATCATGAGTCCATTTAATCTGTTCCTTGAAATTCTGCTGTTGATGTACTCGTGGAAGAATGACGAGTTTACGTCCCTGTCGACGGCCCATTTAACTCTCGATTTCTGATGCAAGTCTTTCATATTGTTGTCACTGATCTGCGCTACCATCCCCTTGTTTTCCAAGTATTCCGCTGACTCGGCCTTAGTTAGGTTTCGTTCTTCACAGATTTTTTACAGCCACTCCATTGCATCCCTCAACGTGTATAGGATTTTGTTTTCCAGTCTTTTGTTGTTCTTGTTCCACTCTATAATTGCCTTCTTCACACGCCTTAGTTTCTCGGCTAAGAAAACATCAGGTTATCCAGTAAAGGCAAAGGAAGTCACAGCAGATAGTACTGTAGAATCCAAACCTGGTTTTGAGAGCCAAGTGTTGAAAAACTTGAATTGGATGTGCCCGAAGATACAACATAGTTAATTAAAGAAAAGAATATAGAAAATGTTCTTTACGTTTATATAAAACTTTATGTTTACTTTTATAGCATATTATTTCCTTTATGTTAATTATGGTAAAAACTTTGTTTACATTTTCATAAATGATAGTTTTACACTTTTAGCTTTACCCAATGACCAAATCTTTAATTTTCATATATAACTAGTTTTTTTACGTCGCGCGTTGTGGCGAAACCGATCAAATGATAATGTAAAACAAACGTGACTTGAAAATAAAGCATATTGTTTAGAAAGTCAGACCATTAGAACGGTTTAGTTTATCATCCAACGGTTTTATGATACCAAATAAATATTTTATTTTGAGCACATCTTCGTTTTTAACAAAACTTATAACGGAATGTCGAGAGAAAAAATCAAGCACAACTACATATTTAAGTTTTAAAAACAAGTTATAAACACAATTTATTAAAGAAGTATCAAATTAATTGACAATTAATATATGTTCTAAAAAAGAAAAAAGAATTATTAAAAAAATGGTAAAGGAAATATATGGTTTTAAAAAAGGAAAAAAATAAAAAATATGTTATTAAAAGTAAATATTTATAATAAACTATTATATTATATTAAATAAAAAAACTAAATATTATTATAAAAATAAAGTTACTATTCATCGTATTTCGTCAACAATATTGTTTTCTTTTTAATTTTTTTCATTAATTTTTAATAAACATAAGGATTTTTTTTTTGGAATTTTGTCTTATTTAAAACTTATATTAATACACCAAAAACTAGAAAGACCTATAAAAAACTAAATATACAAAGAAACAAATATTGCTTTCAACTAAATTTATTCATAAAACTAGTTCTATACCCAGTGCGTGTTGCGGCGCGCTAAACCGAATCGTTCTCGGTTTGATAACTTCGATTACTTTTATATTACCACAAACGATTCAAATTAAAAATCAAAATCTAACCATCACATGTAAAAAGCTACCAATATTATGTGATCAGTAATATACAAAACAACAAATAAACAATAAGCTAGGTAAAATCCTTGTACAATGTAATTCACCACCTACACTCAACAGCAAAAATAACACCACACTCAATAGCAAATATATAAACAAATCTTCTAATAGTAAAAGTAAAATTTGAAATAAACTACACATTTAGATGCAATTTTTTTAAATGTACTACACATTTAGATATTATGTTTCAAGTTATATTCCAGGAGGCTTTTATCACTTGTTGCTTCACTGAATGATGCAAAAAATATAAAAATTAATGATCACTTGTTGCTTCACTGAATGATGCAAAAAATATAAAAATTAATGAAGTCATTTTAGCTCCAACCATTTTCAGCTGTGCAGCTCAAATGGCTAAGATATTTGCAGTTCCATTAATCTTGTACATGTAATTGGAACCAAAACCACCAACACAAGACACCTGTAAGTTTTATATATATAATTAGAGGAAGTGTCTTTATGCATACTAAATTATAATTCCTTCTCTAGGGAAACATATAATTGTTAGCGAAGTGAATATTTATTCTCTTGCAGGATTCTACATTTTAAAGTATTAGTAAGAAGCTACACACAATAGTGGTCACTCCACTTGGTGCTTCCAGACAGCAAGTTCCCTGAACATTAAACCCATAGATAAGAGATCAGTTAACCTACTTCTAGTTTGACTAATAAACTGCTTATTGCTTAAATATTTGAAAATAGATATCCATACCTAAAGATATCGGAAATAATGATTACTGCATCGGCTATCTAGAGAATTCCACTGATAACAAAACTACCGAAACCTTAGTTTCTTTTTTGAACATATCAACATTCAGTAAGCAACACTGGCACCCAAAAAACAAAACACACAGGTCGCGTCCCTTACACTGAACTCACGCCACCTACCCCAATCAAGCTCTTTTAATTTAGATCCACACCTAACCCAAACCAGAGACATCTCCTTAATCGCATCCACTGCCTTAGTAATCGACCCGTTTCTCCAATTAAATTGCAGCTCGTTCCTGTGCGTCCATATAGCCCAGGATGTGGGAAGAAAGACAATGCCCACCACTTTCTTCCACTACTTGGAACCCTTACATTTCCCCAAGAGATCCCATAAACCTTTAGTTGAGAACTGATTTGATGGTATCGGGATTTTTAGCCACACCAGGATGCACCACAATATCGACTGGGCAATGATGCAAGAAGAAAGGAGATGATCGCATGTCTTAGTCCCTATCCCGCATCTCTCGTCGAAGGCTCTCCACATAAAGTAGTTCAGCTCTGCTGGAGCCCAACTGTTCCACCGATCCCATCCCATATCCCAAATTGGGTGCGTAAACTTTTTTAAGCTCCTCCCGTACACCCGCCGCTGAAAAGGACTCTTCCTTACTCGGTTTCCAAACCCACTTATCTGGTTACTCGCTGATTTTCAGAGAGCTCAAACAATCCATAAGATCCTTATACTTCTTCCATTCGATATTCTTAACATACCTGAAATCCAATCCCATAACCAAAGCATCTCCCCTCCCAGCTGGTACCCACATTGAGCCACCCACGCTTCTTTATCTTCCACTAAATTAAATACAGCTGGAAGCCTGCTCCTGAGTGGACAACCTTCTAGCCAATAGTCTTAACCAAATTTGATTTTGTACCGGTTCCCCACTACCCCCAGCACATTGTTCTTAATGGATAAATTAAAACTTGTAAAATCTTTCTCAACCGACCCGATATCCTTCGGGACCCCACAAAATCTGTTTTTTTAAGAGGGAACTGCCAAGGCCTTTTATGGTTAGCATGAATGCCCGAAACTACTCCAACCCACAAAGCTGACCGAAACCTTAGTACTGACCGGTTCCACTTCTAATAAACCCCTTGGTCAGAGCCCTAGATGACCGTTGCGCCATCGCTGACACACACTTCGTATACCACCTCTAAGGCTCTAACCCTCCATTACTATCTCCAGTCAAAGTCGAGACGTGTTGTTTTATTCCAACAATGAAAAAAATACAGGTGACGGAGAGAAAGAGAAGGAGATGCGATATGCATCCAGTTTAGGGTTGTCAAAGCCTAGCTGAAAATGCACTACATGAAACAAACAAAGACACAAATTTAATCATCAAATCAACTTGATCAAGGAGACTCACAACAGAATCAAACAATCAAATCGCAGGTTTAACTTAAAATATCAGTTTTTTATCCTTATCTGCAGAATAGAGATTGATGTGTTTGAGCGAAGGATTAGTCTACGGTAGTTTTGGTGGCAAGCTCAAACACGTGACCAGATATTAGCTTGCTGCAAATAGAATAGCAAGCAAACCCCTTTAAAGAATCGAACTTACTCATAAACTTTAAGAAACATAAACATAATGGTATAGTATACATCTTGAAATCATTATTGTTGTAAATGCTTTTAAACAGCGACCACAATGCCATATGAACAAATAAATAAATAAATAAAAAGAACACACAAAATACAGAACAAAGCTAATCAATCCGCTTTATGAATTTATGCAACCATGTTTGCAGATTAGGCTCAGATCTAGTTGTTTGATAATCATGGCTGCAACACGGGTTGCAGGTGAAAAACATTACACCTGCCGTCCTCGATTATGCCATGCCTAGCAACATTTCACCACTATCATCATAGCCTGTTGGAGCTTTTCACGAAACCAAAGTAGATCAATGCTAAAAACCATATTATCAAATTGCATAATACCACCACAAAGGGACTTGCATCTTAACAACAAAGGAGTCAACACATAACAATTCCCTGTATCGGCATGGCTGTAACGGAGTTTGCAATTAGAGCACCGCCTCTCGCCGGAACGGTCGGAGAAATCTGCCGGGAAAAACTTGTAGAACCTTCCATTCAACGATCTCATCCTATGAGTAAATCATCATCTTCTCCCAAAAGAAGAGTTCTCCAAGGATGGATGAGACCGGCTTTTAGAAAGAGAAGTTGGAAGATCAGACAAGCACACGTAATTACCAAGGGACACGTGTAGGCTTCAAGAGAATAAAAAGTGTGGTCCAGTGACCAAATGCCCACACATTCTACTGTTCATTCACTTTACCTATTATCATATAAGACCACCCGTGGTGGGGCGTGATTTTTAAAAAAAATTGCAGAAAAACGCCCGGAAACGCCCCCACCCCCATTACGGCCGGCGTTTTCCGGCGTTATTTTTGAAAAATTTTGTTGCTTTAAAACGCTCAAATTGCTTTGTATATATTTTGACCCACCAATCACTTTTGAGATGCCTCTGACAACCACTTTTGTCCACCAATGACTTTTGAGATAATACCCACATGCCTCAATTCCGACACTTCACTTTTCAACCTGACATCCATTTGATTTTTTTTTTTTTTTTGCATTAAAAATAATATGGGTGTTATTGGAATAATGCCCCACTACGTCATTTTTGCTATAATGCCCAACGCTGACTAGGATGCCATGTGTCGGATAATGCCCCATGGTGAGGACATTACTTTTGTTCACCACTACGGGTGGTCTAAGGATTAAACACACAAAGAAACAAATATTGCTTTCAACTTTTTTCCCATTCACACAACTTCCATCGATAAATTTGAGCATCAACAATAAAATTGGCCCATTTAAGGAAACCATAACTATTAATCTCTTTGTTGTTACAAAATAATAAATTTTGTTAATTCATTAAACAATTATTTTAATGGTCAATTGTGTATTTGCCTATCACATGTGATTAGGATTTAAATAGAAGGTAGATGAAGTTAGTTTGATGGAGTGAAATTGCAATAAAATAGAAATCTTTGTATGTAAATTGTAAGACATTTGGATTTTATAAAAAAAATATGCAATAGGCTATAAATCATAGGGACCAAAACCGCAGACATTTACATTTACAAAATTGAGTAAAGTACAGTTTCAGTCCCTGGGATTTATACTCCATCACATGTTCAACCCTCATTTGAAAAAAATCAACAGTCCGGTCCCCGTGGTTGTCGATTGCTCACAATCAGGTCCCTCTGGCAAACGACCGTTAGTTGAACGTTTGGATTACGGTTAAAAGACCATAATTCCCTTAAGGAACCGAAACTGCAATATGAATAAGTCATATTCCCTTTATACAAGTCTCTACAACACCCAACCCACCACTCACCATCACCACCAACAACCAACTTGTGCTACCGTCGCACCACCCGCCTCTCCACCTCCGAAGCCCACAACCACCCGCCTACGTTTTTAAAATTATTTACTAAAATGTGGGATTAACATTCCATAAATCAATCACCAAGTTTAGACCATTGTTAGAACCCAGAAACATAGAATATGCACCTGGTGAATCGAATTTATGTACCTCAAAAACAAATCCAATGACATAAGTAGCAACCGCAACTACATTAGCCAGATAAAAATTGTCAAACTCAAAATCAGAGCTGTGGATCATTTATCAAATGCATCATTCTACCAGCACACTCGTGCCGTAACTGCGAATCTAAACATTTCTCAGATTCTTTGAAACCCTCTTTTGATTCCATAAACGTAATCATGTTTGGTCTTTTTCCCATCAATCAGCAACTTTATACCTCTGCAAATTACAAAAAAAATATATAAAAAAAACCCTCTTCAATACTTATGATTATATAACCACTGATTTGTAGTAAATGTTGTAATCAAACAATTTAAAGATTGAGAAAAACAATATAAAAATAAAAAAAAAATTAATCAAACAACAATATATTCCGTTAAAATTAAATATCAATTGCATCACTTTCCTTTCGAAATCTGCAAACAAACCCTAAAAATTGCAACAACAGAGTAGACTCTCATTTTCTTGAAATTACATTTTGCATCCCCAAATTCCCAAAATATAGGGCTCAAAATCTTGAATTTTCGCAAAACCCACAAAGAATTGAAGCTAATTCACACAAAGCATCTTGATGGAATATTCACCTGTCAAGAACAGAACACAAGTGCATAATCAACACCTACAGCTACACCTCCTACACCCACACACACACTCATGCATTTAAATCTATCTTTGTACCCATGATTTCAGTCTGGCGAAACAAGGATGAAGAGGGGGAAACACACACACATATATATATACCTAATTTCATCTGGATGTGTGTTGTAAATAAAGGGTTCAGGGTTTACTGAGAGAGTGAAGGGGGAAGATGGGAGGACTGAATGGTTTAACATGGGATTTGAGAGGGATAATATCTACTATATTGGGTTACAAAATACGAAATAACGATATTGTCCTTCCTTTTTTAAGCAAAAAGACAACAATACCTTAGTTAATTAACTGTTAACTAACAGAAATTTGGAGGGACCTAATTGATTCAAATTGACAACCATTTATATACTCTTAAAATCAAAGGTCGGTGCAACCGACAAATTACATATTTGCCCCTATTTAATACCTAAAGGGTCTACAAGTCTGAAGCAAACGTACATCCATATCCATACAAAGATTTGATGAGACTTATGATGCACACGGCTAGGCCATAGCCCATAGGCCACTCCACTGCCTATTGCCTATATATCCTCCATCCGTACGTGATACCCCTGGGCATTTATAATAACATGATTAGTTATTGTATATTGCTAATCTATTTGTATTACGGTTATAGATGAACAAATGTTTAGCAAACACTTTGTAAATTGTTCGGTGAAGATGAATAAATAAATTTATGTTCATTAATTTAATAAATAAGTCCGTATTTGATATTTTTTTCACCAGTCTTCGAAAACATCCGTCGTCTTTGTTAGAACTTTTGAGATCGTTGATACTTGTGCTGGATTAGTTTAGTCATAGTTTGTAGCTAGTTTAAATGTGCAAGGGCTTATTTTGTAATTCTCTAATAGTAAAGTTCCTGACCTAGTGTAGATAAGATTCCAGCAAATTTATAAATTTGCTGGCTGATCAGGAACACTATATATAGCTCATGCCTTGTAACCAACTTAAGCTTTTGGCTCTTAGAATGAATATTGGTGTTGTTGCATTCTTGTGTTGATCTTGTGCTCAAATCTGATATCCAAGGTGTTTTATTGTTATATCTTATTGTTTGGATTCAATACAACACTTGTTGTATTCATTAATCCATTAGCTTCACCTTCATCTTTGATCTTTCTTAACTTTTCATATCTCAAACACCTAATCAATAGGTGTTTTGGGTTAAAACAACCAACCACTGTGATCCGGATTCGTTTTGGGATCTACAATTTGGTATCAGAGCCTTAGTGCTCTTGGTTGTTGTGTTCTTGTTGAGATTTTTCATTGTTTTGAAGGTTTTTTAAGAGTTTCAAAGTTTTCAAATTTTTGGACTTAAAATGGATTGATTTGGTGTGTTTAATCGATAGGTTGTTGTTAATACATGATTAGGGAGTCATTTTGGACATTTTGATGCATCAAAACATGGTTTTTGAGCTGTTTTTGAGTGATTAGAGGGTTTTAGTTCATGTTAAACCCTCTGTCCAGCGAAATTATCTTGAAGACAGCGAACAACTTTTGAATACAACGAAATTAATTTTTGAATACAACGAACTTAGCGTTGAATATAGCGAACTAAATCAAATCGGTGAGAAACTCATCGCAGAATCACTGATTTCGCCGATCATCATTCGAGCGAAATTACTGATCATTAGCGAAATAGTGTCCAGTGTCCCTTGAGCGAAACTATCGAAGGCGACTTCGAGAACTGTGATACTGAACCACAGCGTTCTTATCACGATAATCGGCGGAATTAACCTAACTATTGTCTGTGTTGTGTTTTGTCAGCGAAATTATCGTGCTCGCTCGTGCAGGACTGCCCAAAACACCAGTGAAATTCGAAGATCTGCTAGCGAAATTGATCGAGTCTCCTTGGTCATTGGCAAAATTAACTGTGTTATTGGTCATCTGTGACTTGTCAGCGAAATTAACTTCTGATCAGCACCATTTTGTCTAAAACAAGCAAAGATGTCGTTGAATCAACTAAGTCCAATTGCTCAAGCGGAACTTGAGACTGGAACCACCACTCGACCACCAAAGTTGAAAGGTGCTGAAGACTTTAGCACTTGGAAGACTCGCATTCAATCGTTCTTCGAGTACACGGACTACAATCTGTGGCTCTCTGTCACCGCTGGACCCCACATTCCAATGGTTGTTCGAGGAGATGCAGTAGTTGCGAACAATGATGCAACTACCTTCACTGATGAAGACAAGGCTCTTATCCAACGTGATCGTCGTGCTCATGCTGCCTTAACCATGGCACTATCAACCAACGACTGCAACATGTTTGAAGAACACCGAACTGCCAATGCACTCTGGAATGCATTGATTGAGTACTATGAAGGAAATAAAGAGTTGATCGAAAGCAAGAGAGATATGGTGCAGAAACAATATGACATGTTTTGTGGAGTTCGTGGAGAAAGTCTTTCTGACCACATCAGTCGTTTTCTGAATATGATGACCAAAATGAAGAAGGCGGGAAATCCTGTCACAAATCGTGCTGCAATAAAGAAGCTGCTACATTCACTTCCCAAGGAATGGAGCCTACAATGCATGATGATCAAGAAGGATTTCCTCAACAATCCAAATCCTGTCACTTTGTCCGATCTGATCAATACCATAAGAGCCTTTGAAATGGATGTTAACAAAAGAGAGATGAACACTGTTGGTTACCAACCAAAGTCAACTCAAACCACTGCTGGATTGAAAAATGTTGCATTTCTTGCTTCAGGGGGCACTACTCCACAAGCTTCCGACTTAATCTATGCGAACGCTTCCGCAAGCACATCAAAAGCTCCACAACTTGTTGAGAAGACTATCACTGTTGACCCTCAAGCATTGAAAGTGTCCACTGAAAACGTGGCACTCTTCAACACATTTCTGAGCAGCTATGAAGCCCTGATGTCTGGGGAACTGAAAAAGGAAATGTTCACTGCTGAAGACATGTATCAGGTTGATCCAGATGATATGGAGGAAATGGATCTGAAATGGCAAATGGCCATGATCACTTTGAGGCTAAAGAAATTTCAAGACAAGACAGGAAAGCGGTTGGGTCTTGGAAAAGCTGGCTTTGACAAATCTAAACTCAGGTGCTACAACTACAAGAATCTAGGACATTTCAAGCGTGATTGTCCTTTGTTGAAAGAAGGAAACAGTGAAACCACTCCTGCTGTTAAGCAAATCACAGTTGAAGAAAACAAGAACAATGCGTCTCCTAGCACACCAAAAGCTTTAGTCGTCGAAGACTATGATTGGAGTGAAGAAATTACTGAAGCAAAGGAGCAAGTCAACAAAGCCCTGATGGAAAAAATCTCAGGTGAATCCTCTTCAAGGCAGTTTGAGAAGCAGACAGCTGGAATTCCAAAAGGAGACAATACTGCTGACAAAGGTTTGAAAAGCATTCTGACTTCAGTGGAGCCTGAAAAAGAAGAGAAGTGTGGTCAAGCAGAGGAGCACGTTTCAAAAGAGGCATCTGAGAAGGGCAAGGAAAAGGTCCCAGCAGCCGCGTTGAAAGCAGATTCATCAAAGGAGAAGGCTGACAAGGACTTGGTAAACAGTATTCCACTTAGTTTCAAAGAAAGATTATACACACCTGCATGCGTTGATGTCGTGGCACATTACAAATTCTTAAATCTAGAATTTGAAAGACAAAAAGACAAAGCTTTAAAATTTAACAATGAGCTTAAACAGAACGAGGTTGCATGTCAGAGAAAGTTGAACTCAACTTTAGCTGAAATGCAAACTCTTAAAGAATTTGTGTTTAGAAAAGATTTTATCATTAACGATCTTACAGAAAGTTAGAAAAAGCTTTGAACGAAAAGAATAAATTACAAATTATAATAGATAAATGGAATGTCAGTCAAAAGGCCTTTACTGACATTAAAAACTGCCAACGACCAACGTTTGTGAAGGACGGGATTGGGTATAAGGATAGGCACGGAAATGAAAGAAAACTTTTCTTTCCTCCACATAGCAAAAACTATGTGCCCATGCCGACTCCTCATCCCGAAAACGATCTTATCAATGAAAAGGCCTCTGTTGAACAGAATGATTTTTGTGAAAATGAGACAATCGCTAACTGTTCTAAAAGCAATGCAGATCCCATTGTGTGTAAAGAAGATGTGTGTGATGAGGATGGAGACTGCGGCGGGTCTAAAATAGGAATTGGATATTCAGGCGACAGTTATTCCACCGTTAACTGGTTCGCCTGGAACTGTTCTAGGAAAAACAATGTTAAGGATGATTATAATAGTTTAAGTAGGATGGATGACTGTAATGGCAGAGTGCCTAAATTTAAATCTTCGGATGACTGTAAGGGCCATGTGCCTACATTTGAGACCCGTGATCGTGAACATTGTGTGTCTGAATGTCATGATTTAAATTATGCGTTTTGTGATGATAAAGTTGCCCGTAAATCTCCTGTATTTGTGCCAGAATTGAAAAAGAATAGTTTCGGAAAATTCCTCACAGAGGAAATTCCCGAATTTATTCCTATTAGAACAGGTGTGATAGATTCAGAAAAGAGTGTCTCTGAAGATCATGGCAATGAAGACTCAAACTTTACTGCCTCAGAAGACGAGCAAGGATCAGAAAGTTCAAGTGACGATCAATCCACCAATGATGAAAGCTTCGAATGTTCAAGTTCTGAAACCATTGAAGATCAAGACTCAGAAAGTCCAAACAATGATCAAAGTTACAATGAGTCAAGTTACGAAGCAAATGAAGAGCAAAGCTCAAGTGAGGACAACATGTCTGAAAGCTCATCCGATTCAGACAACGATGACGAATACTCCGAAGATGAAAGCAGAGTGGACAAGAAAATGAAGAAAGCAGAAAACACAAGACTCTCATCACATACATCATCTTCTAACACCAAACGACCCAGACATAAAAGATGCTTTCGCTGTGGTCTTTAGGAGCGAAACATTGTAAAACCAAGAAATTTGTTAAACCAGAACATGATTTTCTTACAAACGTCACATATCAATTAAATTATCTTAAGAAATCTGTTAAAAATCTGGTGGAGTCAACTGCCTATTTTTGGAAACAAAAAGAGGTCAATGTGGGTCAAAATCACGATAGAAGCCCAATGAAGCAAATTTGGGTTCCTAAATCTAGCTAATTTGTATATATTTTTTAATAACAGAATAAACTCCAGAAATGGCTTCGGATGCTCATGGAATACATCTGGCATGTGGACAGCGGATGTTCGAGACACATGACTGGATTGAAGGAACTTCTGAAGAACTTTTGCTTCATTGATGGTGATTTTGTATCTTTCGCTGGAGACGAGAAAGGAGGAAAGATCGTTGGAGTTGGAGATGTGGTGTCTGAAGCTCTCACGTTGGAGAACGTCAACTATGTTCCAGAATTGTGTTACAATCTTATGAGTGTCTCACAAGTCTGTGATAAAGGAATATCGGTGCTTTTTAATGACATGGAATGCTTGTTTCTGAAACCCGGCTATGTTGTTCCTGCTGAAATGATCATGCTTACTGCTCCAAGACAAAACAACACATACGTGCTCAATATGAAGAATCCCAAGACAAACGACAATCTAACCTGCCTAATTTCTAAGGCTTCAGAATCGGAGTCACTGCTTTGGCACAGGCGATTGGGGCATGTTAATTTTAAAAATATGAATAAACTCTCTAAGTTAAATTTAGTAAGAGGTCTTCCTATTAAAGAATTCCCATTTTCTGAAAAATGTATAGCATGCGCCCAGGGAAAGCAACACAAGAAATCGCACAAGTCCAAAGCAGTGAATACGATCACTGCGCCTCTTCAATTGATGCACATGGATCTTTTTGGTCCAATTAGTGTTAAAAGTCTTGCTAAAAGTTCTTACTATTTGGTGATCACAGATGATTTCTCTCGATTTTCTTGGGTCTATTTTCTTGAAGCAAAAAGCGAGACAGCTGAAGTCCTCAAAACATTCATCCCGCTGATTGAAAATGTGACCAAATTGAAAGTGAAGTCGATCAGAAGTGACAATGGGTCCGAGTTCAAAAATCAGACCTTCATATCCTTCTGTGCTGAAAAGGGAATTCATCTCCAATACAGTGCGGCCAGAACTCCCCAACAAAATGGAGTTGCTGAACGCAAGAATAGAACGTTGATTGAAGCTGCACGAACCATGCTGGTGGACTTAAAGCTTCCAATCATCTTCTGGGCAGAAGCAGTAAATACGGCATGCTACGTTCTAAACAGGGTACTAATTGTAAAACCACACGGAAAGACTGCATATGAACTTCTCTTCAAAAGAAAGCCGCTCATTGACTTCTTCAGACCATTTGGTTGTTCGTGCACCCCTTCTTAACACTCAGGAAAATCTCATCAAATTTGAAGCAGTGGTTGATATCTGCTACTTCATGGGGTATTCATCCACACAGAAGGCCTACCATGTTTATAACAAAAGAACAAAGATGGTGATTGAATCCTACTATGTTGATTTTCAAGAAGGAAACTACACCAACACCGGAAGTACTCCTGACTGGTTCTATGATGTGGGAGTAATTTTTAACACCTTTGAAATTCCGTATCCGGAAACTGAGCCTGTTGAAGACACTCAAGTTGAACCACTGTTTGACTCATCTGACATTGGCTTAACTCCATTTACAACCCGTCTATCTCCATCATCCGCTGATCCTATTCTGGCCGTGAATGAAGCAACTGGTGACACTTCGCCTGAGAACACCCAAGACAACGGTGCTTCTTCTTCACATGCGAATGTGGATGAACCAACTCAAGAAGATGATCCACCAGTGATTTACGTGGACGAACACTTCACCAACCTTTCGCAGCAAATTGAATCTCTGACAAATGCCGGATACAAGACAAATCAAAATCATCCTCTTGAAAACGTTATCGGCGCAGTCGAAGAAGGAGTGCGTACACGCGGGCAGTCGTCAAGCATCAACAAAGGGCTATCTGCAGCTTTTCTGTCACAATCAGTTCCACGTGACATCGAAGACGCTATTCAAGACTCCAGTTGGGTTCAGGCAATGCAAGAAGAGCTATCTCAATTCAGAAAGCTTAAAGTTTGGGAACTAGTAGATTTACTTGAAGGAAAGTTCCCAATTGGCATAAAATGGGTCTTCCGTAACAAGATGGATGATCGTGGAGTGGTGATCAAGAACAAGGCCAGATTGGTGGTACAAGGTTTTCGTCAGGAAGAAGGGATCGACTACGAAGAAGTATTTGCTCCGGTTGCAAGACTGGAAGCAACCAGAATATTCCTGGCATATGCATCATATAGAAATTTCGAAGTTTTCCAAATGGATGTCAAGAGTGCTTTCCTTTATGGGAAAGTAAAGGAAGAAGTTTATGTATGTCAGCCTCCAGGGTTCGAAGACCCTCATTTTCCAGGTCGATACTTCAAGTTGGACAAAGCGCTCTATGGTCTTCACCAAGCTCCACGCGCTTGGTACGAGACTTTGTCCACATACTTGTTAGAGTGTGGATACACCAGAGGAAAGATTGACATGACTCTCTTTACCAAAAAGATTGGGGAGGATGTAATGCTGTTCAAATCTACGTCGATGATATTATCTTCGGGTCTACTAACGAGGCGTTGTGCAGAGAATTCGAGACCGTTATGAAGGCAAAATTCGAAATGAGCATGATGGGAGAGCTGAATTTCTTCTTAGGGCTAGAAGTGAAGCAAAAGGAGGATGGGATTCTCATTCATCAGGCAAAGTACATTCGGGATATTCTCATGAAGTACAACATGAACGATTGTAAAGTTGCAAGCACCCCGTTTGCCTCTCAGACAGAGCTCACTCTCGATCCTCAAGGAAAGCCAGTAAACAAGTCCTTTTATCGCTCGATGATCGGCTCTCTGATGTATTTGACGGCTAGCAGGCCGGACATTATGTGGGCAGTTTGTCTTTGTGCTCGATTTCAGACAAATCCCAAAGAATCCCATGAAACTGCTGTAAAGCGCATCTTCCGCTATCTCAAAGGAACTTCGAAACTAGGTCTTTGGTATCCTAAAGATAGTAATTTTGATCTTATTGCATATTCTGACAGTGATTATGCAGGTTGTAAAGTGGATTGCAGGTCTGTATCAGGAGGATGTCAATTCTTGGGAAACCATTTGATTTCATGGCAAAGCAAGAAGCAAACAACGGTGTCCACCTCAACCGCTCAAGCAGAATACACCGCGGCCTACAGTTGCTGTTCACAAGTTCTCTGGATACGAAATCAGTTGCTGGATTATGGAATCAACATAATGAAGACTCCTATATTCATCGACAATGAAGCGTGTCTAGGAATTGTGAAGAATCCCGTACACCACTCAAGAACAAAGCACATCGAAATTCGAATTCACGCAATTCAAGATGCCTACGAGAAGGGATATATTCAAGTGGTGCCAGTGGATACAACACAGCAGCGGGCCGACATCTTCACGAAAGCCTTCGATAAAACCCGATTCAACCAGTTGGTAACCTGGTTGGAAATGGTCAATTTCCTTGATTGGAAATGAATCCTGTGATCAAAATTTGTTAAAAAAAAAAAAAAAAAACGTTTGTTGAAAAGTAAAACAAGTATCGGAAAACATCGCCCACCAAAAAGATTTTCTTATTAAAATTTTATTTTCGGGCAAATGGACTCACGAAAATAACGATTTTAGGGGGGATATATTCAGAAAATCCAAAAACGAATGCTTATGTCTGACTCCTGCTAGAGGAAGTGATAGAAAATTGCTAACACTTTTGTCATTTCTTGCAAAAACAGAAAACAGAAGGTAATCAGGGTACCAAGCAACGACGTGTCGATAGATTCAGCAACACCGATGAGTAAACTGCTGTTAGGGAGCAAAACATAATGTCTACACAAGAATTCTGGCTTTTCTCAGGCATTACGCATCTCAGTGGGTAACACGTTGCGGCATATGGCTTAATGGTCTTGAATCTTGCGTTGACAGATTGCCAAAGTCTGAGATTTCGGATCTTTATATTGGTATTTCATTCGGAGGATATCATATTTGTTCTTCTGCTGCATCTAGATACATGCTGACCTAGACGCTATGATATTCTTTTAATAATAAGTGCCTTAAAAAAAGGCCAAACCCTTCCTAATAAGCGCCATTTTTGGCCAAAATCCATAATAAGCGCCATTTTTGGCCAAAATCCTTTGATAGATTAGTTTGGTAACTCTGCTGTACGGTGGTACTGACCTGTTCACCGAACTATCTGTCTCAGCCCTCGATAGCTCTTGGGATCTCTGTTGTACGAAAGTACAGACCTGATCTCCGTTCTATCGTTGAAGAGAGTGAAACCAATATACTCACCTGTTATGAAGAATCTTTGTGCATACCTTGATCGCGGGGGTATGTCCTGATGTGGGACTCACGAGGGCGTAATGATCCTATTCTCAATAGCTTGTGTGAGGGCCATCGAAGACTTGTCAATATTACCAAAAACATGATAAAAGTGCTCTCCGAAGGCATGTTGAAAGAAGGATGCATGGATTTAAGCGGACAAACATACTGGCAGTTTTTCTTGTGCCCTGGTTAGTAAATAATAATAATAATATATAAAGAATTTGGCAAGTGTTGGCAATATGATCTTCTGCAGGTAAGTTAGGTGAGCGTCGAACATTTTTCAAGGAAATTTGCATTATATGGAACCTCCTAGAGCAAGAAATTTGAAGTTCGGAGTCAAAATGGCCCAAATTTTAGCAAAATTGTGAATATTTTGAAATAAACAGTATTTTAAACAAAAATGGGCACGTTTTACGAGAAAGTTTGAAATCAACGAGCGAAATTAAAATTGTTCAAATTCTCACTTTTGGCGGCGGAATTAAGATACCAGCGAAATTATATTTTCGTTGGTTATCAAAATTCGTATATATACATATTTTTTTACCGTCTGTCACTTTCAAACTTTTTCAAATCTTGTGAAAAACGGTTTCTCAACTTCTCTCTTGTTTATCACCGAACTCTTTCACATAATCGACACAAGATTCAAATTCAGTCAAGATTATCAGGTAATATCTTTCACTCAATCACTGCTCTCTCTTCTTGATCGGATTCGAGTTATGATTCATGTTTCAATCAATGAGTGGGTTTTGGTTTCGATTATCTCTTCATTGTTCTTAACATGCCTAAAATCTGTTAATGTTACGCTTGAAATATGTTGCTTGTATGTGACCGGTTTTCGTTACACTTCGAAATGACATGAAAATGCTTGAATCGTATGATGATGTGTGAAATCAGTGATTAAGTGGGTAAAACTGTTAAGGGTTTAAAGAGGGTTTAATAAGAAATCTTTGAAGCCAGCGAATTTAACATGATGACAGCGAAGATGGCGAAATTACTAGGGAATCTCAAAAGTCTCGAACGCGAGTTCGAGCAACCAGCAAATGATCTATTTCGCTCGAGCAGCGAAATTGGTATGTTGTCTTCGCTGGTAAATCGGTTTCGGAAAAGAAACCATGACACCGCTAAGTTCGCTAGCGAAATTAATGCGGGCACTAGCGAACTCAGCGAAGACACGGGCATAGTCGGTGAGCGACCTCAGCGATGACACGAGCATGGTCAGTGAGCGACCTCAGCGATGACTCGAGCGACGATAGCGACTATGCTGATAAATCAATGTCTGGTCAGCCAGCGAAGTCAGTGATGATCAATCCTCGTTGACTGATCCCGATAACCGGCACCAGCGAAAACAACCATGTCTTGAGAGCGAAATTATTATTTTTTTTTTTAATTTTCTTTAAATTCTTTTAATTAAATATTTAATATAATCTCATATAATTTTGTATATACCGTCTTGTATATAGTTTCCCGTGCATATGTATATCTATTGTTTTGAAATTTTTCTAACTTGGCTCGTTTTACATGATATATGCAGTATGGTGAAGATCATCGAGTGGGACAAAACGTTGAAACATAATCAAAGCATCAACCTGGATGAAGTGCCTCTAGATTTTGAAGATGTAGCTAGATGGGTGCGTTCCACCAGAATTGGTTATGCTGTGGAGACAGCCGTTAAGGTTTACAAGATTCACATACAAGAATTCTGGGAAAACGCAAAACCTGAAACTATCAACAACAAAAGAGGGATAGTGTCAACGGTTCGCAATAAAAGAGCAGAAGTAACTGAAGACAGGATCCGTCAGGTTCTGAAGCTACTAGACAATGATCAAGATCCGTTAAGTATGAGAAAAGATGATATTCTTGATGGTTTTCAAGGAATGGGTTACGCTGTAGATTTTAGTCAAAAGAAAGAAATTAAGAAAGGATGACTCACCAGAGACTGGAGATTCATTGTTCATGTTATTTCTATGAGTTTGGCACACCGAAAGGGTGGTTTTGATGGTTTGAACTTGGAATGGTCGGCAGCCATGCTAAATCTGTGCCTTAATCAGAAGTTTAATCTCTCTGGCTTAATATTCAACTATATGCTTGAAAATGCAAGTGGAGCTACATGGGCGATGTATCCAAGATTCGTTCAGATGCTGATCAATGACCAATACAAGGATCTTCAAAACGATGGAAACCTTTACAAATTTCACGCCCCCACAAGCCGTCAGTACACCGAGATCAAAACCAATGAATGGGTATTGTTGCATGATTGGATGTACCGAGCAGAGAGATTACCAATAGTAAAGGAAGCTTATAGAAAGTACAAGGAAGCTGTCCGAGAAAAACAACAACGAGCTGCTCAAGCTCAAGCCGAAGCAGCTGCAAAAGAAGAACGCTCTAAAGGCAAAAGGAAAGAAAAACAGGCGGCTGAAGACGAACCACCCAAAAAGAAAAGGGCACCAGAAAGCACTGAAAGATTTATGGGTGCAAGCATTAGGGCGGCCGAGTCAGAAGAACAACGCCAGCATATTAAAGACTTGAAAGATATACACGCCTTACAAGAAAAGGAGAAGAGAGAAAAGAGGTTAAAGCGAATGGAAATATCAGCCTCAGAAAGACCAGAGACTGTGACTAAGGAAGTTCAATCGTTGAATGATTTCGTAGAGGCAATGATTGTTGACCCAGATGAAGCCTCGGCAAGCAAGGGCCCCTCTAAAGTGTCTCCTGTGAAGCCAACAAGGATTTCAAAGCCTCCAGTACCTCCACAAAGGGTTCGTCCCTTTCAAGAACTCTACGACAAGCTGATCAAAGATACCGGGCCTTCAGTTGCCAAAGAAATCTGTCTGCTAAAGAATCAAGTAAACGACACGAACCTTCTGAGGGAAAAGATGAAGGATCAGCAGAAGAAAAACAAAGAAATGAATGCCTACATGGCTAAACAATCCAAGTTCATCAGATTCCAGCAAGCAGGGTTGGAGAAAATGTATAGAATGATGAGAAACATGTGTGAGCAAATGAAAGTCAAGCCCATGTTCACCTTTGAAGAAATCTTTGACTTCGATGCTTTCATAGAAGAAGAAACAACTAGAAAATAAAAGGAGGCAGAGGCGAAGAAAAAGCGTTTGGAATCGGTCGAAAAAGTAACTGAGGGAAACGAAAGTGATGAAGAGGCAGTGGATCGAGATGATATGCCGGCCAAATTCCTCGAATGGGGTCTTGAAGAAGAAGTTCTCTATGAACAAGAGAATGGAAAAACATTCTCTCCTGAGCACCCTGAATGGTTCAAGAAAGATAGAGAACGACTCCCGGATTTCTATCAAGTAATAACAGTGGAAAAGACTGAAGCTATTGATAAGATCATCAGCTGGATGTACGACAATCTTCGAGGAATGTTTGTGGTGAAAAGACGTGGTGGAGTAATCCAGTATTTCCAGACCGGACTTGATCTTTTCTCACTTCCTAGGTGGGATCTGCGGGAACTTGGTTGTCTAGACATATTAAATCCTGAAGAAAGAGGAATCGGGAGGGATTTCAAGCGAATAATTGCCAAAGAAAGTAACAAGGGTTTCCCGAATCATGCTCCGCAGCGTCCAAAACGCAGAGTTTCAAAAACAACCATCGATCCAGTAACCGGAAAGGGAAAAGTGACGTGGGTGATCAACCCAGCCAAAGTTATCACGAGGATCAAGCTCCCAGAAGAAGTTCCTGACACCCTCAATGATTTTAAGAAATGGTTTTACGACAGCAGGACTGGTGAAGCTGTAATAAGATCCAATGAAAATGTGGATATCCGTATTCTGGATCCGATGGATGTTTTTATGTTTGGGCTCTCAGATCTAACAATATTAAACGCTAGTCGTATAAACGTGGGAGCGGGTAACGCAAACATGGAGGAGGCAGCGTTATTTCAGAGAGCGGTGGAGCGAGCCTGGAATTTGAAAAGGAAAATGTTAGATCTGGTCGACAAGATTGAAAAGAGGAAAAAAGCTGATGAAAAGAAGAAAGAAGCAAGGAAGAAGAAAAACATGAACGCAAGAAAGAAAAATCCTCTGCCACAACAACAGAACCCACCTCAACATCACCACCTCCGGCCTCATCCACATATGAGGCCACTATGGAGGATCAACCTATTTGTGAAGCTGTAATCACTCAAGAAACTCCGGAAGCACCAATCAAGACCGAGGCACCACCAGAAACAACAACGAACGAAGAAAATCCAACAGAGCCGGAAAAGCCAGCTACAGAGAATCCAGCGGTCACCACTGAAGAATGAAAGACAAGTATGCAACGATCTAGGGGGGATATTGTTAGAACTTTTGAGATCGTTGATACTTGTGCTGGATTAGTTTAGTCATAGTTTGTAGCTAGTTTAAATGTGCAAGGGCTTATTTTGTAATTCTCTAATAGTAAAGTTCCTGACCTAGTGTAGATAAGATTCCAGCAAATTTATAAATTTGCTGGCTGATCAGGAACACTATATATAGCTCATGCCTTGTAACCAACTTAAGCTTTTGGCTCTTAGAATGAATATTGGTGTTGTTGCATTCTTGTGTTGATCTTGTGCTCAAATCTGATATCCAAGATGTTTTATTGTTATATCTTATTGTTTGGATTCAATACAACACTTGTTGTATTCATTAATCCATTAGCTTCACCTTCATCTTTGATCTTTCTTAACTTTTCATATCTCAAACACCTAATCAATAGGTGTTTTGGGTTAAAACAACCAACCACTGTGATCCGGATTCGTTTTGGGATCTACAGTCTTTTCTCTGTCGGGTTAGAACTCCGATCATGCGACCAAGACAGCCACCAGGGCTGGGATCCAACCACCTCTTTGCCTCAAGCGGCAAGCATTTGCCGATTTCTCCTCTATTTCTTCTTTGTCGATGGACATCATCATCTTGGCGGTGGTCTTTGCCGTGCGGACAAGGGGTTGCCGAATCCCCTTGCCTAACCCACCCTCTACACCTTAGCAAACTATTCTTTCAACACTTTATTAGAATTTAGATTCACAACAAGTAAAAGTAAAGCCATTTGAGACTACATAAGCATTGAGTAACAAGTTATAAAGCTTTTTAATTTCTATTTTTACATGGATTTATAATAAATATATCATTTTGTTTTAATATATTTTATATTTTTAATTAATTAGATTCTAACTTAATTATTACTTGTTACAAAAAAATGTTTATAAAAGAATTTTTTTTATAAAAACAAAATGTTTTGTTTATAACTAAAGTAAAAAAATTATTTTTCACATGTAAAGTTTCGTTTTTTTAAAGATGATAATCAAATGACAAAAAATAAAAGATAAGTTGTTATAGTTGTAAAGTAAGTTTATTTTGTTAGTTAAATGATAAAGTTTATAATTTTATTGTTTAAAGTTCATAACTTTTTTTAAATATCCACATGGTACTCATCCAATAAACTTCAAGTTTAGAATTTTTGTTTTTATAAAAATAAAAAATAGTAGTTGACTCGTAAGTACGTTTTACACCTTTAACTTTAATTGTTAAATTTCGTTTATATATATATATAAATTTTAAAAACAGTTTTTTGTAAAAAATAGGATGTTAAGAGTTTATATCTTTATTAATTTTATATCATAGTAAGTTCAGTTTTTTTGTTTAGCTTTAAAGTTTATTACTTTATTATCTTTTAATTAAAAAATACAAATTATTAGATAAATATGCAAGAATAACCGCAATATTTTATAATTTCAGTTTTACTATATCTAACTGCAATGTAACACCTCATAAAAACACGTTCAATGATGTATTGACACGTGTAATAAACCCTAATAAAGTCAAACATTGAATTTAAGGGACTAATTTTGCGAAAAATCAAAAACTTTGATTATGAAAGGACTGGAAGTGTTATCATACCAAAAATAAGTTTCTGAATAACCTCTTACAGTATTTATATTCACAAATGAGCCACTTGTTGATCGAGTGTAGCCATTTGCGTAATTAATTGAAAGCTTGCGCAATGAAGGGTTAAAAGCGTCAACATGTTAATTCTTACCTCTGAGTGACCTTTTAACAAACCGGGAGCTTCATGATATTTGATTATACTCTCGGGAATGCCAATTATTGGCCGTCTAAGGTTTTTATGCCTTTAGGTGACGTTACGCGCAACTTTGCAAGTTTAAGGGGTTAAAAGCGTCAATATGTTTAATTATACCTTTGAATGACCTTTTTATGAACCCGAATGTTGGGATTGAACCCTATCAGAGGAACAGATAATTAAAGCCAAAACTGGATCAGAACAATGGATTATGAATAAGCAGATGCTGATACACAAATCTCTCCCCTTGAAAGTGATTACAACTACTGATGACCTCCTATCTGCTGATCTTACCAAACTACTGACTCATAACTGCTGCTCAACTAAAGATCTGATGGAAGACTAAAGTCCTGCTGATTCAATCTACTGCCTTGAGTCAAGCACTGCTGATCCGGACAAGTGCTGCTGGGTTCACAGCAGTAGAAGGTTGCAGCAGCTGTTCTAAAGTCTGTTTTGTAATAGAATGTATTAGCAGTAGTTAACACAAGCAGTGTCTGTATAGATCAGAGGTTAGAGTTTGTTAGGAGGTTGGATGTCACTTTCATGGTGACGTCAGCAAAGATGCTCAGTAGTTTGCAAGTGCCTATAAATAGTTCAGTACTTTGTACTGTTCTATTAGCTCTTTACATCATTCGTCTTCTTTGCACGAACAAACTACTGAGCTCGGGCTGAGGGGGAGTTTGCATTCATACATCTATCTTTGTAATCGTTGTTGAAATTAAATTCAATCATTCGGTTCATTGTGTAAAAGATGTTTGATCAAAGTATTACTCTCATTTGATTGTATGCAAAGTTTGTTTTCATTTTAATTCCGCTGCACAACTCATCCGTTTTCATCTTAACTTCAAACACAAAATACAATAAAAAAGAAACTCAGATCCAACAATTGGTATCAGAGCTTGGACAGTTAAATTTGATTTAACAATCATTTTGACGTAAAAAGTTCAGCTCAAAACAGTTGATACTGATCGTTTGTTCGTCGTTGAAAAACAGCGTAAGGATTAATCACCACTAAAGTTGATTTCTCAGTACCTGTAAAACAACAAGAATGACGTCACAATCTCAGGACGATAAAAACATTGGTTCTCTCTTTAAACCACCTATGCTAAAAAGAAATGAGTACAACATCTGGCAGAGGAGGATGGGTCACATCCTCGCTCAACAAAGCACAGGTTGTTGGAAGTCTGTTATCTTTGGTCCTCATGTTCCTACAGTGCCAAGCGCCGAAGATGCTAAAAAACAAGTTCCTAAACCTGTTGAAAATTATACTGAAATGGATTATCAAAAGTTTGAACTAGATGCTAAAGCATTTAGTATCATAGCATCAGCGCTGCCCAACGAAATATATGCTGGATTGTTACATTGTGACAATGCCAAAGAGTTGTGGGACGCACTTAAGGAACAGTTTGGAGGTACCGAAGAGGTCATAGAAAACAATTGGGAAATCCTGAACCAACAGTATGAAACATTTTGTCATGTTAAAGGTGAATCACTGACGCAACAATTTGAGCGGTTCAGTTGTCTCATCAGTGAACTGAGGCTTGTTAAAACCATTTTTACAAACTCAACTCAAAACAGCAGGTTCCTCAGGTCACTGCCAGATAAATGGGACACAATAGCGTTTGTCACCCAAAACTCACCTGAGTTCAAGGATCTGACCTTGACCCAACTCCATGGTCGACTCCTGACCTACGAAAGGGAGTTGAACCAGAAAAGGAAGTTACAGGAGTCAGGGAAAACCGTTGATGATTATTCATTCGGTAACACTGCTCTTCTGGGTCAAGAAGAATCTGGTGGTAGTGGTAAGGATCAGGGTTATGATCACTTCATTGACATAACTGCTGGTGCAAATTTTAACAACCCTGATCCTCACTCTATAGGTTATGCATTCACTGCAAATGAAAACCAGATGTCAGACAACTTAAGCTTTGAACTAAATGATTTACAGCATTTTGACCCCACTGATCTAGAGGAAATGGACATCTTGCATCAACTGGCCTTGCTAAGTGTTAGAACTAGCAAGTTTTATAAAAGAACAGGGCGAAAATTCCCAGGGTTGCATGGGAATCTTAGGGTTGGGTTGGGTTGGATAAATCGAAAATCAAGAGCTATAAGTGTAACAGGTTAGGACATTTTGCTAGAGAGTGTAGGAGTCAAACAACTGGTCCCATAATTACTCACCCTAGTTCAAATCCTAGACCTCAAAATCAAAACACTGTGCACTATGCCCAATATGCCCCAACAGCACATGTGAACACTGCTCACTATGATGTTGCTCCTGTGCCAGTGCATTATGTCCAAACAGCTGCTCCACAGATTCAATATGTTCAAACCCCTGCTCCTCAGGCACAAGTGCAACCTGCACCACAAACCACTGCTCCAGTAGCAACACAACCAGATCAACAAAGTTTCTTTACTCAAGAGTTTGTTGACTGGAGCAGTATGCCTGAAGACCTCAGTGATGAAAACTTTGCACTCTATGCTTCTAATGTTTCTTCTCATGATGAATTTTGTTTGATGGCATTAGAGTCAATACAGGAGGGTGTTGAATCTGAAGAGAAATAGCTGGTCTCTGAAATAGTGGATGAGGTGATTGAAGCAGTGGTTACTGTTGTGGCTGATGAAGTACTATTGGAAGAAAGTTCAGGTACCCTGATTGAACCATTGACAGATCTATGGTCTGAAGAAGATAAGAAAGAAGAAAAGGCAGGTGAAGAAGAAGAGAGAGCTGGTGATGAAGAGAATACTCAGTGTGATTGTGCAATGATGGCTGCTGCCAAGGTATCACCTCAAGTTCTAGAAAAACTATGTTCTGACAATTGCATAATTGCTTTTGCTAACATCAAAGAGGTGAATGAAAACCTTAGGAACAAAATCTTAACTGATGAAGTCAAATTTGAAAGATCTTTAAAAGAACTTAAAAACAAATTGGCTGAAAAAGAGAAAGAGATTAGCAGCATGAAAGAAGAGCAAAGCATAACCAAAACCCAACTCCAAACTATGGTAGAAAAATACCAAGTTTGCAAAAAGGAGTTAGAGTCCACCCAGATCACATGTGAGAAATGGGTGGAATCATGCAAAGGGTATGAGGTTATGCTTGAGAAACAGATAAAAAGCAATGTGAAATTTGGGGTTGGTTATAGAAAACATGATGATGAAAACACTGCTTTTGGAAAATCTGTTTCAACCACTGATGTAACCACTGAGTACATCCCCACAAACAAGAATGGCCAAGAAGTGAAAATCACTGACAAACTTGGTAACAAAATCACACTTGACAGACCAATGGGCCCCTCTGCTTTTGAGGAGATTGAAAATCATCAATTTAAACCAAAATGGTCTGATGAGTATGATATTCTTGAAAATTTCAAGCCAATGGACTTTACATCAACTGATGGTGTTAAAGCTCCAAAAGCTAAAGTCATTCCTCTTAAGGACATCCCAGCAGTGGTTAAAACCTCTGCTGCAAAGGAGTCTGAAAAGAGGAAGAAGAAAGAAAAAATTGATAACTTGTTTTGTGAATTTTGTGAGAAAAGGAACCATCTAACAAAAGATTGTTTGCACTTAAAAGCTTATGATATAAACAAAACAAGTGTCATAGTGTCAGCTGAAAGCTGCATTGTTTGTGGTAAAACAAACCACAAAACTCAAGCATGTGTGTATCTCAAAAACTATGACATCAAAAAGAATGAGTACCTTGCTAAAACATCCTTGAGTCCATCAGCATCACCATCTGTCAAGTTCACAAAGAAACAACCACTGTTTGTGCCAGTTCAAACAGCTGTCACAAAACAGCTGAACCAAACATCTGTTAAAAGAGATGTTTAGGTTACTGATGCACCCCCTGCCAATCAGTTCAGAAAAGGCAAGGAAAAACAATCTTACCAAAGGATTCCACACGTTTATGAGGTCTACAAAAAGCCCTCTAAACCCAAAGTGAATAGGCATCCTTTCGGTTACCAGCAGGTGATTGGGCAAGACCCTCAACAGTGGTTAGAAAGGAACAGTACTAAAACTGTCCAAACCCCTGACTTGACCACTGTTCATCACACTGTATCCATGTCAGACACTGTTGAGACTCCATCCAAAGCCCTGTTGGCTTTGGAGTCCTTAATGAACTAATCCTTTTACTTCATGTGCAGGGAGCTTCTGCATGCTTTGATAGTCTTTGGTATGTAGATAGTGGAGGCTCCAGGCACATGACAGGATGTAAAGCCCTCCTCAAAGACTTTAAAATCCATGGTGGGGGTGATATATCCTTTGGTAATAATAGTAAAGGAAAGGTTTTGGGGTCTGGAACAGTGCAATCTGGTAATGTAAAATTTGAAAATGTCAATCTAATAGACAATCTAAAATTCAACCTTCTGAGTATATCTCAAATGAGTGACAAAGGGTTTGGGTCATTCTTCACAAAAGATTGTTGTAGGATTGTTGGACCAGAAATGGTCAAAAAGATTGAAGCAATAATCAAAAATGGTCAAACTAAACTTGTTGCTCAAAGAAGTGGCAATGTTTATGTTTATGTTGTTGACATGTCAAAAGAGTGTCCCAGAGCTGATGCCTGTCTATTCTCAGCTGCCTCTAACAAAGAGACAGAACTTTGGCACAAAAGACTGGGGCACACAAATCTTAAGACAATAACAGAAATTTCAAAAAATGGTTTGGTGAGAGGCCTGCCACAAAAATTGTTTTCATGTCCTGAACATTGCATTTCCTGTTTAAAAGGAAAACAGCATAAAAGTTCCCACAAGTCCATTGAAGAGTCCAAAAGAACCCAGTGTTTGCAAATGCTACACATGGATTTGTTTGGCCCAGTTCAAGTCATGAGCCTTAAAAAGAAAAGATATTGTTTGGTAATAGTTGATGACCTTTCTAGGTTTACATGGACTTTCTTTTTGCACTCTAAAGATGAAACTGCATGCATTTTGCAAGACTTTGTGACACAGGTTGAAAAGCAATTTGACCTTCCAGTGAAAAGCTTTAGGAGTGACAATGGCACAGAATTTAAAAATAGGGAGTTGGATGCCTTCTGTGTGAAGAAAGGGATTGTAAGGAAGTACAGCATCCCTAGAACATTGAAAGAAAGAACAGAACTTTGATTGAGGCTGCCAGAACCATGCTTGCATATTCAGGTTTGCCATTAACTTTCTGGGCAGAGGCAGTAAACACTGCTTGCTATGTCCAGAACAGAGTTTTAATAAACCCCAGGCACAAAAAGACTGCCTATGAAATTCTGTATAAAATCAAACCACTGATCTCATACTTCAAAGTGTTTGGCTGCCCATGCTTTATTTTGAACTTAAAAGATTCCATTTCAAAATTTGCAGCCAAAATAGATTGTGGTTATTTTCTGGGATACTCAACCACTGCCAAGGCCTACAAAGTGTTCAATGCACGGACCAAGGTAGTGGAGGAGACTTTGGATGTAAAGTTCAATGAACTTTCATCAATGAAAATCCCAGCAAATCCTGCTGAACTGTTTGATCTTGAAAAATTCACTTTTGAAAATATTGTTGTCAAGACTAACAGTGCAGGTCCATCAGAGGATACAACACCAGACTATGGGTATGAAGTCATCATCCCTCAAAGGTCTGCCACAAAAGGGAAAGCATCAGTTGTTCAAAACATCTGTGAAAGCTCAACCACTGCTACATCAACAATTGTTGACCAAAGTAGCCCATTTCCCACTGCTTCCACATCCTCAAACACTGCAGACAAAAGTCCTCAAACAGTGGATAAAAGTCAGCAGTGGTCCACTCCATTACCACCCATCCCACCACCTTTTGAAGCCACTGCTGGGTCATCAAAGTCACCAGCAGTGGTTAGCTCAGATGATACACATTTGCAGCCTTCACCAACAAATGCCATCATACCATACCAAGGAGATTTAATCTTCTTGAGATCTCATCCACCTGATCAAATCATTGGCAACATCAATGAAGGGGTGCTCACAAGAAGCCAAACCCAAAACATTTGTCTTTTTGCTGGTTTTCTATCACTCCATCAGCCAGTCAAGTACCAAGAGGCACTAAAAGACAACAGCTGGGTAGAAGCCATGCAAGAGGAGCTCCAACAGTTTAAGAGACAACAAGTATGGGAGCTTGTACCACTGCCAAAAGAGGTTAGTCCCATTGGCACAAAGTGGGTCTTCAAGAACAAAACATATGAAAGGGGCATTGTTGTCAAGAACAAAGCCAGGCTTGTGGTTCAAGGTTACAGACAGGAAGAGGGGATTGATTATGATGAAACATTCGCCCCTGTTGCAAGATTGGAAGCTATCAGACTGTTCCTGGCCTTTGTTGTCAACCACAACATGAAGGTGTTTCAGATGGATATCAAAAGTGCTTTCCTCTATGGTACATTGCAAGAAGAGGTATATGTATGTCAACCTCCAGGCTTTGAGGATCCATTTTATCCTGATCATGTCTACAGGCTAAACAAAGCCTTGTATGGCCTGAAACAAGCACCTAGAGCCTGGTTTTTCAGACAGTGACTTTGCTGGATGTCACACCACAAGGAAGTCCACTTCAGGAGGGTGCCAGTTTCTAGGTGATTGCTTAGTATCCTGGCAAAGCAAAAAGCAAGCAGCAGTTTCAACATCCACTGCTGAGGCTGAATACATTGCTGCTGCAAGCTGTACAGCCCAACTCCTGTGGCTTCAAAATCAGTTATTGGATTTTGGTATCACTGCCTTAAAGACACCACTCATGTTGGACAGCCAGGCAGCAGAAAATATCATCAAAAATCCAGTTTCCCATTCTACCACAAAGCACATCGACATCAGACATCACTTTATGAGGGATTGCTATGAAAAAGGTTTGATTTCTCTGTATCATGTCCCAACTAAAGACCAGCTGGCAGATGTGCTCACAAAAGCACTTGATACAGCCACTTTTGAAAGCTTGGTCTCTAGGATTGGGATGCTAAACATGGAATAACAAGCAACATCTTGTTTTTCTATGAATAAAAGCAACAAAATGTTTTCAGAAAATCAAAAATCCATCCTTAAAAATAGCTTAAAATGAAAATTTCATTAAAATCCTTAAAAGTCTGCCATAACCACTGTTTGTTCAAAAGTCTGCTCTACTTCAAAAATCTGCCCACTGCTGAAAGGCAACCTCTGTTCTCTCATTCCTTGATAACCACTGTTGTTCAAAAGCAGTGTCTTATCCACTGATATGCTATCCACTGATAGTGAAAATCATCCACTGCCTCCTCTCCACTGCTTTCATCAGTTGCTTTCACCAAAAGTACTGTCCTTCATTTTCACCAGTGGTTGTCACGTGGGCAGTACATAGCAGTCAGACCTTTTGTAACGGCTGCCACGTCAGCATTCATTCTCTTTCCTATAACATCCCCACTCACCATCAAAACAGGGTTTTACTGTCGAATTGAATTCTTAAAAATTCTCTTCTCAAAGCAGTTTTTCTTCTCATTTCTCACAAATATCTTCGATCGTTTCGTTTCAAAAATGACAAAATCGAAGCTCTCTGCAAAACCCACATCAAAATCATCGAAAACAGCCTCTCAAAAGGCAACTTCCACTGAAATTCCATTCAAAAAATCTCACAATCTCCTGGGTCTTCTCACAAAACCGGGAACCACAGATGTTTTCGATTTCATTATCACCATCATGGCAAAATCAAAGTACAAAACTTTGCTCACCGTCGACGCACCCATCTACTTGGCGACCCAAAGGGAATTTTGGAGGAATGCAACCCTTGAAAAACAAGGAGACATTGCAACTGCAATCAAATCTTCCATAAAGGGTAAAGCTGTCCACATTACACCACAATCCATCTCCGAAGTCTTTCAACTCGATGACCAGGCGGGTAAAACTTCCTTCACTAAAAACGAGTTGCATATTGACTTCATTGAACGAGGATATGAAGCAACAATGATGAAGAAACTAACCTTAGAAAAAGGTTATTTTCCTCCTGCACCAAGATTTCTATTTCATACCCTCCTCCTATGTGTGTCAAACAAAACCACTTCTTTTAATGAGATCCCTATAAAGATTCAAAATCTGGGATATGCAATTCTTCAAGAAGAAAATTATAATTATTCTCGGGAAATCTTTAAAGATTTGGTAAATAATGTTGAAAGCAAATCATTCTTACTATTTCCAAGGTTTTTAAGTTATTATTTTCACAAGAAATTCAGTAAGGATGATTTAGCTCTAATAAACCAAGGTGAAATAACTGCAATAAACTGCCTAACGTCTGAAACTTTTTCACGAATGTTAGCACCTTGCAAAACATAAGCAGGGGTACCTGAGCAGAATTTAGCAGCAACCACTGCTCCTCAGGTATCTGCTGCTGAGCCTACTGCTCTAGGTGATCAAAGCAGCAGACCAACTGTTTTGAAACCCACACCTACAAAACCCAAAAAGCCCTACAAAAAGAAAAATCAAAAACCCCCCAAACCAATCAAAATGGCAACTCTGGAGGATGAGATACCAGAGTTAATGCCTGTGACAACACAAGCGTCACAAGAAACCACTGCTGCTACTTCCTCACAGCAGATGGTACAAATATCTCAACCCATAACCATAACTCCTCCTGCTTCTTCACAAAAAGAACAGGTTGTACACAAAGGGCCACCACATCATGATGCTCTGGATACACTTGTTTCCATCATCCACAGCTCAATGCCCGAAGCAAATCCGCTTCCTACACCTACCATCACATCCTCAATTCCACCAAAAACACAATTACTGTTGGATGCAATTGATTTGAACCAGGCATTACCCAGTCCTTCTCAATCACCTGTCAATGAGAATTTACCTCCACAAATGACTGAGCCTGCTGTATCATTCTTTGCTAACCCACCAACAAAACCTGAGGAGGTTACACCCATTGAGTTACAAGTAACTCTTTGTGGTAATCCAAGTGAAGCAGCCACTACAACTGTTGAACCTACAGGCCATGTTGTAAGAACCGCTAGACGCTGGTCGGGCGGTGGGGTACCGACTAGCGATTAATCGGGATTAACAGGGATTAATCGGAATTAATCGGATTGAGATTTTTATATGTAATTTTTAGTTACATATATACACACACACTTTTATATGTAGTTTTTTTAAAGTAGACATGTTTTAACCCCTCATTGACCATTTTTTTAAAGTATTTGGAAGGAATTTATAAGGTTTGGTCGAAATTTGGCCGGCGTTTGGCCAAATTTGGCCAGAATAGGACCGCCATTGACTGCCTAGCGATAAATCGGCCATTAATCGGTGAACCTCCGATTAGTGATTAATCGGCGACTAATCGGAGACTAGTCGGGATTTTTTAAAGTTGGACAGTGGTTACATCCATAAGACTTCCTTGGAGGCAATTCCTTTTATAGCACCTCTGCCAACCACCAGTGGATTTATTTATCCTACTGGCAACATCAAAAGGTTGTCAAGTGTTGAAGGAAGAAGACCCCAGTACCAAGAAAAAGGGGCATCAGTGGTTAATGTTTGGAGTAAACTCCCTACTTCTACCACTGATAAAACCACTGATAGTGGGAAATCAGATGATCCCATTAAATTGGGTGATGGTTTAAAGTACCAGAAATTGACGGCTCGTGTTCAAAAACTTGATAACTCTGTTGCAGAACTCAAAGAAATGCTACAACAGTTGTTACAAGTACAAAAGGTACAATCCACTGCTGTTCCACCTCAAGCACCTGCTCTACAACAGGCACCTGCTACAAATGAGCTCTGGAATCTATTTCAACCTTTTCTCCATCGTCAAGCACAGATAGCAGATCAGCAACATGAAAAACATGTTCAACAATTAAGAAATGCTATGGAGTCTAGGTACAGAGACACTCAGGCTGATCTAAAGGCTCTCAAAACTCAGATCCTGCACTCCACTGGCACTGCTCCTCCACCAGTATTCTTCATTGATCAACTCCCCGAAGATAATGCCAAAAAGGGGGAGAAAATTCAGGAATGGAGAAGGAAAAGAATAACAGATGGTCTTTACCTTGCACCAGAAAATTCCAATATGACCAAACAGATTCCTTTGCCAGATGGGAGTAAGAAACTTGATGTGACTACAAATGCACTTGCAGAAGCACTTGCATGTGTAAAAAGGGATAGAGAGGCCAAAAAGAAAGCCAAGGTGGATTATCCGGATCAGGGTACTTCAGGGTCAAGAGATGATGAAAATCTATTTGATGAAAAGAAGAAGCCTACTAGAAAAGTAAGGCTACCCAAATCCATTCCGGTCAGGCGTTCAAAGTCTGCTCAGAAACCACCACCTAAAACAGCTGTTGTAACTCCTGGTGTATCAGCTGCTGTTGGTACTTCAGTAGTTTCAACATCTGCTCCCACTTCAACACACACCACTTCAACACACACTACATCCAATGTTTTACCTCCATCACCACCAAAATCACAATCACCTCCTGTCAAAAGGCAGAAGACAGCAGTTGTTATAACTTCTGCTGTAAAGACAACAGTGGTTGGAACACCAGTTGTTCCAACAGCTGTTAGTCTATCACAAACCACTGCCACTACAACCACCTTCCCATCCAAACCATCATCAGTCCCTCCTCAAATAAAGAGGAGAAGGCTAATTCCCAAAGATGATGTCACTTCACCATCTCCAAAACCTTTAGCTCTTGTCAATATACCAAAACCAGTTCCACTTTCTTCAGTTCCAATGCACAAACCCTTACCTCATGCAGGTGTTCAATTCCCTCTTGAACTAGAAGCTGTCAGAGAAGAGATAAAATCCTTCTATACTGAGGATGACGCTGCCAAAAGGAGTTTGCCTTCAATCAAAGGATATCTCTGGCCCAAAAACATTGAAGAATATTTAAAGATAAAGGCCAAGCAAGCAGAGGATATCTCGAGAAGAAACACACAAGGGAAATCTGACAAAGAAGTATCAAGATACTACCAATATCTGCTCACACAAGTCAGTTCCCTAGAACGTTTTGCTAAAAATATCAGTCAACAAATTTCTGAAAGAGCAGCTGAATCTCTGAAGAAAGACTACATTGAAAGCATTATGATTTACAAGAAATACAAAGGAGAGAGACACATGTATAAAGAGTGGACTATCCCAGAGCTTGAAGCTGAATCAACCAGAATTCAAGTTATGATAAAAAGGAAAGTCACTCACACTCCTCCTGATTGGGAAAAGTTCAAAAAGAATGTACCTGAAAAAGCAGTTGGAACTAAAAAGAATGAAAGAAGAATTGGTTGTTGCTGAATTTGGCACCAAAAGACAAGTTGCTAGATGGAAAGAAGATGTGGTCAGGTCAACCTACAAAAGGTTGGAGGAATTGAGGAAGAAAGATCCAAAAATCCCTCAAAAACCTGACTATCCTGAAGCAGCGGTTTCAAAAGGACCATCAAAGTTGCAAACCAGGAGAGCCACTGCTCCAGCTGGTACTGCCATCTACAAAAGAAGGACACAAAGCCAGTTTGGAGCTGAAACTGTTCAAGAAATTCTTGCTGGAAATGCTGTCTTAAAAGAAGACTTGTTAAGAACGTTAAAAGAAGAACTTGATTATGAATAAGCAGATGCTGATACACAAATCTCTCCCCTTGAAAGTGATTACAACTACTGATGACCTCCTATCTGCTGATCTTACCAAACTACTGACTCAAAACTGCTGCTCAACTAAAGATCTGATGGAAGACTAAAGTCCTGCTGATTCAATCTACTGCCTTGAGTCAAGCACTGCTGATCCGGACAAGTGCTGCTGGGTTCACAACAGTAGAAGGTTGCAGCAGCTGTTCTAAAGTCTGTTTTGTAATAGAATGTATTAGCAGTAGTTAACACAAGCAGCGTCTGTATAGATCAGAGGTTAGAGTTTGTTAGGAGGTTGGATGTCACTTTCTTGGTGACGTCAGCAAAGATGCTCAGTAGTTTGCAAGTGCCTATAAATAGTTCAGTACTTTGTACTGTTCTATTAGCTCTTTACATCATTCGTCTTCTTTGCACGAATAAACTACTGAGCTCGGGCTGAGGGGGAGTTTGCATTCATACATCTATCTTCGTAATCGTTGTTGAAATTAAATTTAATCATTCGGTTCATTGTGTAAAAGATGTTTGATCAAAGTATTACTCTCATTTGATTGTATGCAAAGTTTGTTTTCATTTTAATTCCGCTGCACAACTCATCCATTTTCATCTTAACTTCAAACACAAAATACAATAAAAAAGAAACTCAGATCCAACACTGAAGCATTATGATGTTTTATAATACTCTCAATAATGCCTAATATGGATTAGATAAGGCTTCAATGCTATTAAACAATGATATGCGCAAGTTTGCGCATTAGAGGGATTATTTGCGTCAAACTGCAAAAGTCTATCGATTCGTGTGGTATCGAACCTTCCAGGATATGATCATAAGTTAAAAATTCCCTAAATATACTTTACATAGCTTAGAAATAGGCTTAGAGGTGTTTGGTGCGCAAAAATAAACTTATTTGATCAACAGGGACTAAAAGCATCAAAAAGTGCACAAGTTTGCATTTTCGCGCATATCTTACGTTTTGAATATATCCGGGCATCCAAAAATTTATGTAAGCATTAAAATATTTTATTTTAGTGTTTGGCTTGATAAAATTCCATTCGTCGCGTAATTTGGTTCATTTTTCGCGTCCGTCCGTGTTTCATCGTAATTAGCCAAACAACGTGATCGTACGACCAAACGAACCGACATCCGACATGTTTTTGAGCATGTTTCATGTTCCCTATGTTTGGGCATCATTGTAGAGCCTTAAAAATGGTTTAATGGGCCTTAAATGTGTCGGAAATGGCATTTATCAAGTGCAGGGACAAAATGTGACAACAAGTGAAAGATGTGGTGAGCTGGCCTGGTCCTTACAGACCGTATACCTGGACCCATACGGTCCATATACAAGTGCCACTTGTAGGATTGTTTTCGGACCCAAACGAGTCGATCAAAAGAGTTAATACGGAAGGCGGAAACAGACGAAACAAGGTCAATTCAGCTATATACACTAATAAACTGCCTTTCTGATTGATATAATGACATATTACAACGAGTCGGCACTTCGGCAGCACTTCGTTACACTGACCGGAATTCTATATCTAATTTCGCATGAACAGGGGTATATATAGGCCTGAGATTCCGCATGAATGAGTTTCAAACGAAATTAAGATTCCACACGGAACTTAATTTCGTGCGGAATTACATCAATACACATTTCATGCGCAATTACCCACTCATGCGAAATTACAAATATCTTGAAATACGTGCCCTGTTCTAACATTCTAAGTACAAGACTCGATACAAGACGAAGTCGACAGACGCATGCACTAACAACCCGTTTAGGGCAATTATTGTATTTTTAAGGCTTTCTAAGAAAAGTTTCCTATTTTACTTTGGTATTAAATAGTATACGTATGTAATATATCCTATATCAGAACGTCATTTCAATTTATGATTGCTCTGCCATTGTATATCAAAGAAAATCTTAAAGGTATAACCTAGCCTATATGTCATTTTCGACATAGCTAAGATGGTAAAGCCTTTTTAAGATAATACATCCTTGTTAACACCTAAGAACGTGTTAACACTCTTGACAAATGTGGTTTGAGAAAATCACAACAGTCATCCCTATATTGAATTCTTCTAATTTCCTGATTTAGCCTAATGATCCAGAAATCATGGCTTATATCATCCTATAAGATGATCATGTCATAAACATCCATTAGTGATGAAACGCCTACGGGCTATATCTATTGTCCTAAAAGACAAAGGACAGTTGTAGTCTTTAACTCTCTGTCAAGAAAGGTAATGAACTACGTTCAAACCTTAATGCCTCGATCCTATAAGATCATGGTTTATAAATTCAAAACTATCCTCGTGACAAGGCCTTTGTGCCATTTCAATATCCCTAATAGCTTATAGCTGGATTAATTATAATGAAAATTTAAAATAAACCTGATTATCAAATTAACCAAATATGGTCTATTAACACCATGGTTAATAAATCATCGAAGATGATGATTCCAAAATAGACTCCTAAGCAAAATTATTGGCGATTGTTTTATAGAAAACAAGCTTCAACATGTCTGAATCAGATGAAGTCAACAGTCATCCCAATATGAGGGATGACAATACAAGGATGAATGTAACGGCTACAGAGTTACACACAATGATAGATAATGCTGTCACTCGAGCCATTGACAGACAGTTTAAAGAAACAAGTGGTGCTCGCACCAGGAATCAGTCTGCACCTCATACGGAGCCACCTTCTAAGAAACATGTATCTCATAAGGATGATTCTCATCATTCATCGAATCAGAGAAGTGATCTATCCAGACAAATTGTGCTCAATCAGGAGCCACATGTTAAGACCTGCTCTTATAAATACTTTGTCTCTTGCAAACCAAGGGACTTTACAGGAGAGAAATGAGCCATCGATTATATGACATGGCTGGATGAGATGGACATAGTAGTAGACATCAGCGGTTGTGCAGAGCAAGATGTTCTGAAATTTATTTCACAATCATTCAAAGGAGAAGCGTTGGCATGGTGGAGATTGTTTTGGTCAAAAATTACCGAAGCAATTAAGTGATCAAATTAGTTAAGTGAGGTAGTGTGCTGAAAAGTGTGTTAAAAATATGCTGTTTATGTTGTTTGGAAAAACAGTGTTCAGGATATGGCTCAGGATATTGAGCTATATCTATGATCAAACGATGAGCAAAAAGTAAAGGGGTTGACACGAGATGTACGAGGAAAGCCCTTGATCAATCTAGATCGCTGGCATAAAACCTCGGGAGCTGACAACCGCAGCTGCCTAGTTCTTCTTATTACTTCAAACTTCAGGATACAGTGCAGGATATTGACCAGATCGCTAAGTGTTACAATGATTTGTGCAAGTTGCGAGAGAACAAGTGTGTAAGTGTAGTGAGTGTAGCTGTGATGTCCTATTCGATCCGGTATACCCACCTATTTATAGTAATCAAATACAAACTGAAATTCCTACAAATATGGGATGCTTCCGAATATTCCATTGTTAACGTTGTAGTCCGGGTAATGCGACTTCAACATCTTCATTTGAACGACTTGGACCGAGTCTCTTGAAGAAAGAGTCTTTGTGAACGTTGGGCACCTGCACGCGTACTCCTGCACTCAACACGTTAGTAATCCTGAGGATACTATTCAGGATATTCTAGACATCCTGAATGAGCATCTCGGATATAAGCAGATATCATTTATTCAAGATATAACCCAAGATATTTCCCAGGATATGAGGAGCTCAGAATTTTACCCATAACAATTGTCCCCAAAAATGTTGCCGTTAAGGATCCTGAGTCCTAACGGTTACATTTTTTCACAATAACCGAGGTAATTAAGAGATAGGACTTGATGTGACCGCTTGTAACCGTTCAGCCTATTTCTACTCATTACTCCCCTATATCTTCTCTCGTTCTCCCCATTTAATCTTTATCAAGAAGAAAAAGGTAAAACCCTTCTCTCTCTCTCCTTACTTCTTTCCTCTATACTATTCCGGTAAAGATATGGCGAGACAGACAAAGTCAAGCTCCGGTGACTCCGCTCCTTCGTTTATTCACCAAAATATTCTCCAGGATCCGGAGAAGGAAATATGCACCTTTGACAGCGCACATCTGTCGGCCCTTAAAACCTCCGGCATCTTCCCGAAAGGGACGGTGTTCCGGCCATTTGATCGGGAAATCCGATCAGACATGGTTTCCGACGAATGGATATGCTTCAACGCTTTTCCTTTTACCTTGGGGTTACATTTTCCATTTCCCGATTTCATCACCGAGTTCTTCGATACCACAAAAATCTGTTTCAGTCAAACAATGCCAATGCTATGGCGAGTCCTGCTCGTTCTTGATCAAATCAAGAACAACCATATTCCTGACCTTTCCGTTCATGACCTCCCCTTAGCATATCGGCTTAGATGCCATGGTTCCTGCCGTTTTTTGTTCTACTCTACCTCCAGCGACCCACTGGTACTTCGTGCCACCAGGAATGAGGAGGAATGGAAGTCCAAGTTTTTCTTTGTAAAAAGAGACTCAATCCCTGGTGGAACGGAATACCCAGTGCAGTGGTTGAGAAAGGGTAGGATTTAGGGCTTTAGGATGATCCTGTTTTGTATCTTGTTTCATATCCTGAACTGATCAACTTCCTTTTTACTGTTTTGTTTGCAGCCGATTTTAGGAAGCTAGCACCTCCTCTTGCAGATTCACAGAAAAGGATTGACGCTATCAGACTCCTTCCTGAAGCTGAAAGAAGTTTTAACCCGTCTCCACCAACTCCAAGCCCTCTTTCCAGTGTTAACATGTCTGGTAAGGATCCTGCTCAATATCCTGCATACATGTTCTTATTTGAAATATCTTAGGAAAGAATTTTTACTCCCTGTTGTGCAGACTCCAGCAAAGTTCCGATCCTCCTTGACCTTGACGAGCTTGACAGTTATCCTACTCCTGTCATGGTCAAGAAAGAGACACCTGCTGCTACCAGCTCCAAGCCACTGCCGGCCCCCAAGGCTAACCCTAGGACCCGTGCTTCCACAGCAAAGAAGAGGAAGGGCTCTGAAATTAGTGCCCCAGGCTCCGAGGGGTTCTCCAATGATGAACTCAGCTTCTCCGACTCCTTAGAGCCCATGACATCCTTCCTCAACAAGGTAGTATCCTGCTACATATCCTGCATATATATATCCTGAAAGGATATCCTGATTAATATATTCTGACCCATACCTGAATTTGATGTGCAGGGCCTTCAGCATCTGCTCCACCTGTACAACGATGCCTGCGGTACTGTTGCACTCCACGAAGCCAGGATCAAATAGCTCGAAAGCACAGTTGCTGACCAAGGCGCTATCGCTGAAGCAAAGTCCCGGCATTACGAGAGCTTAATGAAGAAAGTTACCCAAGAGGCTGAGCTCAAACTTGCCACCGCAGAAATGGATCATGAGCAGGCCATGGTTTCTTTCCGGGAAGGGATTAAGGCCTCCGCCATCGTCTCCTTGCTACAAGCCCGCATTAAGATGGCCTATGAGGCCAAGGAGACAGGCCTCGTGTGCCCAGCCTGGCCGGTGGACTCTTGGGTGGCCAAACTGAAGGAGCTTGGAGGGAAAGCTGTACCACTCCCTGCAGAAGCCGGTGAGTCTTCCAAATCAGCCGAGGTGGTGGATCAGGTTGGAGACAAGAAGGATGCTGGAGCGGATGCTGGTGAGGATGCTGGGCAGGATGCTGGTAAACCAGAGAAGGTTGGAGAGGATGCCGTTGTGTGAGGGCATCTGAGTGGGCGATGATGGATATTGATGCTTAGGCTGGAGCCCACTTTTTTAGAGTTGATGGTTGTGGTCCCTTGAACAATTTACTTTTCTTGTCTTTGAAACAATTTACTTTCCTGCATTTAGACAATATGATAACCAGAGGTGTAGGGATCCTGAGTTTCAGGACGAAGCCCTTGGTTATCAGTTAGTATAGTTTATTTTGAATACTTTTAACAAGTGGAGGTGGAGGTATCTTGGGTTCCAAGACGAAGCCTTCATTTGTTAAGTAAATATGTTGAAAGACTAATCATGCTTTCGGTGGATGGGTCTCGGTTTGAGATGAAGCCAAAAGCGTGATCTTTTGCTAAGTTAATAATATAACCCTTTTTTGGCTTTACTCCTTTCATTACATGAATCTTATTTATGAAAATTGTTTTTGTTTGAGAATTCTTGGAAATATTATGGGTACATCATCTAAGAATATCCTGACAAGTATCTTAAGAGATATCCTGGTCAGGATATCATTATATAACTTAGGAAGTTTAAATCTTCTGAGAAAAGGAAAGATCATACCATAGATTCCCAAAGAGTCAATTCCAATTTTTCACCATAGGAATGTCCCCAGTTCATACTTATAAACTTGGATCCAACCTTGGAATAGTATAATGTCCCCTGTTATGACACAAAAATGTAAATGTATTCATGGGTTGGCTTGAACAAATTCCAAACACCTCGAGGCAAACACCTTGTTATCCTGAAATGAATCCTCAACATACTGGGGCAAACCCTTAATATTCTGGGGATAAACCCTGAGTTTCATGCGCTACAGGCGAGAGTGTATAAACTCCAAATCTTAGAAAGGTGAAAACCTTTAAACCTTAGAGAGTATGAAAATACCCTTTCGTGAGAGAGGGTGATCAATCCTCATATACCTTCAGGATCCAGGATATAGCCAACAGTAACGAAATTGTCAGCCACTTTTACATGAACTGGTCCGGCTACCTTGAACTATACCTAGATAACTTGCGCTCCAGGCGAGGTGTTTAAACCCAATTCGAAAGAAAGGTGAATACCTTTAAACCTTTGAAGGGATTGAGATCCCTTAAACCTGAGAGAGGGGGCCAATCCTCTAGTCTTCCAATTCGTCCCAAGTGCAAATCCTGGAGCATATGCTGCAAAACAACTACAAACTAAGGTGGGTGTTAGCCTGGCTAACACCCCTCCGATGCTTAAGTCAGTATTGGGTTCAAGATAATGCGTAAATATATTTAAAAGAGATAGAGTACATACTATTGGGATAGAAATTAAATTCTACTCTTACTTGAAATAGAGCTTTAAGTGTATTGCATTCCAGGATCTTGGTAGCATATCCCCTTTCATATCCTTGAGTCTATATGCTCCTTTCCCTGCTTCTGATTCAACCTCATATGGTCCTTCCCATTTTGGAGCTAGCTTGCCATCGGCAGGATTAGTAGTATTCTGAAAAGCCTTTCTTAACACCCAATCACCAACTCGAAATCTTCTAGTCCTTATATTCTTGTTATATGCCCTGGATATTCTTTGTTGATACGCTGCCATCCTTAACCTTGCTGCATCCCTTTTTTCATCTATAGTATCCAAATCTTGACATAAATCCTCAGGGTTTCGTTCAGGATCCTGTAAGACAGATCTCGCAATAGGTATCGTCATTTCCGTTGGAATCATTGCTTCTGCTCCAAACACCAAGGAAAATGGGGTCTGGCCTGTGGCATTCTTTACCGTCGTTCTATCAGCCCACAAAACAAAGGGTAATTCTTCTGCCCATCTTCCCTTCTTGGCCCCTAATCTTTTCTTCAAGTTGTTGACGATTATCTTGTTTGAGGATTCTGCTTGTCCATTCGCCTGAGGATGCACTGGGGTAGATGTTACCATTTTGATTCCCCAACTCTTGCAAAAATCAGTGGTCCTCTTGCTTATAAATTGGGACCCATTATCACAGACGATTTCAGCTGGTACCCCAAACCTGGTTAGGATATTCCTCTTTATGAAGGATACTACTTCTTGGTCTCTAACTTGGACAAATGCTTCAGCTTCAACCCACTTAGAGAAATAATCCGTCATTGCTAGCATAAAGACTTTTCCTCCCGGAGCTTTTGGTAACTTTCCTACTATATCCATCCCCTATTTCATGAACAGCCAAGGGGATGCTATAGGATATAGTGGTTCAGCTGGTTGATGTAGTATGTTACTATGTCTTTGACATGCATCACATCTTCGAGCATATTCTGCAGCATCTTTCCTCATCGTTGGCCAATAATATCCTGTCCTTAATACTTTGGAGAACAATGACCTGCCCCCAGTATGGTTACCACAATCCCTTTCATGTATATCCTGAAGTACTTCTTTGGCTTCAGGATCCTCCAAGCACCTCAAATATGGTCCTGCAAGAGATTTCTTGTACAAAACATTATTTATAATAGTGAATCGGGATACCTTCATCCTAAATTCCTTAGGATTTTCATCTTCGGGGATATGTCCTTCTTTGAGATATCTGATGATTGAAGTCGTCCAGGATGTAGAATTCTTCTCAGGATACTCTACTCGAGGATCCTGAATACCTGCTACTTCTTTATCCCGAGGATCCGTTGCAGGATACAAGATATGTAATATTGGTATTTGGGTCCCATCTAGTATCCTGATCGATGATCCCAGGTTTGCCAAGGCATCTGCCTCAGCATTATCCTCCCTTGGTACCTGTTCAAGTGTAAAAACATCGAAATATCCTGCTAATTTTTTAAGAATACCAAGGTATTCCATTAACTTTTCACCCTTGACTGCATAGGATCCGTTAAAATGATTAGTAATTAACAAAGAATCAACATATACTTGCAAATTCTTAATACTCATTTTCTTAGCCAATTCTAATCCTGCAATCAAAGCCTCATATTCTGCTTCGTTGTTGGTAGCAGGGAATTCACACCTAATAGCCTGGGGTAATATGTCCCCGTGTGGCGATTTTAGTAGTATACCTAAACCTATACCTCTTACATTAGATGCACCATCAGTATATAATGTCCAGGATCCTGAGGATTCTCCTAACTGCTGGACTTCTAGGTCTACCTCATCCTGAATATCACTACTGAAATCAGCCACAAAGTCAGCCAAGGCCTGGGATTTTATGGCATTTCTAGGTTCATATACTAAGTCATAAGCACTCAACTTTACCGACCACTTAGCCATCCTACCGGACATCTCTGGCTTCCTAAGCACATTTTTAACAGGATAATTAGTTTTAACATGAATCCTATGTGTCTCAAAGTAATGTCTAAGCTTTGTTGATGCCATAACTAGAGCCAATATTAACTTTTCTAGGTGAGAATATCTAGTTTCAGCATTTAATAAACTTTTGCTAACATAATAAACAGGATACTGCTGACCTTCGTGATCCTTTACGAGGACTGCACTTACTGCATTCCCTGATACTGCAAGATACAGGGATAATGGTTCACCATCCTCAGGTTTCATCAATAGAGGCGCGGTTGAGAGATACTGCTTCAAGTTCTGAAGGGTTGCTTCATGCTTCTCACCCCATTCAAATTTTTTATTCTTTTTCAGGATATCGTAGAACTCTTTACATTTTTCTGAGGATCTTGAAATAAATCGGTTTAGTGCCGCCACTCTTCCTGTTAACCGCTGAACATCTTTCATATTTGAAGGTGATTTAATATCCAAGATGGCTTTAATCTGCTCCGATCTCGCCTCTATTCCTCTTTTGGTCACCATATACCCTAGGAATTTTCCTGCCCCTACTCCGAAATGGCACTTGGCAGGATTTAGCTTCATATTATACTGGTCCAAGATATCAAACGCTCCCTTAATATCCTGGAGGTGATCCTGAGCTCTCTTTGATTTTACCACCATATCATCAATGTATACCTCCATGGTGTCCCCCAGCTTGTCTTTAAACATCATATTTACCAATCTCTGGTATGTTGCACCTGCATTTTTTAAACCAAAGGGCATAGCAGTATAACAATAGATACCTGTTGTTTTGGTCAAAAATCACACAAGGATAATGCAACCAAACTCTATGTAAACGGGGTATGATGCTTGGTTTATTGAAAGAGTAAAGGATCACTATAGTTTCGAGTGTCTAAGCGTGTGAGAATTGTGTTGTGTGTTCTTCCGAATGGGGAAGAGTGTTTATATATACAAGTGTAGGTGACCTATTTTAGGTAAAAAGACTAATAATCAGCTCATTACCCCTTTAGAAATAAAAGCAAATCTAGCCTAAATTGTCGCCCTTAAATCATGCCAAGTTTCCATATCCTTTGCAACGTCCATCTCCGATTAAGCACATGCTATAATTGTAAAGACGCGTCCTTTGATTGTGACGCTAAGAGCGGATCCTGCTAGATGTTCCTGCAAAACAACATTTAATTCAATGAAGGTAACTGTTAGCATGAGGATCCTGGGATGGTCCATGATCCTGATCCTGAAGTCCTGCTGAGGATCACTATCTGCTAAAGAAACAAGGATCACTGGTTAGGATCACATGTAAGGATCATGTATCACAAAAATCCAGCCCTAACAATTGCCCCCAAAATATAAGGAGTTTATTGTAAATTAACGAGTTATATTTTGCTTTGATCTTATCTGCAACGGGCGACTCGGATAACTAGCCGTTATAACCGGACTAGCCGTTGCAACCTTTACGTCACTGAAGTGACATCCCTGCAAATCATGATTATAAATAGGAGATAGGGTTAGGATCAATCTGCATTTAAATTCAAGATATACTCCCTTTATAATCTCTACCGAAGATCGATCAGGTATTCTCTTCTCTTCTCTTTCTTCCTTCTCTTGCTCTGTTTTTCTGCACCTGCTATGACCGCATAAACAATGGACACCCTTTGCCAACCCATGTGGACGGGCCACGTTTTGCTGGTAGAAATGTGGGTTGGCAATTTTGACAACTTTTTGAAAGGGTTTAAGATCCTTTTGTTAATAATATAACTTTAATCTTTCTGGCTTATCTCGTGTTGTTATCCTTTATTTATCCTCTTTATTTTCCAGTTGTTTTAGAAATATATTTGTTAGAGTAACAAGAGTTGAGCAAACCATGTTTAATAAATTTAGGATATGATCCTAGATCAAATATCCTGACACTGAAGATTTTTGAAGCAATTAATTTCGAGGATCATAGGTTTAGTTGTCAAAGTGTAAGGGTTGTTCAGTATAATCAAAATAGTCAAGGATCATACATGAGGATCCAAGTTAGGATCCTAACCTTTAATCAAGATAACCGTAGATGAGATTTTAATGGATAATAAGGATTAAGGATCCTTATGTGTTTAACTTTGAAAACCTGAAAAATGAAACATAACTTGGGACTAAGCCAATGTAAAAGATAAGTTAGTAGCTGGGGACATGCCCAAAGGGTAACTGGGGATAATCCCAAAGGATCACTGGGGACAAGCCCGAAGGATAACTGGGGACAAGCCCAAAGGATAACTGGGGATAATCCCAAAGGATCACTGGGGACAAGCCCAAAGGATAACTGGGGACAAGCCCAAAGGATAACTGGGGACAAGCCCAGAGGATCGTATGTAAACTGGAGTATGGCCCTTACTGGCGACTATCCAAACTTAGTGACATGAGAATGTCAAAACCTTAGCTAACGTGAAAACGTTAGAAACCTTAGGAACGGATGTATGGTACGTCTACCATTATACGTAGGATCCTAGGTATAGCCAGTACGATGAGGTTGTCAGCCCCGAAAGTGGGTACTGGTCCCAAAGACGTGAACTATACCAGGATCATCGTGCGCTACTGGCGAAAACTGGGGACAAGCCCAAGGATAACTGGGGTTGAACCCAAGGATCTGTGGTGCTTTTGAAGATCTTTAACGATATGCTGAAGATACCTGGACTATCATAACTCAAATGGTCCGTGAGAAGAGGATGAAGGATGCATGATCCTTATCCTTAGGTAAAAATAAGAAAACGTAAAAGTTCTGAGATAAGGACTTTACCAGAGTAAGGATCACTGATATCGTCGGGATCCTTCGAGGATGCTTCCAGTGTAAGGATCATATGCTTGGAGGATCCTGTTCACATGAAATATTTTTTTAAGTGAACGGCATTCCAGGCTCTTGGTAACAAATTTCCTTCCATGGTTAGCAATCTGTATGCCCCCTTTCCTGCTTCGGCTTCGATCAAGTAAGGGCCTTCCCACTTTGGTGCTAACTTCCCGTCAGCAGGATTGATAGTGTTTTGGAATGCTTTTCTCAACACCATATCCCCG